>NC_090935.1:695874086-696177252 GCF_040938575.1 Ambystoma mexicanum | reverse complement strand
CCAAACAGGAATTGCCCTTTTCTCTGTCAGCCCATGTCCAAATAGGAATTCCCCTTTTCTTCGTCAGCCCTTCACTTCAGATGCCTGGGCGAGAGATGCTTGATCTAAGTGTTAAGAGCAGGAAGGAAGAGGCAGGGCTAAGAAGGTGGTGGTGCTTAGGCCAGGTGACCTAGATCCACTTGCACCTGCTCCCCATCTGCAAAGCAAAAGAGGCTGGAGGGCTCCCTAAGTAGGGAAAAAGAGCGGCAACCAGGAAAGCACCAGGGATGAGAGTGGCACTGCTCTCCTGATCCTGCTTGATTTGTCTAGACATTATGGGGACTGCCTTGCAGTGGTTTTCTTTTCTTTCCCACTGCTCCCAGGCTCTCTCCCTGTCCCTCTTTAGGTCTCGCACCACTTCTGTGACTTGTGTTGTCCCCCAGGGCTCTGCCATACCACCTCTTGTATTTAACATTTATGTCAGCCCCTGGAGAAGTTGATCCGTGCCCATGGGTGTAATTTCTCCTGCTATGCGGATGACACCCAACTCGTTCTTAGAGTAGACTAGAACCCATCTGACTCAGCTAGGCACTTGAGTTTATGGGCCTCATTACACGGTAGGCGGTGGACCAAGGTGCTATTAGCACCTTGGTCAATGCCGGTAAAATACAGGCACCGCCTTGGAGGAAAGGGGAATTACCGCCCTATTCCAAGGTTGGCGGGCGGTAATTCCCCCTTCCCCCATTGCCCTTCCCCATTCCCATTTTTTCCCCATAGGGCATAATGGGAATGGGGAAGGTGCTAATTACGGTACCGCAAATTGCGGTACCGTAATTAGCACCCTGGTCCCTTTGCGGGTTGGTTTTTAACGCCTGCTAAAAAGCAGGCGTTAAAGTACCAACCCGCAAAGGGACCTCGTAGCAAGGCGGTAAGGGTTAACGGTCACCGGTACCATTACCGGTGACCGTTAACCCTTACCACCTTCCGTGTAATGAGGCCCTATGTCTTAGATCTATAGGCAGCTAGAAGAGCACTAACCTGCTGAAGCTCAACATCGAAAAGTATAAGGTTGTGGTAATTGGTCCGCTGTCAGGCCTGGACCACATACCTCTGACCTGCTAGTCTTGGGAATCCACCATCGCATGTTAATTCTTTAAAAAACCTTGGGATTAAAATGTGCTCTTCCATGTCACCTGAGACCCAGGTTAGTGCTATCTGCAAATCTGGCCTTTCTAAACGCAAAATGCTCAAGAAGGGGCCCCTTCATTGCTATGGCTATATCTGGAGTCCTGGACTATGGCAAAAGGATCCTTTTTGCCCAGCCCATATACCATATTCGCAGGCTCCAGATTTTGCCAAACTCAGCTGCACGCCTGGTGGATGGCGTGTCTCACTTTTCCCACGCCTTGCCTATCTTGACCCAGCTCCACTGGTTGCCCGTTGAGTGTCAGATCAATCTCAAGACTCTCTGCCTTATCCGCCGTGCGTTACATAGGCAGGGAGCATTTTATCTGCAGGACAACATTTCTGCCTGTGTCCCCACCAGGGCCCTCCACTTAGTGTTTGTTTGCTAGTGGTCCCTCGATTTAGGAAGGCCACCGTTGGTGGTCATGCTGTTTGGGTGGCAGCCCCCCACCTCTGGAACTTCCTTCCCCTTTCCCTCAGCTTAACTGAGAATGTTTTCACTTTTCAGGAAAATGCTTAAATATTTTCTTTTCCGACATTGAGCTTTTTTGTTGGCTTTTCACTCTCCCTTCCTCTGTTTTTTGTCTTTCTCTTTTTTTGCTCCTGGTGCCTGGATACCTTTGGGGGTAGTGCACTGTAGAAGAAACAATAACATAACATAGCATAACATATCAATCATGTGAATGATTCAGCAATTCACAAGCATCTGCTATGCTTTCGACATGGAACCAATTAAAGTGGATCTCCTTTGCAGGTCACACTTTTAGTGGTGGAATTACCCACATTATTCTATCAATGAATACACATATTTAAAAAGCCAGGGATTTCACACCCTTTCCAGTTGGAAATTCCCCCTTGCCCCCCAGCCAAGAAGGCTGAGAAACACTTTTCTAAGAAACAGGCTCATCCTCAAGGTGAAAAAATGTCTGGTTGCCATCTGCACTAGAATGTTGAGTTCCAGACTTGCGCCGAATGCTCATTTTAAATCTTTGTAGCGATAAAAACAATGTCCAAGATCTAGATTCCTTCCAACTGTAGCCCAGTATTTCTCTGACCTCATCAGCTTCACTGAGTCTACTACAATTCCAGATTTACAGGTGCCTGTCTGGCGTTTCCTTTCCTAACCATAGTCTAGAAGTTCTAGAATGGACGCCCTACTCACACTAGCTTTCCAATATGGAAAAGTGGTTTGGCAGGCAGAGGCCGGCCTATTTTTCTGTGGTGTTTGTACAGCCACGAGGATGACATGGGATCCCTTTACAGCTTGGCTAACCTGGGGTATCCCACAAGAGAGACATGATTTTATCTCAATACAGACCAGGTAAGGGGTCCATTGTGCCTCTCCTGTCTTTTCAGTGCCTAGCTAAGAATAAACTGAGTGTACAGCTTCCTTTTTTTAAATCCACATGTAGATTGAAAATAATATCTGACAGGCTATCAGATATCCCATTCATATCTTAGTGACCATCAACTCCTGAGACCTGGTTGACCAACCAACACCTGACTGGTCATCTGGTCATGGCTTTTGTCTTGCACTAGTTCCTGTTTGTGGAATTCGGTCAGGACTTTTGCTTCACTCCTTTTGTCTTGCTCCATTCCTTTTGTCTTGTTGGAGAGTTTCAGGACCTCCACCCTTGCTTGTCTGTCTGTCTATACAGACCTGCCAGAGTGGGACAGTCCCTCTGTACCTGGTAGAGAGAACCTGTCCTGCGACACCAGGACAACACCTCTTTAATTTATGACAGGCCCTTCAGGCCTGAAATGTCCCTGTGGGCCTTATCTGGTCCATTTTCTATGCTCGTACGCAACCCTGAGATCACTTAATCGATTACTAACTCCATAGTCGTCTCAGTTGCTGCTGGACTCTCTCTTTCAAGAATAGTAGCATTGGGGGACTTAAGGCCTGGATTGGGAGTTATCTGTGAGATCGGTCTCTCACAACCTCCAGCTGGGGAATTTTCTGTTTTTTAAATAGTCCATTGCTTTTACTCTATGCTTGTTACCCTTTTGGGTGTAGCTCAGGGCCTCTCCCTGTACCTGCTCCCTGGTCTGCTTCCATAGACGTGCCAGAGAGGACAGTTCCTCTGTTCCTTGCAAAAGTCAGGATAACCTGGAATTCCAGCTGAAGAGAACTCATTCATTTCTGAGAGGCTCTTCTGGTCTGACACTTCCCTGTCTCCGTTTTCGTTTCTATTCAAGTTGGAAACCCTGAGATTAATCAACCTGATGCTAACTACATTGTCACCTCTGTGGCAGCTGAGCGCTCTCTCACAAGTGTTGGTGTGGCAAATGAATTCAGGTTGTAGTAAGAGTTAGCAGTGAGACTGTTCTCGCCTGCCCTTCAGCTGAGGAAGCCTCAGTATTGCAATCATCAAGTGTTTCCTCCTTTGCTCCTCCTATAGTTTACATTCCAGTAACTAGCAGAGAGCACATTATCCAACAGACAGCCTACTGGAATCGAGTCCTTAACTGCAACACTGCCTCCCTCCAAACAAGCCCTACCATTTACAAGGCACAATAACTCAGACCATCAAACCCTCTAATGGGTGGGTCTGGTCTTGGGGTGTACTGTCCTTGCTTCACCAATAGACTAACAGATGTGACACTAGCAGCAGTGCCTTGCAGGGTGAGAGACTGCTCCCCATTTCTGGAGACACGTTCCAAACATGTATTTAAAGTTTTTAAAGGAATGTGGCTTCCTGAAATGACCCAGTACTGTCCCCGCTCAGAATGAGGGAACTGTGTCTTGAAGGTGTGGAGGCTTCAGTGATAGAGGTTCCCACAATCTAGTTTCCAGTGGTAGTTGTCCTGCCATGGCCCTGGTGCCCCCCTTTGGGTATTTGGTGACCTTTCTTGGATGAAGGGTGAGAACCTCAGTCCTTTTCATCATTGTATTTACAATAGTGAGTTGCCTCTGATTTGGGTGCAAGCATCTTAGCCTTTTATTGTACTTTAGTATTCACATACTTACCTACCTACATGCTCCACAGGCTTGTTGTCACTCATGTTCGATAAACACTGGCATAACTCCATCTCACACTTGTCACGGGTATTCAAGGATATTCGCACAAACGTCTGAATTAGATATGCCCTGATTTGTGTTAGCTTTGTTACCCATGGCCGTCCTCATTGAGACTCAAAGAACTCCTGTGTAAACACCTCAAAGGTTGATTATCCACCTTAGATGGTTGGACAATGTCCTGGAGTTTGCAACTCGTCTGTCCTTGGGTGCCACCACCTGTGATACACTCAGAGATGTTTTAGCAGTTCATTCTTACTTACCTTACTGCCATGGAAGAGACCCAATCTCTCACAGAGCCTGCACAAGCCACCTACTTCTGGGTTCCCCAACCCCTCACTGTGATTCACATCTTAGCAATAAAGAACATGCCTTAGCAGGGAATCTAACATTATTTGCACACTTTCATTGTGGATGACTAAGCTGTTGGCATAGTCTGTCTCGAATCTGACTGCATCAATGAGACAAAAATGGCTTCTGTCCACCAGGAGTACAAGGGCGAGTAGTGGCTATAAAACCTCCTAAACTCTCAAAATGCTGAAAAACAATGGTGATCTCAAACATAAAGGAAAAACAGGCATGGTTAGGTGATGTACCTTCTAAACCTTTTGGGTAATGCAGGCGAAAGGATGGCTATGCTCCCAAGAGGGGTGTGAGCGTGATGCAGTAGCAACCTAAGCTGCAAAGCAAAACAGTCCAAAGTACAGGGAATACAATCAAGGTTCTATACAAATTTATACTTTTTTTTATTTTATTTTGTTATTACTTGATTTAACCTAAAAGGTTTTTACAAGGGTGTTTCATAAAACGGTCTTGTCGACCACATTTTCTTGTATTATTGGGTCTATGGACTATGTTGTGGATGATGTTATATTATACATTTTATTTAAGCACATCTCCAAAAATAACTTATTTTAGAAACAATACACAAAATCCACCCCTGCGGTGACAATAGAGAATATGCCAAGGTGCAAATATATAGCACTCTTGGTAGTGACTCATGGGTGAAAGGCAAGTAAAAACAACTATTTTGTTTAAAAGGATATAGTTATGAGTCAATCATTTCTTCTATGGTGTTTGGTGGTTCAATGGGATAAAGTCAGGCTTCTCTGTACTGTGTGAGCCATTTAAATCAGGCTCAAATGTGCCTGTCACATTGTTCCATATGACATAATATGATTAATTATTTATAACGCGCTTAATTCCCAGAGGTTTCTAAATGTGGACCCGGGGATCGAACCTGTGTTGTTCTGTATCGTCTTGCTTCCAAGGCGAGCGCATTGCCCCTAAGTTATCCAACCGAGGCCAGGTGGTGAGCAGGGGTGTGCTGAATTCAGTGTGGTTCAAGGAAGTACAGATCGTGAGGCCCATGCACGGTGCTCGACAGTCAGTTCAATGGTGAAGATGTTGGTGCCTGGATGTGCAGTTTGAGGCAAGTGGTCTGATGTGAATTCAAGGGTCAGGGTTTGATGAGGCCAGCAAGATCAGTTTGACTGGTCATAAAGATTGGCAGCAAAGATGCAGGAATGTCGAATAGTGTCGTGAAGCATCATTTAGCAAAGTGGAGATCGTGAGTGCCACCAGAGTCAGTTCAACAGTCGGTTTGACTGCAAAGATGCTCGTGAGTACACGAGCAGTTTGAGTTAGGCAGTTCGGTGAGGTGTTTGAAGGTCATGGTCCAATAGTTTGTTCAGGGTCTGGTCAACTTTCGATGAAGGTAGTTGATAACTACTTTGATGTTGATGACTGTCGAATGAAGTTGCAGGCGGTTTAAAGAGCAGCAGAGTAATGATGAGCTTCTAATTCTAGCAGAGGCAAAGACACGATCAGTTGGTGCAATGCAGTTGTGATCTGGTTCCAGAGTGCGGAATACTGGTTCGAAGATCGATCGAGGGCCAAAGGCAGTTTGTTAATGTATCTGTTGGTTGAAACAGAGTCAGACAGCACAAATAAGGAGTTGCAGCCATTCAGCAACAAACATGCAAGGATCTTGTCTTTCTTGTCTCTCAGGTTGTTGTGAGTCCCAATCCAGTGATTCAAGCATATTCAGAACAGTGAGGTCCTTGCTACCAGTGTGGCTAGCTGAGAGACAGGTCTTGCTCCACCAGCATTCCGCCTACAATTTGCTCTGGGGATGGTAAGGGAGCAGAACTTGCCTCTGCATTGTCACTCTTAGTCTTAACCTCACTGGTGGAGAAATTTGGAGAGTCAATTGTCCCCAAAGTTGTCCAATTAATTTTTCCTTCGGTGTTTTTTTTTTCTCCAAAATGAATAAAATAAAGAGTGGAAGACCTATTCTTTTAAGGCAAAAGTCCACAGCTGATTTGTTAAAGCAAACCTGCTTTAAGGGGTACAATCCCTATGCCTTCTGAGATCACACCCAAATTGCGTTGTGCCAAAAGAATTGGAGGGGATAGGAAGGAAGTAACATCTGTGTATGTCAGTTACGCAATCACACATTTGGCTTCATGTTTTGCTATTGTTTAACCTCAGACAATGCTCTTGTTCTTTACACAATATGGATTCCTTAGAACTTGCCAATTCAGGGAAGAGTTTATCCCATATATATCCCATATAAGCCAAAGCTTGTCTTCTTGTAAATACTGTTAATCACACTGACTTTTATATATAAACAGCATTCTAATGTAAGTGGGAACAATTATTTAATTTCAAACAAAACATATCATTTTAGCAAGCATAATATCTCAAACCAGTACAATAGCATAAATTAATACAGCGGTGGGAACTTCGAAAATACGCTGAAAATGTGTAGTACACGAACACACGACAGAAAAACATGAATTATCATCGAGCTGAAAAAGCTGCAAACTAACGGCAGGCTATTAAAAAATCAAGACAATCCAGGACAAACGTTTCCTATAGCGCGAAAATAATGTAATGAACGTGTCTGCGAAACGAAGATCATTTCCATAACTGGTGTCCACTGTCGTGACCTATTAATCTACGAGCAGTATAAGTAATGGTGTGTATTGAACAAGAGAAATGTCAAAGTCTTTAATTTTAATCAACATGTCAAATAGTGTAAAGGTCTTTTCTCGGGCGTACAATGCCATCATTGCTGTAAGGGCTGTGACAACTGTCAATTATCCATTTCCTTTCACCTTTGTGATGAACAATATTTCTCTGTAATAGCACTTCCTTCATTCTCTGAACTTTTATTAGTACGAAAATGCAATGCTTCATGAATGGTTGGCCGCACACTTGCATTTCGTACATAGCACAGGAGTTGAGGCTAGGCACTTCCGACAGAAACATCCAATGTGTCATGCTGATTACATCGAAAACAAAAGTAGCATATATTTTATAATGCGGCATTTCACATTATTTGTATCAAGCAATCTTTGCAAATGTGAATTGGGATACGCACATTTCTTTCTGTACATTCGAAATACACCCAGAACTATTAAGTAGGTAATCGACCATTTTTGTTGAAGCATTGCGGAATAAACTGCCTAAAGACATGCTAGAGGCAGAGCGCGAGATTTGGCGTCCAATCATAAACGTCGAACATCTAATGAGATGTGGTTACTCTGCAGCTCACTTCCTGGTCCTGTGGGTTTTGTGTCTGCCTTTTAGATGGAAGAATAGTGCGTATTTACCATAGGAAAGAACAGAAGATATTGTACTACAGCATTTTATTTGGCATTGAGCTTGTTTTGTTATGTTCATTGACATTTTACTCCCCCTATGCTAAACCAATTGTAATGGTCCGTTTGGTTTAGCCCTTTCCCTTCCCTTTTCTCCATCGCCTCCAAACTGAATGAAATGAAAACAAGAAATACACTGTGACATTTTTTGTAGAAACCCTTGTAAAAAAAACGTTCATCTTCGAACTCCACAACTAGTCCCAGGAACATAGCACAATTGGCTATTTTTGGGAGCATTTCGTCTTTGGGTGAGGAGGATGTGGAGGAGGCTATTGTAATGTGGTTGTATGGGAACAGAATGTTTAGGTTGAGATGTCCTGGAGAGCGACAATTACATGGGAGCCCCTCGTGGTTCAGAAATGTCCTATCTCACTGCATATTCAGAGTGTAGAGCCTGCTGGGGTGCACACTGGGTGGCTGCCCTTTGATTTGAGCAATTACTGGTACAATAATGAAAGGCCAACCTAAGATAACTCTATCAAGCATCAGTTTACCTATCAATCTGCCTTTAATAACCTTGTACCCCAGTGAAGTAACACTGCACCCTGAGGAAGGCTGTGCCATGAAGTGATTAGGCTGTTGCAGATGAACATTGATTTGGCTTTTGACAAACCCAAACAATAGTCAAAGCTCACTTTGGAATTGGGTAGGCTTACTGCAAGCCTTATGTTAGTTTGTTCTTAAAAAAAAAAACAAGTACTATAGACACATGTAAAATGAATGAGCGTAACCCATTGTGTATTTTTATATTTGTCTATCATATATGTGTATGCATTTGTGTGTTGGTGATGTACTTGTGTTCAATTGTCTGCATGATTGTCCTGCTGTTTGGCACACTGCCGACATTTGGGAGAACAATGTGTAGGGAATGTATGTAAACTTGGAAACTATGTTCAACTATGCGTGACTTAAATGTATGAAATGTTTTATTTAATCTTGTTAAATGAATTCAACAGAAATGAATTGATAGGTTGCACATTGTTTTCATTTGCCACATGATAACTAAGGTTGTTGAATATTGGTAGGATTTTATGAGAGGCCAATAATCCATAAGGACTCATTTGTAATTGTTATGTTTTGTTCCCGCCTGCTGATCACTGTCTTGATTAACAATATTCCCACATGTTTTTGTTATTTTCGTCTTGGTGTACGACATTGCCTACTACACTCAAATGACTGTGAACATGTTGACGGCAGCCAGCCTTGGTGGTCTGCCTTCCACGTGTTGATGTTCGTCTTCACTTTCTGATATTGTATGCTGTGTTTGAAAGACACTGTACACAGGTGGCGGATATGCTTAGGTGTTAACCCATATCTCCATAGCTCTGGCATTGTCTCCTCCTTAGTATAATCAGGTGTTGCTGCTGGTGGGTTGTAATCTTTCCCAGGCTCATCACCACCATTTTGTATCTCATATGCATTGGAAGTGGGTGACACTGAAGATCAGGAGTCTAAGAAATATAGTCCTCTGAGCGGCATGCTGCTACTGTTACCTCCTCACCATTCCCTCCACAGTGTGATGTTCTCGCACATCTCATCTCTTGCGCCACAAAAGGTGCACCCCAGTCCACAAAGTGCCTCTGAATGTGAGCATTTTATCTGCTCACAGTCAGATGTCCTTTGTTCACTGCCTGTGCTCGTTTGAGGAAAAGAAGAGGCCTTTTTGTGCATCTCAATGCGCCTTTGGGATCCACAAATGGGATGCGCGTTGACATGCAAGCACAAAAGAACTTTCCCTGTTCCTGTTTGGACTAGGTAAAGGGGAATGTGCAATCCGTGTGAGAACTTTTCTTGCATTTTCTTTGAAATGGAAGAGCAATGGTGTTAACCAGTGCTCTCCCACTTGTATTTACATCCTCCAAGAAAAGGGAGAAATGCCGTTTTTATTTTTTGACACATTTCACAGTGGCAGGACCTTTACGTGTCTACCACTCTGAAAAACGTTCCAAGCACCCACTTAGGTGTTGGGACCCTGTAATACATTATTGTCAGGAGCTGGCTAATTTATTTTAAGGGGACTGGTTATCTCACCTTTGCACGACGTTTCAATCGCTCCATAAATGTGCAGTTCACTTTTGAGAATTTCTGAAATGAGCGCAAATGAAAAAAGTGCACTCTGTGCGCTTTTTTCATTTGAACTAATTTTTCGAAATCTGCCTCAGTTTGTCCATTCATTAAAGAAGAACTCTGTAGCATTCCGATCTTTCTTTGGGGAATATCTTGGTCACGTGCAGTCCTGTAAGTTGCAATGCATACTGATACATTTAAATGCCATGATATTTCACTGTGATAAAAACTAATTACATAGATTTGCGGTAATATGTCAAATCAGAGCACCAAATTCCAGCAAGGCATATTCAACTTATCCCTTGTCTGAGGATGATAAATGTGGGTTTATATGTACTTTTCTGCTAGTAAAACTTATTGCGCCTCACAACGATGTGCCTGAGCTAGAAAGCGCTAGCTATAAAATGGAACAAAGCATCTGCATGATTAAGTTCTAGAGCTTGGTTCCTACAAACAATGGTTGTAGAAACTAGCAGTCACCCCCAATAAAGAGCATAAACTGTTGTTCGGAAGAGGTGATTTTGTAGACAAATTCAAACATGTATTGAGCCTGATAACTCGGCTTTGCCAGCGGCGAGAGCAAACATGATCCTAGACAAATCATCTTATCTCACTGTACATTAATATGCTGCCTTATGTGAGAAGGTGTTCTGGCTCACCCACGGGTGCCATTGTTAAGCCCAAGGCTTGATATTTCGTTATATGTATGCAACTTGACTAAATAGGACATAAATAGAAGAGAGCCAACCAAATGTCAGAGTCCTCTGGTGATAATATTTTCATGTGTGTTCATTGGGCATAAGCAATGGGTTTCCTTTTTGCACAATTTCAAAGGTGCATCTGCGCATCATAAGTACCAGTCAGCAAGTCTGTGTGTCAGGGGTATTTAAACTTTAAGATACAATGCAAAATGCAAATATGATTTTTTAGACTCACAACCATTAGTAATCTGGTATTTGTATACTTGCCTTGATGTCGGAAAATATGAAATCATAATTAGGCCCCTCAACCAGGATACCCCTTAAAAACTGCTGCAACAAATATTAAACTGACATACGCAATGGCAAAGACACCCATTATTTACAAGAATTCCAATTCACCACCAATAGCACCCAGACACTCTTCAACATCGCCAAGTCCCTCTCTAAACCACCATCCACACCTTCCGCACCCCCTTCAACTGCAGTATGCAACTCCCTCATGAACTACTTCAACTCCAAAATGCACAACATCAGGACAGCCCTTCCCTCAGCTCTGCCACTCACACCCCCCACTCCCAAACCTTCCACCACATGGGACACCTTGCACCCCATCAACACCGACACCCTCATCACCCTTCATGCCAAAACAAAATGTGCACAATTCCAGGATGATGCATGCCCACCTCAGGCCACCTCTGATTGCATCACCACCCTAACTTACTACTGGATCAACATAATCAACTGCTGTCTCTCACATGGTACTATTTCCACTGCAATCAAAATGGGACAAATCTCACCCCTCCACAAAAGAAATCTCTCATCACTTTCCTCCCTGAACACTACTGCCCCATTACTATCCTACCATACCTCGCCAGAATCATGGAATGCTACTCATCTCCTTCCAATCTGGCCTTTGGCTTGGAGACAACACTTAGGGCCTCATTACACGTTATGCGGTAAACCATGGTGCTCTTAGCACCATGGTTGCCGCCAGTACCATAACGGTACCACCATGGATAAAAGGGGAATTACCACCCATTCCAAGGTTGGCGGGGCGGTAATTCCCCCATTCTCCATTCCGATTTTTGCCCCATATGGCTCAATGGGAATGGGGAAGGAGCTAATTACGGTACCACGAATTGCGGTACCGTAATTAGCACTAAGGTCCCTTTGCGGGTCCCAACTTTAACGGCTGGTCTACACCAGCTGTTAAGGTCGGGTCCCACAAAGGACCTCGTAGTAAGGCGGTAAGGGTTTACCGGTACCGATGCCCTTACCGGTACCGGTAAACCTTACCGCCTCCCGTGTAATGAAGCCCTTAGACTGCTAATATTTACACCCCTGTGACCGCCAAAGCATCACAGACAATGGACACACAGCACTACACATATTCAATCTCTCTGCAGCCTTCGACACAATCAACCACACCATTTTACTAGACAACCTAGTCCTGCAAGACTCCTCCCTATCTCCACTCCTCTTCAACCTTTATTTTGAATCTCTTGGACAGACCCTTAGCAAACACAATGTACATTTCCACCAATATGCAGATGACACGCACATTTACTTCCACATTTCATCCCCTTCACAACTCTCCACCCTCAAATCGCGTCCCTCCACTTATAACCAACTGGACTTCCTCAAACTCAACCTTTCCAAAACAGAATACCTCCTCATCTTCCCCCCAAGGCACAAAACCAACCTCACCCCCTGGAACCAAGAATTTGCCATGGACAACCCACACATATCCCTCTCCATAGCTTTTAAATCCCTTGGCTTCACCATTGACCCCCACCTTTCCTTCACACACCACATAGTTGCTGTCACCAAAATATGCAATCTACAACTTCTACTACTACGCAAAATCGGACATATGCTTCCTTCTGACGACTTCCACACTGCAGTCAAAGCACTGGTTCTCCCTAAACTAGAGTATGGAAATACACTCCTTAGTGGAATCCCCAACAACACCCCTGCCCACCCTGAAAGCCATAAACAATGCAGCAGCCAGACCCTTTCTGAACCTTCCCACACATTCACACATCACCCCTGCTCTTGCCCAGCTCCACTGGCCCCCCATACCCTAGATAATGGCATTCAAAGGACTCTGCATTGTATTCAAAGCCATCCAGCTCAAAACTCCATCTTACCTTCATGACAAACTCAAAAGCATCACCCACACAAACACCCGGCACGCCAACCAACACTATCTATACAATCCACTCTGCAAACTTCCATGAACCCAAAAACAAGCATTTACCCACTGGGTACCCAGGGCAAGGAACACCCTACCTCTCCACATGTGCAATACACTCTCCATCCCCATGTTCAGAAGGAGCTGCAAAACATACCTGTTTCCCACACAAAACGTTGCCCTCCTCCACTGCTATCACTTGTCTAGCCCAATCTTTCCTATCCTTTCCTGAAAACGTGTTGTAACTTCTTTTTTCAACTGCCACCTTTCAATATGTGAACAATGTAAGGTGCTCCAAGACCCTCTTGGTGGAGACAGTGCTAAACAAATAAATCAAATAAATTAACAAATACATTCTCCTTTTGCTTAACATTCTTCTATAACATTTTGTTTTTGAATATTGTCAAGTTGGGTTCGCATGTGATTGTATACTTTCCAAGTCAGTTCTACAACTCAAAGTGTTATTTTAGTTAATGAAAGTCAAGCATTCTCATATAAGTTCACGCTACCTTATGATTTGATCTTGAAAACAATCTGTCAAGTGCAGAAATTCCACATTCACTGAAAACCAGCCTATCTGATCTTGGGCAACATATTAAATAATTTGGTGCCTAACCTGTCAAAATTGCCCATTCACTTAAAAATGTCAAAATTGTTATCTAAGAGTGATTTCATTCTCAGGGTATGCTCTTAAAAATGCCTCACTTATGGTTTAACTAGCCATAGTGTTGCTTCATGTATAATAATAGTTATTTAGTTGCACACCACAACATCATTTGTTTCTTCACAGAATAATATTAATTGAGCTTGAAAACCATAGCTCTCTTCTAATCTCAGTCTACATAATGCACCTTTCCGGTAGCCTCTAATGTATATCCTCTATCTATCCTATGCAGTGGTATGTGTACCTTTCTTATTGTTTCAAACTGTTTTAATGTTTGAGGACGCTTACATTCTGGGTGTGTGCTAATGTCAGTCCTCTCCCTGTACCGGGCTATGTGTACCTTCTTCATATGAGTACTGATCTGTAATCTGCATCTAAGACTACACCCTCTTCATGGCTGCTATTTTTAAAATGTCTCTAATGCCCACACTTGGGACTGCTAATATTGCCCTTGAAATGCCACTTGTTTAATATTCTGGTTCCAGCAAGTCTGAAGAGGATAAGGGGACTGGAAGGGAGAACATGTGCATATTTTGATTGCTGAGGGGCAGATATCAAGCTATATTTTGTGATTGCATGGGGGGATTTGGGACAACAATTCTGGATACCTTCAAGTTTTTGGTTCGGGGAGCGAGCAAAGGCACCCATGCCCCAGTCTCCAGAATTCGATAAGATGGCCCTGGAGATTGAAGACTAAACCTCCTGTTACTACTCCATCTGCATTGACTAAGCTTTTTCTATTATTGGTTTTGAAACAGGTGCTGGCAATTCCAACATTCAGACTTTCAATTAACACCTGGCAAACATAGTCCCACCAGTTTACACAGCAACAGCTTTGACTGTTGTAAAACATGCTCTAGCAGCAGCCCTCCCTGTGGCATGTTTTGATGTCCTAGACATATTTAAACTCAAGATCCTTATGTCTCCAACTACTGGGAAGTTATGCCAGATGTGTGTATGTCACCCAATCTGATTACTGGAAGTCTCTGCTACATGATATAAGTAGCAAGTGCCAGTTGATGGACTTCCTATCTCCCAACAGTTCCAATAGTGTATCTTCACAACTACTATTTTGTCTCATCACACATCTTGGCGACTGTGATTTCCAATCATCCATCACAGCAATTTAGCCATATCAGAACAACCTATCAGTTTAATCTTTTGACTCCAACCAATTGTGCATTATTTAGTTTGCAATTACTCTTTATCTCATCACAAAAAGATGACACACTCAGAGATAGCCTGTTGCAGTACTCATCTGATTGCAAAAATATATATATTTTCTCTGGAACTACTATTTTTTCAATCATAAGTCTTGCCAACTTGTATTTTCTGCCTACTATAGATTCCTGATGTAGACCAATGCACATATACTTTAATTGGTTATTGTCGATGAATCCCAAAGTGCTGTTTATTAAAATGTTGTTTAAAATTAATGTGATAAATATGTACATCTGATTTTTGACAGAATGCATAATGCATACACAATGCTGCTTACATGTGCATGTACAAATGTCAAATATTAAAGCTGATGTATTGAGTTTACACAATCATTGAAATACAAAAATAACACACATTAAAATGTTGGCAGTTTTGTATTCATCAAGAAAGAAAAATAAAGTGTTGCTGCATTTGTATTAGGAACCTATCTGAGTAATATGTTTTATAGCATCATAACTGGTGTGCTACTTCCCGTAGACCATCTGCAGCATAGGCACTTAATTTTTAATCATAACTATAGGAAATACTGATACACCTATATTTTGAATTCATACAAAATGTATATTCTGTCATCAGTCACAGAAATGTGGCCCAAACAGTACAGATGACTGTACCTGCATCCTGTTAAACTATTCTAAGAATGTAGTTAAGCAACATTTTCTTGCACAAAAGGTGGCAAACTAAGTTACGGTCGCAATCTAATCTCATTACTCGAAACAAATTTATAATTTCTTCTTTTCAACTAGTATTATGTCTTCTCTCACAAAGACTCCACACTAAGAAATAGTACTGTCATCTTCTTGGCTCTAAACAATTTTGGAAGTGTGAAGTGTGTCCTCGATCCCCACTCACTTTCAGGTTCAATGAGTGGGCAACTGTCTTGTAAGTGATGGAGGTTATTCATTCAGATTCTCTTCTCCCCTCATAGTTGTCAGTTTTAGTCACATACAGTTTCCTATACAATGTCAGTGATGTCCCTGCCCCCCAAAACTAAATCCTAGTTTACATTTCTACATCCCACTCAATTAAATCCTACTTTAAATTGCTACCTCTCCCTCAACTCATTCCCATTAATTGTCTACATCTTACTCAACTAAATTCTTTGCACACCCCATTTACACCACTTTAGATCAAAAAAGCAGACAATCCGTATCCAAAACCCAAATGAAGTTTGAGAAGACTCCTTACTACTGAAATGCTCAGTGGTCAGATGATTTGCAATGTTACTGACTCTGAGTACATTTTCAAAACGTATTTTTCTTCTTCCATTATGAAGATGGTGTTCTTTACCAATACGATGTCGGTATGAACAATTGGGACCGTTTAGTAGGTCATTGTATAAATATGTTCTTCTAGGAATAATCTTCAAAACACAGACCTCACATTATTTTTCATTGTTCATCTATGAGCGAAGATTCAGCTGAGGTGAACTGTAACATAGGTTCCATCCCGTTTCTGACTAATCACTTGAAGAAATGTGTTTGAAGAGATGGATCGGATTGTGGCACTTTAACAGACTCAGAAAGCACAACTACATTCATGACTGCATGCACCTCTGTATGTTACGATCTCACATGTGCTTTTCAGCAGGCTCGGTTTGTAACATTTAACATTTTTGGTGTCATTATAAGTTGCAAACTATACTATTTCGCCACAGCACGCTGCATAAATACATCTAGAAAATGCAAGCAATTAGGACAACAGTGAACCTAGGTTACCAGAGAGCAGAACTCCATTGGGGCAATGCTAAACCTGGATTACTAGGGTGCAGAAATGCAATGGATCAACAGTATATCTTGGGCAATTAGGGAGTGGAAATACACTGGGATAAAATAAATCTAAGATAACAGGGAGCAGAAATATAGTGGGTAACAATTAATGTAGGACCCCAGGGAACAAACAAACAGTGACTTGACCATTAATCTAGGATAGCAATGTATCTACAATGTCAGGGAGCCAGAATACATTGTGGCGACAACTGAATAAGAACATCAATTTAGAAGAAAAACATTGGGCCAACTGTCAAATTATAGCAACAGTGTACCTAGGAGACCAGGAAGCAGAAATGCAGCCGGGCAACAATTAATCAAGGATACCTGAGAGCAGAAATAAGTGGGAGAGCAATTATTTTGCAAGACAAATGGAAAGATATCCAGTGGGCTACCAAGCAAGCAGTGGTCTTGAACCTGTGGGCATGTCCCCTCTAGGTAGCCCCAAGGATGTTCAGAGGGGGATTGAGGTGACTGTTTTATTAGAAAACATAAGGTTGTGGGGTGGAAACAATATGTTTGCTAAAGGGGAAACGGGGAGCTTAATATACACACATTTCAATGCCATTGATATAGAAACAATGTATTTAGGAGACCAGGAAGCAGAAAAACAGGAAGGAACACGTAATCAAGTGCAAACATCAATGCAGTGAGCCAACAATTCATCTATAATAAAGTGAACAGAAATACATCATGTCAATAGGCAAACTCGGGGATCAATTTAGGCCATGTGGCAACAATTGAGCTAGGATAACATCATTGAGTAATAAAGTGGGCCACCATATATCTTGGGGATCAATTAGCATATGCCAGGAATTAATCTCTGCGAGCAGTATCCACCAGAGCAACACTAGAGATGAGGTAGCAGTTATTATAGTAGGACAACAATTCATCTGGATCACAAGGTACCAGGGGTACAGTGGGGAACCATTAAAGTGGGGCAATAATGAATCCATGACACCAGGGTATTGTAATGTACAGTGGTCAGTAAGAATTCTAAAATATCTGACAGCAATTAATGCACTGGTGCAACCATTATTTTAAGTGGGCAAAACTCAATTCTGCTGGGACATGATGCATCTAGGATACCAACAAGCAGAAAAACAGTGGACAAAAACGAGTATAGGATACCAGCGGGCACAATTAATGCCAGGCAGTACTTAATCTAGGATAACTGGGAAAATGAATATGGTGGGCAACAATTAACATAGGACACCAGGGAGCAGTAGCAATAGCTAACCATGGGGTAAAAATAATGCTGTGTGACGGCAATTAATCTACAATATGAGGCAGCGAAATACAGTTGGCCCAGAACTAATCTAGGGCAAATATTCATTTAGTATTCCATGGGGCAGAAATATTGTGGGGAAACAATTTGTCTATGGCAACAATTAATCTAGGATATAAGGGACCAGAATGCCAGTGGGCCAAAGAATATTCTAGTCGAACAGTGAATGCAGTGGGGCAACAATTAATCTAATGTACCAGGGGTCAGTAATACAGAGGGCCAACTACTAAACTGGAACAGCAGTTCATTAGAGTACCAGGGAGCAGACATGTTCTCAGGCAACCATTAACCTGGGCCAACCATTTATCGATGATTCCAGGGGTCAATATTACAGTGGGGCAATAATTCATATATGGCAACAATGAATGCCATGGGGCACTAATTAATCCAAGCTACCAGGAAATTAAATACGATGATCTAACAATTAATCTTTGGGAACAATTAATGTAGTGTGGGAACAGTAACTCTAGGATGTAGGCAGTAGAAATATAATGGGGGAAACTATTAGTCTAAGGGAACATTTAATTTAGGATGCAAGGAATCAGAAATACAAAGGGGCAAGAACTAATGCAGAGCCAGAATGAATGCAGTGGGACAGCAATTAAACTGGGATAATAGCGATCAGGATGCTGGGGTACAACTCTTAATCTAGGACAACACAATCTAGGGAAGCAATTAACCTTTTAAATCAGGGAGCAGAAATACTGTGGGCCAACAATTAATCAAGGCCAATAGTTAAACTAGGAAAGCAGGGAGAACAAAAAATAGCTGAGCGAAAAATGCAGCACAACAATTATTGCACTGTGGCAACAATTAATGCATAGCAATACCTTAGTGTACAGAGAGAATCATTATCTTGGGATGGAATGAAAATATTGTGGATATCAGAGAGAAGAAAAACAATGGAACAATAATAAATATAGGGTGCAGGAATAAAGTGGGGGCAAACACACATCTAGGATAACAGGGACCAGAAATACAGTGCAGGAACTAATGCTCTAGTGCAACAATTAAGGCTGTGTGACAACAATCTAGGATAAGAGATAGAAATATAGTGGTGCAGCAAATAGTCTAGGATATCAAAGAGCAATGATACATTGGGCCAACAGTTAATTTAGAGCAACAATTAGCAGAAAATATGTGTAATGATACTAATGTTATAAAATAGTCTATGACAACAATTAACCTGGGATATCATGGGCCAGGGCAATATTGGAGCACAACTTAATAGGGTAGTAATTCATGTAGTCGGGCAATCATTAGGCCCCAAAGCTAGTGAGCAGAAATACAGTATGGCAAGTACTATTCTAAGGCTATAATGCTGTGAGGCAAATATTGATCTATAATATCAGGGCACAGAAAAACAGTGGGTCAAAAATTAACCTGGGAAGGACAACAAATATGACAGGGAAATAATTGATCTAGCATTGAAGGGAGCAGAAATACAGTCAGGCAAACATGGATCAAGGACATTAATTAATGCAGTGGGGACAAAGGGTCCATGAAGTAGTAATACAGTGTTGCAAAACTGATGTAGGGTAACAATTGGTGCAGTCAGGCAAGCGTTAATTTCATGTATGAGATGGAAGATATGCAGTGGTAGATCAGTCTTCTGGGCTAGGGGGCTTGCTGGAATAATGCATGGACACTGCTGCAAATGTGCAAACAGATGTAGCACTTTGGCCTTGCCAATCAAAGGTTGTCTAGGCAATGTTGCTCTGGGAATACTGGACTTGTGTGGCGAGGTTTGGGCATTGTATGCCATCTGGGAATAATGCATAGTGGGTGGAGATGATTTGGAGTCTGGAAGATATTAGGGTAGATGTGGGTGAGAGTCCAAAATCACAATGAAAGACCACAAAGAAAATCCTAAAACCTCTTAGGGCATGGATGATTAGACCTGCATGCCCCATCTGTTGATGGCCTATCTGGAGGCTGCGGTGCAGGAGCCTCTAATGGGGAGATGGCCCAGAGGCTTGCTGGGTCATTTGACACCCTCAAGGATCATTGGTGGGTGCACAAAGACGATGCACAGAAGAAGCTGAGTGGTAGAGGGGCAGGTGCACGTCCAAATACAATTAAATGGCTACACAATTATTAAAATCTCATAGGATCTGGAAGGTTACCAGGGTGTTCCTTGTCTGTGGATGGACTCTTTATACAGGACTACACAGAGGCCTAAAATGTAGAGCCCTATACTGAGCATGATGGGCTGGAGGTTGGTCAGATAATGTGTCCCAATCCTGGCACCAATGGAGAGAGAGAGAGCAGGCACAGGGGTGACTGAAAGGTAGCTGAGTAAATGTGGGCCAAATTACCAGTAATTGGCCACAAAGCAGTTACTCAAAATCTGTGGGGCCTGGAGCATTGCAGAAGGGAACCTGCCTGGTGGTGGCACTTCAAATGCTCTGTGGTGCGCATCCTCGTCACCAGAAACACAGACAAGGATGATTTTTTAAAGTGTAAACACAGAGGTCTGCCTCCTTGAAAACCTAACAAGAGTTTTTTTGTTTTTTTGCATACTGTAGTTTGGCACTAACTAGATCTTTGAAGTACCATAATGGTAAAAGCCAAAGCTGGGCTTCACAGGCTACACGTCATTCCCCAAGTCTGTTTCTTTGATGTCTTAACTTTCATTTTCTGGCTGGGGAAGACACACGTATGAAATGGAGAATGCTAATGGCCCCTTCCCCTGACAAGGCACAGCTCACTGGGAAGGGGTCATTAGCACCACAACGCCCCTCATTCCCGTATACTCCACAGTAAATGCCTGCACAGAATAAGCCTGAGACAATGTAATGCATCCACACATTTTATTCAAAGATGCTTGTGTGAAAACATTCTGTGTTGTGAAGACAAGTAGGGCAACAATACACAGAGATGTCTAGTTGTCTTAGGCAGGTTAGAAAATGTCAAGCATTAAGGTGGTGTAATTGTTTATGAACTCCTTGTTTCCGGGAATAAGGGGGTTTTAAATCAATGTTGAAAACAAGGAAAGGTTGTGTTTTATAAAAAAATGGGGACCAGCATGGGTACAACTTTAAACTTACTGTGCCAGCACTGAGGGATCTTGGTACAGTTTTCACCTTTCTTTAAGCAGTGATTCCCCCATTTAGCCAGAAGGGAGGATTTGAGAGAGGCTATATCTAGGTTATGAGTAAATTTTTCCCAAAATGACCAAACATCAAGGACCTTGATGGTGTGGCCTGCTCCAATATCAGTGGGCCTCACAACGTGATTATCCGTGGTATCCTCAAAAAACAGTTGATTGTAGAACTGTTTAAATATGTGGTGTATGTCCTTCATACTCTCTTCCAATAACTATTCTTAATTTGACAAATCCTTGGCATTCATCCTGTCCTTTAGACAAAAGTAGTAGACACTTCCCCGCATGTAGGCTTATCTTGTATCTTAGGTGCAATTTTCACTTGGATGTTGAAGATAATGTATTGTCTTGAATTGTCTAGGGAAACCTTCTTGTTAAGTAATTTGTAATACCATTATTTGACTGAACCATGTTAATGTGACAATGCCTGCATTCTTTGGGTTTCCATATTCTGAATGGATGTTGATCAGGCATTTTCCTTGATATGTATTGTGGTATGGAGTGGCTATTGTATATGCCCTTATTATCTAAGCTGTAATGTAATCCTAGAACACATATCTATTGTGTTCTGGTTTCTGAACCTGCTGTCTCATAGAGAAGATACATCACAAGTCCATCTGCAATAGTTTCTGGGCCATCTTTGGATCAGAATGGGAAAGTGACCATAGCAGTGTCCAGGCTCATGATTAGGAGAAGTTCAAGGAAAAATAGTGATAATCTACAAAATAAATCCTGATGAGGTTTGCTGTGGACTGAAAGAAAACAGATAATGTTGACGAATTGTTAACACTCATCAATTAAATAAGTGTGTGTTTTACTTTGTGGATGTAATTGTTACATTTACTGTGAACATGTTTAGAGGAAAGGCAATCCCTAACCAGGGATATATGTTAACCTACCTTGTTTCAAAAGCCGTCTAGTGTGGTTGGTTATATGGGAGTTGAAGAGTATAATAACTGGCTGGTGTGGCTTCTTACCCTTTCCTGAGACCATTCTAATCTTGAAGGAGCCCCAGCCCTAGCCCCTCGCTGTGGGTAAAATAAAGATTCAATCAGTGTTAAGACAAGAGAGGAAGGTAGCATGCAGACATACAGAGAAGGGCCAACTTCCGCCTGGGAGATGTGGCAGAAAGAAGTATGAATCCGCCCGGTTTGAGGAATCCAGCATTGGCTAAACTCACAGAAATCTGCATATACCTGCTGAGACATGAATAGGAGAAGCACCGCACAGAAGACTGCCCATGCTGGGAACTAACCGTGATGTGGATGAGCAGTGGAAGAAGAAACTGATGCATCAGGTCTACACAGGAGAGTGGGAATAGAGGGATAGATCTATTGAACATGCAACATCAAGAAGGAACTGGAGGCGAAGAAGCTGCTTCCCCCTGTGTGAAAACTAGCCTGGAGGAGCAGCGCAAACAGATAGAAGGTTCCGGGTTGCTCCATGAAAACAGTAGAAGGGCAGATAGGCAAGACCAGAACTCAAGGCAGGGTAGCAGGGACGACACCCAAAGTGGGGTAGCAGAAACCAAACCCTGCGGTGGAATTGGAGAAACCAGACCCTAAAATGGGGGGAGAGAATCCAGACCCTCAGGTGAGGTGTGAGAAAACAAGATCCCAAGAAGGCATGCAAATTAAGGGGGGAGATATTGTAATTGTGTGGATTTAATAACAAGGGGGGATCAAAAGGGTGAGAGGAAAGCCAGAGACAAAGTATGTGGTACTACAGGGAGAAATAGGTTGACAACAAAACAAAAACTGATACGCAATCCCAGGAAGGGAAGCTGGAAGAACCATTTGACATTTTATTTTGCACGGTGCAAAGGGCCTGAAACCCCTTTTTTGATAAAGTGACATATTGGTGAAGTCAGAAACCAGCCAGCGTGTCCTTTGTGCAACGGTCCTTAGTGCACCTTTGTTAAAGTAAGTGAGATATTTTTGTTCACAGTGGTAGGGGCAGAACTCAATGCTCAGACTAGAAGAGGTGTTCTGGATGGAGCACTGCAATTATTGTGCAGAGTATGCTGATGAGCACCCTTTTATACTTATTTCCTTTCCATTAGACAAGGGCAAAGAAACTTTGAACAGATTTGGTTTTGGTTACTAAAAATAAAGAACCACTTAACCCATAATGGCAGCGTGTCCGTCTTCTGATTCTGACTTACCACAATATATATATTTACATTCACTGAAAAAAACATAGCTATGGTGCAGTTAAGCTGTGCAGATTTTGCGGATGTGGGTAGTCACTACCAGTTTAACTCCTCGTGCTCCTGTTGAGGTCCCCACAATGCCGAATGTCATTGTAAATCCCATCTCTTCTAATATGTATGTACTTGTCGGCTCTGCAACAGAAACGCGCCGAGTTAAGCTGCTCATTCTATCCCACATCCGCTGAATTTCAAGGGCTT
Source organism: Ambystoma mexicanum (assembly GCF_040938575.1). Classification (NCBI taxonomy): domain Eukaryota; kingdom Metazoa; phylum Chordata; class Amphibia; order Caudata; family Ambystomatidae; genus Ambystoma; species Ambystoma mexicanum. Next base: position 696,153,981 of record NC_090935.1, on the reverse strand, counting down.
TGTTGCATTACATTTGCACAACTTAACTGCACCTTAACTAAGGTTTTTTCAGTGAATTTCAAGGGTTTTGTTATACCATAGTTTTTTTACAAGCCACTATCAATGGCTTTTGGCTGTGCCCACTGTATATGTTCCTCCAATATGTTTCATTTGGACTCACTAGGTGTCCACAGCCTCTACATGTTTTTGGGCCCGCTAGCTAGGGCCGTCAGCCCTGGCAATGCCCACTGTATCTTTTAAAACACTACCTTCCTTTCTCACTCATTAGCCATGGCCTTCGCCCATGTCGCCTTTACATGTTGCCCAAATAGCTCTCTTCCAGTCCCAATAGCCATGGCCATGGCCAGTGCCCATGGCCTTCGGACGTGGCCACTCTATATATTGCCCCAATAGTTTTCCTAAACAGGTCCACTAGCCATGGTCTTCGGCTGTGTTCACTTTCCATATTGCACCAATCAGTTCCTTAAAGTAACCAAGTAGCCATAGTCTTCGGCCACACACATTACCCCCCAACTCACAATAGCTGTAACATTCCACTATTTTTTTTGTATTAATGACATTTTTGGAACTCAACGCAGAATGTTTGACTTTTTCTCCATGAAGAAATTAATGGGAGAAGGTCGAAAACAGTGTGAATTTGCTTTGTTAATAGCTTTTTCATATTTAACAAATTTTTCCCAACCTTTCCAGTCTGAGGGTAAGGGAGGGCGTGTGACAAACATTGTGTCTGCAAAATATCAGCCAAATCTGTCATGTGAGACAGATGTGACTTTCACGCCTTGAAACACTTGTGTATAGGCACGCTATAAATAAAATATCATATCATATCATGTTATTAGCAATTCAATGTTCGGGTTTTCAATGGAACTTGATACTCAACTTAACTATAGTGTGGCGACTGCTACACTATGATTTACATTTTAGTCTAATGATTCAACTGCAGAGATTCATTGCTTAAGAAAAACTTGTTAAATGAGCAAACTGATTAAATAATAATACAATTTAAGTAACACGGATATTCCTAACTCCTCAAAGTAATAAGAAAAGCAATTTTTTTTTGGAAAGCTGTATGTCCTGAAACCAAACATGAAACACAAAATAACTCATTGCGTTTTAGAGTGAATATTCTGTTCAGAGTCAGAGAATTCATCTTTTGAGTGCTCTCAAACCAAGATGGTCAGGGTTTTGTTGCCAAAAAGAAAAGAAAAAAAACGTTTAGCCACGATTTCATATTTCAATACATTCTAGCATAATACATATTCACTAAGAAGGAAATACAATCCTTATTATGAAGACAATAAAAGACACATTTTTATGTTTTCATATATGTAGTGTCAGATTGTAAATACGTGTGAATCTCTATAATCTAGAACATTTCTGCTTGCTACTTTTTACTTGCTACCCGTTTATACAAATTTGCCATATATTTGTTAAAAGGTCTATGTGGCATGCTACATCTTAGATATCCAGCCAGAATTTATTTTTAGGATATTGATAATAACACCAGTAATAAGTCTTTTTTAGTTTATTTGGCTAGACATGTTTTTATTTGTATATTTGTATATTTGTATTTGTATTTATTTGAATGGGAATGTCAATTTTGATCAGAAATGCCAGATTTGCAGATGGCGAACCATCCCCACAAAGGGTGCCTGTACGGGGCTGTGGCTAGGTGCTGATGGAAGCGGTCGCTTAATCTCGGCGCTCCGATCTGGTGAACTTTTATAACTTAATCGTTTCCTCAACGTACCTTAAGCATGCTGTTTTGGAGCTCCGTTTATCCTTTATGAACTACGTGGAATCCGCAGCTTCCTCATATGAAGACTCTTTCTGCCTGCATTTCTGTGTCTGGGACCTCCGGAGGGCTGGGCCTGAAGCCGCATCATCCCACAGTATTAACAGCCGACGTTTGCAGTCAGCTGGTCGGCTGCTTTGACGCGGGTAGAACGCCACGTGTAGGGATACCAGCTTCCCGCAGAGTAAAGATAGAGGAAGGGGAGAAAGGAAGAGAGAAACCAAGGATACAGGGTGGAAACATTTTGGGATTACTATAGAACTATATCATTTCTACATTCCCACATATATTCATTATGGCTTCTAAAAAGGGACAATCAAAAGAGGCTTGAGTGTCGTCTCCTACTACCCTAAAAAGACAGAAGAGTGAATCTCTGACACCCAAAAATGATACAGCAGACCCAGTTATGCAGACGATTTTAGTAGAAATGAGGGCTTTTAAGCCCTTCATGTAGGAAACTAATGCTAAATTGCAGCAATTAGACAATAAATGGTCGGTTTTTGAATCCCGGATGAATGAAGTCGAAAGACGAGTTAGTGGCACAGAAGATGTCTTTAATAAGGTCACTAATTTAGAAACTAAAATAGCCTCCTTACAACAACAGGCTGAGACTGGAATAGGAGGAACAACTTAGCGTTGTCGGCCTACTGGAAGGAATTGATAAAGATAATCCTGTTGCCTTCCTATAAATGTTTCTTTCTCAGATTCTTTGTCTGCCGGATTCTATGCAGCTCAATATTCAGAGAGCACATCGAATTGGTCCCAGCGATTCGTCTCTAAGCACTATCCGTCCACTCAGAACTCTTATAATAGCCCTCCTGGATTTCACTCATATAACCCTCATTAAGGAAAAAGTTGGACTAATTAAGCAGCTAGTATGGGAAGGCAACTAAATCTTCATTACACAAGATGTCTCCAAGACAACGGCGGTGAGAAGAAAAGTACTCCTGGCATTTAGTCCTGCTCCGAGGCAATTAAATGCCAGACATGGCATTATCCACCCTGCCATCCTGAAAGTTACCTTAAATGGGCAGACCTCAAATTTCCAAAATTCGGCGGATCTAAGACAATTCATCCAATCTTAAAAGGAATGATATGGATACTTCTAACCCCATCACTTGAAGACATTTTGAATACATTGTACGTTCTTCATTTTGAATTTTTGACTTCCTTCACCGGAGCAGAGAATGGTGAGCCTCTTCTTTTTTCGGCTCTCCTCCCCCCATCACATTACTTTTTGACATGGATTGGTGTGCCTGGTTCCTGTTCGCCACTGTTCTTTTGACTTTTTTTGAATATATTTCTCTTTCACGATGTATATATCCTCAGTGTTTGTTTTACCCTCCTCCTTATGTCTCACTCCCTTCATGTTTCCTTTTCTCCTGCTGGGTACTTCCACATTTTACATGTTAACAGGCTTAACTTCTTTAATGAAATCGTATCCTTTTTTTTACAGTTTATGTCAATATATGCGATTCCCTTCTCCAGATGAATGCCTCTTAACATAGTATCTTGGAATGTTAAAGGATTACATAATTATATTAAGAGACAAAAAGTACACTCACATCGCATTAGACTAAAGCCCTCAATAACTTGCATACAGGAATCACATCTCTCAGATGAAGAAGCAGCAAAACCCAAGTGCCACTAGCTGGGTATGGTTTTTTCTAGCACTGCAAATGGCAAAAGAAACAGCGTATTCACACTAATTAATAAAACCCTTAAATGTGAAGTATTATCTACGGAATCTGACCAATCAGGAAGATGGGTTATTCTCAAGATATCAGTAGATTCTACAGCATATACGATTCTCAATATATACGGGCCAACTTCTGCAGATCCCACCTTTTGGAGACAACTCAGGAATCATGTGCTGCTATGTAACCCCCAAAATGTGATTACATGTGGAGATTGTAATCAGGTAATGGATCCTTTTCTGGACAGGAAATCCGATGTGCGGTATAGTAATACTACATCTCATACACAATGTATTAACTTTATATCTGAAGTAGGCCTTGGTGATGTATGGCGTGTCATACACCCAACAGACTCTGAATGTACCTTTTAATCCATGCCCCACAATTCTTTTTTATGACTTGATTATATTTTCATCCCCAATTCTATGCTTAGTCTCCTCCTTGATGCCCAGATAGGATCCATTATGATCTCTGATCACGCCACAGTTCACATTCAAATTACATCCCCAATTAACTCTTGTAACTCTAGCAGATGGAGAAGTAATACTAGTTTATTAAATGATGAATCATTCACGCAATTCATTACACAACAACACAATAACTTTTTCTCTGAGAAAAAGAATCAAGACACTTCCATTACCAATAATCGGCACTGCTATAAAGCGGTTCTTAGAGGTTATATTATTTCTTTTGTTGCTAACAAAAGGAAACAAACTTAAATCAGAATCAGAATCCATTCTAAGGCAGCTTAAAGCCCTTCAAACCCAATTTGCCCGCACCAATTATACCTACACTGTTAAGGACATTCTGAAACTAAGATTTCAATATAACAAAATTATCACGCAATACTCATGTACCAATCTGCTTAAATATAAAGCAAAGACTTACCAATTCTCCAACAAAACTAGCAATTCGTTGGCCTCTTACCTTAAACCAAAGGAGAAAACCAAAATTTAAGCTATTGAAATCACTTAGGGATAAGAACATTTTCAGATAAGGAAATTGTTCAAGCCTTTAAGAAAATGTTATTCCAATTTATATACTTCTGAAGCTCCTCCTAATAATTCCAATGTTAATGATGTCCTATATAATTTACCGCGTAACTCCTATCCTCAGACTAATCTTCTATCACTTAATAAACCAATTACACCGCTGAAATACATTTAGCTATTAGGAATCTTAAAAAAGGGAAAGCCCCTTGTTAGGAAAGATTTCGTAATTGTAGGTAATTTTCCTTCCATGTGGCAACCCCTAAACTTTTTGCTGTTGTTTTTCATCTTGTTCTTGACTTTGCCAGAGAAGTGCAGCCTTCTGCCGCACTCCTCTGGGCTTTCGCTCCTTTTCTTACGGGGAAACTGACATGCCCTTAAGACAGTCAGTACCGGGGAACGCTGTTTCCCGTAGTTTCTTTTATCGTGTTGCGGCTTTAGTGCAACATGACACAAGAGGGCACTGTAAGCTAAGTTACAGCTCTCTTGGGTCTCTAGCCTTCTACAGGCCCTAGATACTCTTTTAGGATGGTATTTGATCGGTGCAAGTCATTCAGGGACTCGAATGGTGGCAGCGATCGTTTTGTTTATTTTGAGCTCCTTTTGGTGTTCTGAGCACGTTTTTTGCACTGAACCCAAAATGGTGGCCTGGCTCCCAAAATGGCCAGACCACGAGGCTCCTTTGTCTTGTCCACTGACCGTCTTGCTCCCTTCACCTTCCCCAGGTCGAGCGACCCGGGGCCTTCCTTATTTGGGCATGTACTTTCCCGCGAAACGTGGTTGCTTTCGCGGGCTTCTACATGTCGTTTGTGTGCCTCCAGGGTGTGGGCTGGGATGTCTGGTCCCAATACACATCCTGGGTGCCAGAGAGTCTAGGGTAGTGTGAATGCCTGGGACCACCGTGGTCCGTGATTGGTCCACGTATGGTATGTGTGTTGATGAGCGGATCTCCCATTGGCTCCCCTCCGTTTTGGCGCGAAGGGAACCGTGGATAAGAGGGGGCTGGAAACACCACTACCATGTCGATCTCCTGAGTTCTCACGAACGAAGGTATACAGGAGCCAAGTATCCTGCAACCAAGAGGCTGGACCGAGGAATCGCTGGTGACCCGCTGAAGGAATCCTCCTTTGCACTGCTGTCGTCCTGTGAAACCCTTTCCTCCTTTGATCGAACCAGAAGGCCTGTACTGGTGCTTCGACCTTTGGAATAGCAGGAACAGCTATTCCCGGCGACTTCATCATCTCCTGCCAAGTAAGCCTTCGGAAGTGTCTCTGGGCCATCCAGTTGACTGACCAGCTTACAAGGGAGTCCTGCTCTGTAACCGCCGCCAGGTTGTGTTGTATTTCGAGTCCTTGTCACTCTCCCACGCTTCGTACACTTGGCGTTCCCAAGTCTGAAGGGAGGAGTGTACATTTGGCTCGGATACACACGGCCGCTCCGTTGCCCTGCTGTGGTGACAAAACTGTGCTGGTTTCGTCGATTGGGACGTCTTTTTGCTCTACACGACTACGAGGCGTTCCCTGCTCTTCTGAACCTGCCAGCTGCTGAAACTAACGTGGAGAAGCCTGGGTCTGCTTGCTTCGGGGACCGGTGAGTAGTTTAGCTAGGATCTGGTCGCCCTCCTGCAGTAGCCCATTGCTTTTCCCCGCTGTGTAAAAACAGCACCCTTTTGTCCGTACTCGCGCTTTGCTTCTGCTCGCTGTGGAGGCTGCGCTTGAGTTGCGGAACCTGTTCTCCTTCTGTTGTGCACTAACCCGAAAGGCATTTCAGGTTATTCCAACCAGTACACGTAGTGAATTGTTGTAGTATAACTTTAAAAAGGCCATAGTCCTATCTAACAGTATGGAAACAAATACCTTGTTAACTTTAAATGCTTCCAAATCAGAAACATTGAAGAAGATGTGTGCGGAGAGAGGTGTTTCCTCTCAAGGCACTAAATTGGAAATGATCCAAAGAATCGTGGCGTGGCAAGAAGCGCAGCTTGACGCTATAACTTCTGAGGACAGTGCAGAAGGTGGTGGGGCTGCTCTCACTGGTAGAACCGACGGTTCTGCCGCTGCACTGATCCATCGCGACCACGAGGACAGGGAGGACGAGATGTCTAATGTTTCCTCTGCCAGCGTTGATGGGGATGCTATGCTTGAATTCAAGAAGCAAGAGCTGCGGTTTAGGCAGCAGGAGCTTGAATTCAGCATAGCCAAACTAAAAATCGAACAGGCAGAAAAACAGAAAGACAGGGATCACCAGTTGGAACTGGCCAAGCTTCAGGTTGCAAATGGGTCCAAGGGTCCTGGACATGGGTCTGGGGCTTCCTCTCATCCACGGTTTCCGAAAGATCTGCTCAGTGTGTATGAAGAAAGGAATGACATTATGGACTGGCTGAATGCGTTTGAGTATGCATGCGAAGTTCAAGAAGTTGACAATGCTGATAAGATTGCGTGGTTACTCAGTAGACTGCCCCATTCTGGCTGTAGTGCCATTATGGAAATGTCGAAGGCTGAGCGAGCTGATTTCGCAATGTTAAAGCAAATTCTCATTTTAAAGTTTGGGAAGACTCCGGCCCAATATTTAAAGCGTTTTCGAGAGTATAAGAAAAAGGAAGGTGGTACTTGGGTATCTTATGTCGCTGAATCCTTGAAAAACTTAACTGGCTGGGTCGAAGGTTATAAGGTTTCTACCTTCGAAGGCATGATAAATCTTGTCATGCTGGAACACATTTTTGCTTCTTCTTCCCCGGAGCTTAAGCAGCATTTGGCCGATTCGAAGGAGATAGATCCTAAGAAGCTGGCCATTGCAGCCGACTTATGGGTGTCACATCGAGTGTCCCATAAGGACAAAACTCATCCTGGTAAGCAGGAGGAAGGGAAAAAGTCCAAAGAGATGGAGGGTGGGGAATCTGCTAAATCTTCTTCCCATAAGGGCCACAAAAAGAAAAACAAGGGTAAGACACAAGAGAACTCACAGGGTAGTGGAGGTCCGCCTCCGAAACAGAACTCGGGTTACAATAAGCCTCCCTACGTAAACAGACCCACTGGGGCTTGTTTTTCTTGTGGAGCAACTGACCACGTGAAGGGGGATCCCCGTTGTAAGGTTAGACCTTTGGGGGTCCACTCCGCTAATCTGGCCTTCTCCTCCTACGAGGAAGAAGAGATTACAGGAGCATCCTTCTCCTCAGACTCATTTCCCAGCGGAATAGAGGCTGAGGTAGTTTTAGTGTCCCTGGGTTCCTGGGAGCCTAAAGTCGCAGAGGCTTATGCTAGGATTCCGGATAATACCAAGCACTACTTTAAAGACAGTGGGCCTCATTACGACCCTGGCGGAAATCGAAAAACGATGGCGGAAATGCAATACCGCCATCGAATAGCGCTCGGTGCGATTATGACCCGTCACCGTAAAGTACGATGCCATTAGCGACACCGTAGTGAACGCCAACGCCAACTGCACCAAGTACGCGCGCGCGCGCCATGCCAAACCGTAATTAGCACCATGGCGCAAGGGTACGCAAATTCCGACCCTAGCGGACATGTACTTAACGCCATCAAGCACGGCGGAAAGTACCATTCCGCCATGGTGAGAAGTACGGCATCGCGAATCAACCGTAAACGGCCCCACTGAGTGCCTGTACACCGCTCCCTGGCCACATAGTACAACTCCCCGTAGGTGCAACAAAGTCACAATGCAACCAGTGAAATGTACAAGTCACCCATGCATGCCAACGAACAAAAGAATCACAAGAGGGGCCAATGGGAGCTGCAGGGCACAGATGGCACGAATACAGAAGCCATACCAATGGACATGACCCCAGTCTCCCACCAAGAAACGCACGCAAACACAGGCACCTGTGACCAGCAATATTCCGATAATCACATCATTCCACCAATCCACCTGGCTGACCGGCATCTGTTACACAAAACCTAATCCCCCGCCCCTGAGCATGACATCATTCAAACAGTCATATTGACAGCCCTCACCCCTGACCTCACTGGGCTTCGCAGGCAAACGCGCCCAGCACAGTACCACGCAACTATACTCCGAAGCTGGAACACAATGCAGATCTCCTCACAATACATCGCTCCCCAAATAGGAATATGCCACATCACTTGCAAAGAAGAACGCCACACGGCCCATATCAGAATAGAAATTTAATGCACAACAAATTCACCAAGCCCATACAGCCATTAGGCCATGAACTCCAAAACACATTTCACCATTGTGGGCTGCATCCGCAAGAAATGACCAGCTACTTCTTGTGTGACGCCCTGTTCCTTCATGGTACACAGGGGCTACATTCTCGTACGAAAAGGCAACATGGAAGCGCCTAGAACCGCAGGGCCGTCCCAATAGGGAGGCACTAGTCCAGCTGAAAGGCCGAAATGTTGCTCCGAGCCACTAGTACTGCGTAAGGGCATGTGGCCCATTGGCGATCGTCCCATAAGATCGTAATGCTGCTCCACTGATTAACACGAAGCAGCAGGTGTCGGGAGTAAAACCCATCTGCAGGAGTGGCATACAGATGGCAGTGGCAAAAGGGGAGGAGATACCTGTCAACCAAAAGAAATGAAAAAGAATAGTATGGCCATCAGAACTACATTCAAACAACTCACTTCAATGATCACACTAAATCCACAGCCATATGCATGCTAGCCCACTCCAAAGGATCATCACCCACCCAAAAACCACTTGCGACCCATAACTATCCATATCGAGGTGAAAACACCATCACAAACGAGTGTACCTGTGCATGCGTCTGTGAAAACAGAATCCATCAGATGGGATTGGTAACGTGCATGGACACAAGTGTCTGAAGGCGCGTCAAGACAGGGAGGGCTCAACAAGGCCAGATAGACGATGGTCCCACTATGGCAGCCCTGCATCACATAGCGCAGGGGAGGCGGATAGATTCCAAGAAGCCCTGTACATGGCAAACACCGTATCAAATCATCTGCCCATGCATCCATTCATCATTCCCTCATCCCGGTATAAAAACGCCTGAATATTTACTCACATAACATTAGAAATATCCATTGAGTCTGTGCGTTATGCAGCCTGCAAAATCCACAGTGCCCCAGCCCGTTATTCCAGTGTTGTGAAGTAACATGTATTTGGGAACGTCCGGCCTCATCGCCCACGTCGCTATTGCGTATCCCAAACTATTCATATCAATCATTGCATCCTCGCCATGGCCCCTGTCCCAAGGACACTGAACAATAGAACGTTATATTTGCAGTCAGACCTGTGGGCATCTCCTCGCCGCTAGCTGAAGACCGAAAGCACCGCCCTTCGAATTCCTCATTTGCAACATCACGTCGAAAAGGCATCTGTGGCCGCTTGAAATCACAAATTAATCCATCTAGTGCGGCTGTGTGTGAAAATGGCAACTGCCTTCACTCACAAATGGCACGCCCCGCCCGTCGGTGAACCTCGGTACAGTGATGCATGAGGGTCCACCGTTACTCGAGTACTACGTTCCACTGACCCTTCACAAGTCTGTTCGCGACTGCAAAGAATGCATGTGAAACAATGGGACCATAGCCGAATGAACATATCAACCAATGTTACACGGCCATCGGGTACTAATACATGATTGTAATAGCAAGATGCCATTCCTCGAATTGCAGCGTTGTGTGCGGGACGTGCTCGGCCTAAGGGGAGAGCAGCTTGCACAGGTGGAATGAATCACCACAGGTGGAGGCCATACAGCCTGAAAACACATAAATTGCACACCCAGTCTCCTCCCACAACCACACCCACTCCGAAATGCTACCGGCAGGACTCGCGATGTTGGCCCTGGGGGACCTGATAGCACTGCAAGTACTCCAACTTCAAGAAGAAGACGAACACCAACTACAACCGGCCGCACGGCGGAGACGCAGGAGGAGGAGGAGGCCAAGGCAGGGCCAGCAAGGGCCGCCAGCATAGCCACTACCACCACGTAGGCAGCCCGCAATCCCACGCCTCCGAGCACATCCGTTCAACCTCACTGATGAGCAGATCCACACCCTCTACCGTTTGGACCGGGACACCATAGCCGCCATTGTGGACATGACACAGGCTGACCTTGTCAGCATGATAGATAGCCCAACCGCCATCCCACCCCTACTGAAGGTGGTGTCTGTACTTCACTTCCTGGCCACAGGCACCTACCAGCACACAGTCGGACAGTTGCATGGCATTTCTCAGCCACTGTTCTCACGGACACTATTGCAAGTGCTCGATGCCCTCCTGCAGCACGCAGACGACTACATCTCACTACCACGCTCGGAGCAGGAAATTACCAACACAAAAGTGGGATTGCATGCACTTGCCGGCATACCGGGTTGCATTGGTGCCATCGACTGCACCCATGTGGAATTGGTCATCCCACATGCCATGGAGGCCCAGTACCGCAGCCGAAAACAATTTCATTCTCTGAATGTGCAAATGGTGTGTGACTCCAACAGGATCATTACACATTGTTGTGCCCGATTCCCTGGATCAACCCATGATTCTATGGTTCTGAGGAACTCTACAATACCACGCTACATGGAGCGACACGCAGGGAACAGATCCTGGCTACTCGGTGAGTCTCATTTCATGCATGATGATGTGGGGTATGTGATTCGGCAATGACCTGGCAGGAAGGGGGGGGGGGTGTGCGTACGTAGCAATGGCATTCCACATTATACGTTTATCGTCCACATACAGGTGATGCTGGATATCCACTGAAGAGATGGCTCCTCACACCAGTCCGGAACCCACGGGACCAGCATGAGGAGGACTACAACCATGCCCACTCACGTACCCGTGTAGTCATTGAACAGGCATTCGGCCTACTGAAGACTCGTTTCCGCTGCCTCAGCAGGTCTGGCGGGGCACTCCTGTACCGCCATGAGAAGGTTGCAAAGATGGTCATGGCATGTGTCATGCTCCACAACATGTGCGTACGTAGAAATGTGCCCATGCCCCCTGACGCAGAACTGCAAGCACCTGAAGATGGTCATGATGAGGGTGGGGATGTGGCAGCACCTCAAGGAGTCTGCGAGGCACAGGAGGGCCGTGACATTCGTCAGCATCTCATTGATGCATGCTTCTAGCACTCACGCCTGGTGGCTGATACATGGACACGGGACTCGTGGCACTGTGTGTGTCTGGTACATGCACAATATGGACTGTACGCCTATGATGGCCTAGTACACAAAGATCATTGTCCACACATCTCATTGTTTGATCGTGCATTGTTTATGGCATATGTGATATCATGTTGAACACCCTATCGACCCGCCACCCAAGTGAGCCCAACACACCCCCTCCACCCTCCTACCTCCCCCCCGAACACCAGTGTCCAAAGATGCTCATTGTCAGTGGGCAGTCGCTATTGCAAGCCCCCTCTGCGGGTATCAGGGGCACCCCTGCCTGTGGAGCGCAGGTTCCTCCCAGATCTACGTTGGGGGCTGCCCTGGACGGAACTTGCAACGGATGATGTCTCTGCCTGCTCACGTCCATGCATGTCCCTAAGGGTTTGTGAGAGCTCAGTGAGCACACGGCGCACTGCGGCAAGTTCGGCACATACGTCTTTGGACGTCGCATGCAGTTCCCCCCTCAGGCTCTCGGTGCTACTCTCCATTTGTGCCCTTTGTGTCTCTGTACTTCTCTCCATTTCTGCCCTAAGTGTCTCAGTTGATGTTTCTATGTCTGCCTTAGTGCCCCCACATTCATCGGCATGGTCCTTGAGGAGCGTGGCCAGTTGCTGCTGTTGCACGATTAACTGGTCGAGGGACTGTTGCCTCTGCTGGGCCATGGCCATTTGCGGTGGTGTCACAGAGGGGCTGTTCGCCTCATGTTGCCCTGCCACAGGGCTTGTGGGGGATGGCCAGTCATCGTCTTGTGGGTGCACCTGCGTGGTATCCTCATGGTGTACAGGATGAAACAGACAGGGGGATTGAGACAGGTCATGGATGGATCTGACTTCGACATCCCCGTCTTCTGTGTCGGAGCATGCTGCCATCAATGGGGTGTCACCTATGGTGCTGCTGCCACCAGAGGCAGTGCCTTCTGTGGCATCCATTGGGGGGACCTGTGGTGCTGCTGTTGTGGGCATGCTGGCTGCTGGGGTGCCTGTTGATGTTCCCTCCTCTGTGCTGCCACTTGATTTGTGCTGCTGCCGTGTCTTGATGCGTGCAGCTGAGGTGGAGGGTCTTTGGCCGTTGGTCTTGGCCCTCTTTGCAGGTGTGCTGGTAGGGGTGTCCTGAAGCTCGTCGTTTGGATCGGACCCTGTGGTGGAGTAAAGGAGGGCGAGGGTTATTAATGGGTCTGTGGGAATTGGAATGGCATTGTATGACATGCATTGGGGTGGTACCTGAGGGTGATTTGGGTCGGGGCCTTGGAGGTGCTTTCATTTGTGTGTGGAGTGAGGGTGCAGTTGTTTGGCAGCCTGCAGTTAGGGTGTGCCTGCTGCACGTGTAGTGGGTGTTTTAGGGGTTTTTAATTATTTATGTATTTATTGTGAGTTTTAAAGTGCGCTTGTTTGGCAGCCTGCAGTTAGGGTGTGCCTGCTGCACGTGTAGTGGGTGTTTTAGGGGTTTTTAATTATTTATGTATTTATTGTGAGTTTTAAAGTGCGCTATCAGGCCAATGTGTGTGGACGTTCTCCTGGCCATGTGTTACTGTTGCGCTATGTGGACACATGTGATTCACATGATTGGACATTGTGGATTTGGCATGGTTTTATTTGGGACACCTACCTGATTCTCCGGATGTCTGCACTCCTTTCTCCATCCCTCCGACTCCCTCGATGCTCTCCATTCCTATGGTGGAGGCACAGATTTCTTCCCAGGGGGTCAACTTGATGGGTGATTCCGATCCTCCCCCGGTGGCTGTGGCAATGTTGCGGTTGGCAGAAAGTATGCTACGGACGCGTATCCGCAGGTCGTCCCACCGCTTCCTGCATTGCTGTGGGTTGCGGGGTGCGGTCCCCACCGCACTTACCCGCTGTGCCACCAGGGCCCATATGGCCTTCTTGTTCGCAAGTGCCGTCCTGGTCATTTGCGTGGAGAAGACGGCGGCGGCATTCTCCTGGAGGGTCTCCGTGAGCACGGTGAGTTCCTCACGGGAGAAGTGGACCTGCCGCTTGCGGTCGCACGCTTTCTTCGCTACTTTTCCCATTTTTCTTGGTTTCACTAGGGTGGATGACGGGTTGGGATGTGTCTCAGGGTGGTGTTTTTAGTGGTTGTGTGTATTTTGTGGTTTTATAGGTGTACGGGGTGTTGGTTCCCGTTCCGGGCCCATGTTTTTACTTCCGTTTCCGTATATTTACGGTCACCGTACTTTCCGGTTGGCGCTCACTGCGGTGTCCGCTATGATGGGTGGCGGTATTGCACCTAGGGCGCCGTACGGCGGCGGTGTGGGCCGTTTTGGGGTCATTTCCGCCATCGCGGACTTTGCACTTCCGCCATGGCGTGGTGCTCGTGCCCGATGGGTCGGAATGGGCCGCACTTTGCTCCATCGTGCAATGGCGGAAACGCTATTTACGCTGTGGCGGTCCGGTCAGTCGCTTTCCGCCAGGGTCGTAATGAGGGCCAGTGTGCTGATCAATGGAGTGGATACTCCAGCTCTTAGGGATAGTGGGTGCAGTCGCACTGTAGTGGATTCTACCTTGGTAGACTCAGAGGAAGTTGCCAGAGCTACTCTGATGCCCACTAAGTTGGCTGACGGCCCCCTCCGTATGTTTCCAGTAATACCTGTAAATCTTACTTTAAATGGTACAGCAGTCAGGATTCCAGTGAGCATTCAGAGAAACGTCCCGGGAAAGGTCTTGTTGGGTAATGATCTCAGAGCTTTAGGGCTCGTAGGAGACACTGCCGAAAGACCCTACACACGGTCTCAAGCACGGGCAGCATTGGCCAAGTCCAATACGCCGCCCCAGCCGAAGGGGAAACCCAAGGCGAAAGGAGTCTACAAGTCAAACCGAGGGAAAGAGAATATTCCCCCGAGCTCGCCTACCACTGCGGTGGAGGAAGTTGGTCAATCGCCCGGGCCTGACGAGGAGGTGGCGATGCCTGAAGTATTCGACCCCAACGATCATCCTGAACTAAAAGACTTGTTAGTTGAAGGAGGTCCTGATAGGGACGAATTCAGTAAAGGCCAACGTGAGTGCCCATCTCTGGAAGGCCTAAGGAGACAGGCCTGCTCCCAGCTTGAGGGTGAACCTCCTGGGAAGCATAGGATTTATTGGGAAGGTGGACTCCTGTATAGTGAGCCCACAGAGTCTACAGAAGGAGACCATAGGAGGTTGGTGGTTCCCCTTGCTGTTAGGCCCTTCCTCCTGCAGTTGGCGCATGAAGTTCCCCTTGCTGGTCACCTTGGTATGAAGAGGACCAAGCAAAGGTTATCCATGCACTTCTACTGGCCCAAGATGGGGGTGCAAGTAGAAAGTCACTGCAGGAGTTGTGCCTCCTGCCAGTTGTCTGGTAAGGTTGGCGCGACAATCCAAGCTCCGTTGGTACCGCTCCCAGTTGTGGGGGTACCATTTGAAAGGGTAGGGATCGACATCGTTGGTCCCCTTGACCCGCAAACATCCTCAGGCAATAGGTTTATCCTGGTGCTGGTCGACCATGCAACCAGGTATCCTGAGGCCATCCCATTGAAAACTGTAACTGCCAAGTGAGTTGCAAAAGCTTTACTTGGCATATTTACTAGGGTTGGCTTCCCTAAAGAAGTTGTGTCAGATCGTGGCAGCAACTTTATGTCGAAGTATATGCAGGCTATGTGGAAAGAATGTGGGGTCACCTACAAGTTCTCTTCTGCATACCACCCCCAGACCAATGGTCTGGTGGAACGTTTCAACAGAACGTTAAAGAGCATGATTGGGGCTCTGGAGGAGCCTCAGAGAAGAAAATGGGATCTTCTTTTACCATGCTTACTGTTTGCCTACCGAGAGGTACCACAGGAGGGTGTTGGCTTCAGCCCCTTCGAACTTCTGTTCGGTCATCCCGTACGGGGACCCTTAGCCATCGTCAAAGAGGGATGGGAGATGCCCACTCCCCCTGTTACTACCAATGTAGTTGATTATGTGCTAGGGCTCAGAAAACGGATGGTACTTCTGATGGGCTTGGCTAGTGATAAATTGAAGGCAGGGCAAGCGCTGGTGAAACATTGGTACGACCAGAAAGCTTCCCTCATCAACTTTACACCTGGTCAGCAAGTCCTGATCATGAATCCAATAAGGCCTCGCGCTTTACAGGACAAATGGTCAGGCCCTTACACAGTGGTGGAGCCCCTGGGTGAGGTTAACTATTTAGTGGACCTTGGAAGGCCTGGACAGGCTCCAAAAGTGTTTCACGTGAATAGGCTGAAGGCTTTCGTCCCAAGAGTCGAAATCGCAGCACTGCTACTGGCTTCAGACGTTGAGGAAGAGGAGTCTGAACCTCTTCCCGACCTGTTCCAAAGCGGTCCTTCAGATAGCTCCTTTGAGGGTGTCCGAGTGGCCCCTCACCTGACTTCTGATCAGCAGGCTGAGGTGAAAAGTTTGCTTAGGCAGTTTTCCCCCCTGTTTTCACAGTCCCCTGGTTTGACACCTTGGTGCAAACATCACATTGACACAGGAGACAGTGTACCTACCAAAAGTAGGGGATACAGGATGTCAGACAAAGTACGGTCTTATATTAAGACCGAGGTCAACAAGATGTTAGATCTTGGGGTGATTGAACCCTCTAGTAGTCCTTGGTCCAGCCCAGTGGTGTTGGTTCCAAAAGCAGGCACTTCTGAATTGAGGTTCTGCGTGGATTATAGGGCTCTGAATGCTGTCACCAAGACAGATGCACACCCCTTGCCTCGAACATATGAGCTGGTGGATACTTTGGGTGCCTCCAAGTACCTCAGCACGTTTGACCTCACTGCTGGCTATTGGCAAATAGCTTTAGCAGAACATGCCAAGGAGAAGACAGCCTACTCCAGACGGCCTTTACCAATTCCGGGTAATGCCGTTCGGGTTGAAGAATGCACCTGCCACTTTCCAGAGGCTTGTGAATCATGTGTTGAATGGGTTGGACGAATTCTGCCTTGCATATCTGGACGATATAGCAGTTTTCAGTGCCACCTGGGAAGACCATGTGAAACACCTCGGGATTGTGCTCCAGGCTCTTCAGAAAGCCCACTTGACCATAAAGGCTAGTAAATGCCAGATTGGACAAGGCTCAGTGGTTTACCTTGGACATGAAGTAGGTGGAGGGAGGATACAGCCTCTACCCAGTAAAGTACAAGCAGTACAAGACTGGCCTACCCCCACTACGCAAACCCAAGTGAGAGCCTTCTTAGGACTCACGGGGTATTACCGCAATTTTATGGCAGACTATGGCACCATAGCTGCTCCTCTGACTGCCCTCACAACTCCGAAGAAACCCAAGAAGGTAACTTGGACCGACGAGTGTGAGAAGGCCTTCAATGGCTTAAAAGACTCCTTGTGCCAGGCCCCTGTCCTTAGGGCCCCTGATTATCAAAGACCTTTTATCGTGCAGACGGATGCCTCTGACACTGGGATAGGAGCTGTACTATCACAAGTAGATGAGAAGGGTAAGGAACACCCTATCGGTTTTATTAGTCGCCAGCTTAAGGACAGAGAGCTCAGATGGTCCACGGTAGAGAAAGAATGTTTCTCTGTTGTGTGGGCCCTAAGGAAGCTGAGGCCCTACCTCTATGGGACCCACTTCACTGTGCAGACTGACCATAAGCCGTTAAAGTGGCTAATGAACATGAAGGGGGAGAATCCAAAGTTGCTTAGGTGGTCCATAAGTCTACAAGGCTTCGACTTCACTATTGAGCATAGGCCAGGTGTCCAACATAGCAATGCTGATGGGTTGTCCAGAATGTTTAACCGACCTGAACAAGAGACTCATCCAGGGGTGGATTAGTTCCCCCTGTCCATAGTCTGGGAGGGGCGAGTGTTAGGAAAGATTTCGTAATTGTAGGTAATTTTCCTTCCATGTGGCAACCCCTAAACTTTTTGCTGTTGTTTTTCATCTTGTTCTTGACTTTGCCAGAGAAGTGCAGCCTTCTGCCGCACTCCTCTGGGCTTTCGCTCCTTTTCTTACGGGGAAACTGACATGCCCTTAAGACAGTCAGTACCGGGGAACGCTGTTTCCCGTAGTTTCTTTTATCGTGTTGCGGCTTTAGTGCAACATGACACAAGAGGGCACTGTAAGCTAAGTTACAGCTCTCTTGGGTCTCTAGCCTTCTACAGGCCCTAGATACTCTTTTAGGATGGTATTTGATCGGTGCAAGTCATTCAGGGACTCGAATGGTGGCAGCGATCGTTTTGTTTATTTTGAGCTCCTTTTGGCGTTCTGAGCACGTTTTTCGCACTGAACCCAAAATGGTGGCCTGGCTCCCAAAATGGCCAGACCACGAGGCTCCTTTGTCTTGTCCACTGACCGTCTTGCTCCCTTCACCTTCCCCAGGTCGAGCGACCCGGGGCCTTCCTTATTTGGGCATGTACTTTCCCGCGAAACGTGGTTGCTTTCGCGGGCTTCTACATGTCGTTTGTGTGCCTCCAGGGTGTGGGCTGGGATGTCTGGTCCCAATACACATCCTGGGTGCCAGAGAGTCTAGGGTAGTGTGAATGCCTGGGACCACCGTGGTCCGTGATTGGTCCACGTATGGTATGTGTGTTGATGAGCGGATCTCCCATTGGCTCCCCTCCGTTTTGGCGCGAAGGGAACCGTGGATAAGAGGGGTCTGGAAACACCACTACCATGTCGATCTCCTGAGTTCTCACGAACGAAGGAATACAGGAGCCAAGTATCCTGCAACCAAGAGGCTGGACCGAGGAATCGCTGGTGACCCGCTGAAGGAATCCTCCTTTGCACTGCTGTCGTCCTGTGAAACCCTTTCCTCCTTTGATCGAACCAGAAGGCCTGTACTGGTGCTTCGACCTTTGGAATAGCAGGAACAGCTATTCCCGGCGACTTCATCATCTCCTGCCAAGTAAGCCTTCGGAAGTGTCTCTGGGCCATCCAGTTGACTGACCAGCTTACAAGGGAGTCCTGCTCTGTAACCGCCGCCAGGTTGTGTTGTATTTCGAGTCCTTGTCACTCTCCCACGCTTCGTACACTTGGCGTTCCCAAGTCTGAAGGGAGGAGTGTACATTTGGCTCGGATACACACGGCCGCTCCGTTGCCCTGCTGTGGTGACAAAACTGTGCTGGTTTCGTCGATTGGGACGTCTTTTTGCTCTACACGACTACGAGGCGTTCCCTGCTCTTCTGAACCTGCCAGCTGCTGAAACTAACGTGGAGAAGCCTGGGTCTGCTTGCTTCGGGGACCGGTGAGTAGTTTAGCTAGGATCTGGTCGCCCTCCTGCAGTAGCCCATTGCTTTTCCCCGCTGTGTAAAAACAGCACCCTTTTGTCCGTACTCGCGCTTTGCTTCTGCTCGCTGTGGAGGCTGCGCTTGAGTTGCGGAACCTGTTCTCCTTCTGTTGTGCACTAACCCGAACTGCCTGACTTCCTCCGAAGAGCTTCTCCTTTTGCCCGTTGGCACCGGCGTGGCAGGTACTTTGAGCACAAGGCTCCACTCTTCGCAGGGCTCGGACTTCCATCTAGTTAGGTGCCTTTAAAGGCGAACTGAGTCCAAAGCATTATCGCACTGCCTGTTTTCCTTCCCTTGCAGGTGGACTACACATTTCGTGACTCTAATGCTTGCGACTGTTGTATTTGTATATATATTGTGTTGATATGGTATGTGTTGGTTTAATATTGTGATATTGTGATTTTCTCGCTACGGTCATTGTTTTAAAGGCCTTAAAATAAATGTGTATATATTTTTGATATAACAACTGTTTGGAGTAGTTTGTAAGCGCTCTTGCTTTGTGTGCTCATTGCGGGCTTTCAGTCACCCTCACCCCTCTTGAGACCTAGTCTTGACCGCCGCGATCGCTACCTTGATTGGTCTGGCTTGTCCAGAGGTTACCCTGTTCCAAGTAATTAGGTTGGCCTTCTGAACTTCTGCGCCACCAGGACAGAGTTCAGAAATCCGTCTTAACACCCCTGGCCCTGATGGCTTCCACATCGATTTTGTTGCCAGTTTTTCTGATCTATTAGTTCCTAAACTGAACAAACTATACTCTCATTTCATCTCAAATGACATGGCTCAAGGATCTTTTCTAGAGGCTATGCTAATAGTTTTCCCTAATCCTAATAAAGATCCTGAGCTTCCCCAGATCTACCATCCAATTTCCCTTATCAATACAGACTGTAAGATTTATACCAAAATTTTAGCCAATAGACTCCTCCCCTTTTAACCAATCTACTTAAACAAGATCAAGTCGGATGTAAAAGTTAGAATGTCCTCCTCCAATATTAATCTTTTTCTAGACATCATAGACATATTAAACAAATCAAATGACTCCCATGCTGCGATTGCTATCGATGCAGAAAAGGCTTTCGATAGAGTTGAATGGGATTTTATGTTTGAAGCTCTTAGGTGGCATGGTTTTGGTCCCCCTTTTCTCTCTATGATTAAGGTTTTATATTCTAACCCCAAAACTGCAGTCTTTGTGAATGGTCAAATGTCCCCCTTCTTTCCTTTATCTAGAGGAACACACCAGGCCTGCCCACTATCTCCAATTATCTTTATTCTAGCATTAGAACCCTTTCTAGAAGCCATACAACATTTCGGGAATTCCATTTGGTCATCTACATATTAAAATGGCAGCTTATGTCAATGATGTACTTTTATTCATAAAAAATACACAGCAAAGTGCCCAATATCTACTAAATATAATCTCTAGGTTTTGGGAAGCTTCAGGCTACAAACTAAATACTGATAAATCGGAGATCCTTCCCCTTAACACACATTTCTCACCTTATCACACCCGTATTTTAGTTAGGAAGTGGTGTCTCCAAGGATTGAAATATTTAGGCATTCATATTTTTGCCTCCAATAATAACATTCGTAAACATAACTCAGACAGCCTGTTAGCCGGAGTTAGAGAGTTTACACTACAGCCTCTTTTTACAATAAAATTCTACTACTAACCTTGCCGTCCTCAAAGATTGATTGTCTTCACAATGACTGGGGAGGTGATTGTTTACTGTTGGACCGTCAATTTTGCTGGCCCCCTCAATGACAGTGTATCTCTAAAATAACTGTGTCTGCTAGCCTAATCCAAACCCTATTTATTTTTCATCAGAGAGCCTTTATTACCCCTGTATCCCTTTTCAAATGTGGTTTATCACCTAATGATGATTGTTGGAGCTGCTTACATTCTCAAGGTTATTTTAAGCACATGTTCATAGAATGTCAATTTGTCAAGCCTTTTTGGAAATCTGTGTGGAATACCATCAAATGTATTTTCAACCCAAATCTAGATTTCTGTTTTGATTTTCTTATCCAAGGAAACTCCATGTTGCATAATAATTCCATCAACAAACATGTACGTTATCTTTTTGATCTATGTTTAACGTTTGCAATTCAAATATTACTACTAACTGGAAAAACCTAAGTCATATTTATTACACATTTTGGTGGAACTCTATTTGCAATATCCATAGATTAGAAAGCCGTTATACATCTACCCCTGACTTACTTGACTAGTATCAGTTGAAATGGCAATCTTTCCACAACTTCCTGTCTGTTGAGGATCCACATCTGTAGCATTCGAGTTATTATCCTGCAAATGTTGTCGGTGATATTTGTACCTGCAGTGGTTTTCCATCTCCCTCCTATCTCTCTCCTCCTGTACATGTCTTGTCCTGTTATGTCTTGTCTTGTTTGTAATTGTCTCCCCCCCTTTATATTTAAAAATCTCTTAAGTCTGCTTTTAACAATGTGCTATAAGATAACTAGCTCACATTCGCATTCATTTTCTAACATATCATCTATGCCTCATCTTTATATTTGCCATATTTTGTGACACATGATGGTTGTATCACTTGCCTTGTTCATCTAATTTTTTTACCAATAAAAATCTTTAAACATAAAAAAGGGTGCCTGTACAATTCCATGAAGATGAGAACAAGAAGTAAGCAAGTTATGAGGGTCTAAATAAATATGTCATCTACCAGGGACAAAACAAAAAAAACAGAACCAAAATGTATACAAGACAACATGTGATTTACAAAGGTAGCATTACCGTAAGGGGGCAAGTGCTTAAAATTAAAGAGGAGTCCTAAATATCGAAAATCACATTATCAAACCTCAGTGGAGGCATTGGTGGGATCAGTTAAGGAGGATGGAGATAGGGCAATGTGGGGTTCCCCTTTAGCAAGTAAGTGAAGTTTAAGCAGAGCTTTGAAGAGATCCACAGTTATGCTGGCTCTAATTTCTATGGGCAGTGGGTTTCAGGTGGAGCAGGGTGAGTAGGGAAAAAGAGCAGCGGTGAGAGAAGGCATAGGGAGTGTATGGAATGGCAAGATTGGTGTAGTGGAAGACCACAGGAAATGAAATGTTGATTAAACTGAGATGCAATCAAAAAGGATCGAGGCGCAAACCATTGATAATTTTGTATACTAGAAAAAGGAACTTAAAAAGAGATCTGTAGTGTGTGGAGAGCCAATAAGCATGTTGTCAGTATGGCGATCTGGGGGAGCATCTGCCTGGGTTGCTGAGGGTGCGGTTAGAAAAGCAGAGGACTTTCACTAGAGGGAGGAACACACAGGAAGGCCCAGGAAGAGGCTTCACCAGTAGTCCATCACAAGAGTGGAGATTGAACGTATTTTTTTAGAGTGTTAGCAAGAAAAGGATGAATTTTCTAGATGTTGAGGAGGTTAATATGAGCATCAGAAGCAGAACTAATGCTGTCGTAGGTCACTATCAAACAGTACCCCAAGATCTCAAGCCTCGGGTGAGGGAGCAGGTGGGAAGGGGATAGGAGAGTAGATGATAGGGATGGTATTGGAGGCAGGATAAATGATGACCACTTTTTTTTTTTGTTTCTCACGAGGGAGCAGAGCTTCATCAAGTGACAAATTGCAGTGAGGCAGTTTTAAATCTGTTCTGAGATAGCCGGGGTGAAGGAGGGTAAGGAGATACATTTTTGAGTGTCATCACTATGGTTATAGTAAATGCCAAAATATTTTATCCATCTTCCTATGGCTGATGTATAGAGGGTGAAGAGCATGGGTCCTAGGACTGATCCTTGGAGGAGGCGAACAGGTAGGGTAGTGGGGTCCGAGGTTTACGAATTGCAAAATATTTTAAAGGATTTACTTTGCAGTTAGGTGGTGATCCAGGTAATATCAGATTTATGTAACCTAAGGTCCTAGAGAGTGTCAAAATTGGCATAAAGTTCTAAAAGGCTGAGTAGTGAAGATATTTTGGAGTGGTGAGCATTAGAGAGAAAACTGGAGACAAACATGCATGAGTGCAGTATCGGTGGAGTGTTTATAATGGAAGCCAGATTGAAATGGATCTCCAAGACCATTATCCTCCAGGTGCTTAGTGATCCAATGGAAGGCCACTCGCTGACAAAATTTTAAATAATGTGGAAGGAAAGACAATGGGCAATTGTTTGCTTTTACGTTCGGGTGGAAATACACCATAATGTCTGGGGGTATGGGATATAATGGTAGTATGGCGGATTGCAGTGGGTCTTCTCCCACATATGTATTTGGGTTAAGGGGGTAAAAAAAAAAAGTTTGCATTTTCGGCCATCGGACTTCTGGGGGTTGCAGTGATTGCATAGATCTGTTTGGGTCAGCAGAGGGTTTCTTGAATAGGGGTCAGACACTTTCAGATTTTTAGAATGCCTGTAGGGAGGAGTCCAGCCGAGAGAAAGAGTTAAAACGCTTAGAGAGATAAGGTGAAGTGATAGAAACTAAGGGCCTCATTACACGTTGTGCGCTAAAAATCGTAAATTAGCGGCATGGCGCAATTAACGTGTCCGCCCTCGCAAGAGGGCGCTAATAGCGTAACATTACGAGTACGCGGACACGAGCATTGCGCCATGCCGTTAATGACCCTACCGCCATGCCGCTAAAGTGACCAAAAAGTCCCTTACTGGCCTCCCAGAAGGTGCAGATAGCACCTCCGCCCTCGCGCAGCATGCAAATATCGGTGACCGCTATTAGCGTTGACCGCTAAAAAGCGGAACCGGAAATAGCATCATCGCACAGGAACAGGAAAGAGCGCGGCGGCCATCTTTAAAAACACAATCCATTGCCATCCTCTGCCCCCTGGACCTGTACGTGTTACCCTGCTGCCTGGAAACCATCGTCACACCCTTACCATACCCAAGGCACTGAAGAAATCCACAGACAGGCAGCGAAAGGAGAAGTTCTCCACTCAGACATTAGCAGACAATGCAGGAGTGGTCTTTGCTAATGACATGCGGAGGGAGACCCTCCTAAAGAAGAAGGCCATCTGGGAGGAAGTGTCAACCAGAGTGAGTGCCGTTGGCAGCAGCATGCGCACCGTACGCGACTGCCGAAAAAGATGGGACGATCTGAGACTCCGGGTCAGGATGATCCTGTCTGAGAATCACAAAACTGCCACTGCTGGAGGATCAGGGTTTCCCATCAGGTTGAAGGATTGGGAAGAGACTTCTGCAAACCTCATCAGGGTAGAATGCATTGAGGGTGTCGGAAGGATGGAGCACGGCGTGCAAGACACATCTGATGGAGGTAAGTGCACTGATGCAAGCATGCAATGTGAATGTACAGGTCCCCACAAATGGCACCCACACATGCATACATCAACAGAGCCAAGTGCCACACACAACACTGCATGGATGAGACACTGAAATGAGACCTCACCTGCATCCTCCACAATGATTGTGAAATGGGCCCAAAAGTAATCATGATGTAGCCTGCATTGAGTAAATGCGACCATAACCAATGACATCCCCCTTCTTGTCCCCGACAGGGTCGCATTCAGACAGCGAGGGAGCTACCCAGGCACCCCCTGTGCAAAAGAAGCGAAGGCCACAGCCCAGCGAGGATGCCCTAATGACATCCAGGGGAAAAGGGCCAAGGCCCCGATTGCAGCCTCCACAACAAGACCTGCGCCACTGCCAGTGCCAAGCAACACCCTACTGCCCCGGCTCCAGAGGTCCACTCCCCCCCCAAATCCCCACCACTGAGGGTCCACCCTCAGCTGCAGCCAGTTCGGCAGGGGAGGCTGGAGCAATTGGGCCATTGTCCGACGTGGATGAGCCCATGTATCTAGATCTGCCCATGCACACCCCAAGCCCTGCTGTAACCCCAGAGCAATCCCCCGCCCCCACACCTGGCTCACACGTCACTGCTGACGAGTCATTAGCGGCCTTCGGTAGCCCCCCAGAGCCGTCATCTGCAGACCAGCAGGCATCCGGATGCGCTACAGACACACCACCACAGGCCGCCACTGCCCTTGACCTGGCCACCGTCATCCAGCGCCAGCAGGCTCCAACAGTGCTTGTTGGTCAACATGTGGAGGAGGTTGCCCGTCTCAGGGCTGACCTCGCTGAGACATCCAGGCACTCCAGAGAGGGGATGGAGTCCTGCACGGACAGGCTGTGTGGCGAGCTAACAAGCGTCCGGGAGGTGCTGACCCACATCGCAGATGCAATGGAGTGGCAATTTACACAAGGACAGTCTGCCACCTCTTCAACCTGCAGTTCGCGGCAGACGAGTCCACTGAGACGGTCTTCACGCACCACCAGGCGCACCTCCAGCCAGCCCCCAAATGCTGGCCCTGGTAATGAACAATAGGGCGTGAATGTCCATTGACCTTGGTGCATGCCAGAACACATGCATTGTTGAAGACTTATGAGGGACAGTTGTGGGGGGTGGGGGAAGGGTGTGATGGAACAGTTGTGGGGGGTGGGGGGAAGGGTGTGATGGGCCAGTTGTGGGGGGTGGAGGGAAGGGTGTGATGGGACAGTTGTGGGGGGTGGGGGGAAGGGTGAGATGGGACAGTTGTGGGGGGTGGGGGGAAGGGTGTTATGGGACAGTTGTGGGGGATGGGGGAAGGGTGTGATGGGACAGTTATAAGGGTGGCGGGATGGATGGGGAGTTGCACATTTTTCTGTTTTTGTTCATTAATACACAGTTGTTTGAGCAGAACACAGGCCTGGACTCCTTCATTGTGTATGATCAATTTATTGACGCCAAGGTCCATTGTGAGCTAACAAACCGACACCAGTGCCCCACCAGCCATATACAGGTGACAGTATGACTACATGTAACTCAGAACAATTGGTTGATCAAATGCTGTCTCACAGCGCGTCCCTCCTGGCCATCCCCTCTTGCATGACCTGCATCCCCTTCACCTCCATCCTCATCCCCATCATCATCCTCATCAGGTGCCTCCATTTCAACCTCAGGGGGCAGTGGCACATTCCGTCTCATACACATATTGTGCAGCATGACACATGCCGTAGTGATCTTTGCCACCTTCTCATGGCCATATAGGAGTGTGCCACCAGACCTGCTTATGCACCTAAACCGTGACTTCAGAAGTCCAAAAGTCTGCTCAATGACAAGGCTGGTACGAGTATGGGCACGATTGTATTCTTCTTCATGCCTGTTCTGTGGGTTCCGTACAGGTGTGAGGAGCCACCTCTTCAGGGGATAGCGACATCACCTGTATGGGTGGAGGAATGGGTTCCTGTTACTTTTCGGCACATGTGTGGCCTGTTCATGTCACATACTTTGACCTATCATTCAGAATCATGTGCACATTCAACTGCATCCATGAATATGGTCTGTGTGACTGCTTTGTGCAAAGGTGAGCGCAAGCATGCAAGTAGACATGCCCCATTGATGCCTCCTACAGTAATTCCCATGTCCTGGGTGAGGCCAGGTAATTGGCGTCCCTGTGGCCAAGCAGATTTTGTACCACACTGGTGGTGTACAGTGCTTCCGACATTGATCTTGCCATGCTGAGAGGCAACGCCTCAGTGGTGCCATGTGTTCGTGGTGCATTGCCATGGCTAGGGGGGTCCCAATGCATGCATCCAAGGGCACAATGCATTGTTGATGTTGTGCTGTAGGAATGCTGCATGACTATGTTGATGTTATGGATGTCATATCTGCATTCCATGGCATGGAGTGTCGTGCAATGTGGATGAGGATTGATCTTTAATGTCAATGGGTTTGAATTGGCAGCTGTGTCGTGTGCCATATACTTGCATGTCCGTTCATCCCAAGTACGTTGCTGCCCTCACAGATGCCCATTAGCGTACATCTGTATGTGCATTTGTGCAACGGACTACAGGCCACACCCAGTTGGAGGATCTCTCTACCCCCCCATGCACACCCAGTTGGAGGATCTCTCTACCCCCCATGCACACCCAGTTGGAGGATCTCTCTACCCCCCCATGCACACCCAGTTGGAGGATCTCTCAACCCCCCCCATGCACACCCCGTTGGAGGATCTCTCAACCCCCCCATGCACACCCAGTTGGAGGATCTCTCTACCCCCCCAATCACACCGCCATGTGCTTGTCCTGCTACTCACCAAGTAGCCACGAACGTTGTGCCGTTTGTCGCTCCATGTATCGGGGGATAGTTGAGTTCCGCAGGACCATGGAATCATGGGTAGATCCGGGAAATCTGGCACAGCAATGTGTGATTATATTGTTTGCGTCACATACCATTTGGACATTGATTGACTGGAATTGCTTCCTGTTTCGGTACACTACTTCATTGTGATGTGGTACAACCAATTCCACATGTGTACAGTCGATGGCCCCAATGCAACTTGGAATGCCTGCCAGTGTATAGAAGCCAACTTTGGTGTTTGCAATCTCCTGGGCAGTCCGTGGCATCAATATGTGTTCGGGTGCATGCTTCAGGAGGGCATCGAGTACCTGGTTCAGTGTGCGTGAGAATACTGGTTGGGAGATGCCATGCATCTTCCCCACTGTATGCTGGTAGGTTCCTGTGGCCAGGAAGTGGAGCACTGACATCACCTTCAGTAGTGGGGGGATGGCAGTTCTGATGTCGATGAGGCTCACAATGTCGTCGTGTATCATGTCCACGATGCTGGTGATGGTGTCCCGGTGCAGACGGTACAGGGTGTGTATCTGCTCAGGTGTTAGGTTGAATGGACTGGCTCTGATCCTGGGAATTGGTGGGTGCCTCTGTGGTATGAATAGGTGGCGTGGTG
This sequence comes from Ambystoma mexicanum, assembly GCF_040938575.1. Taxonomy (NCBI): domain Eukaryota; kingdom Metazoa; phylum Chordata; class Amphibia; order Caudata; family Ambystomatidae; genus Ambystoma; species Ambystoma mexicanum. The sequence continues at coordinate 696,126,441 of NC_090935.1, read as the reverse complement.
GTGCTTTCTGTGCCTGTCTGGCCCTCCTCCTCCTCCTGCGTCTCCTTTGTGCAGCCTGTTGTTGTAGCAGCAGCACTGCAATGAGGTCCTCTAGGCCATGTAATGCTGCCAGTATTGGAACCATCTTGGTGTGGGAAGGGGTGTGGGAAGGGGTGTGGTGTGCTCCTTTTGAGCTGCCACAGTGTCCATTGCCTCCACCTGTGCTGATTGTGTCCACCTGTGGCAGGTGGGAACAATGCTCAGTTCTATTAACGGGTGGTTCGTGATGCCGGTATTAGCATCATGGCGGTAAGGGGTTTGGGGGCCTTTACCATGCCGCTATTACCATGTCCGCTCGCCTTGTGATGGTGTGCTATTAGCGGCATGGCGTTATTTACGGGATGGAGGGTCAAGCACACGTGGCCTGCCCGCTATTAGTGGCACCGTACTTAGCGGTGCCGCTAATAGCAGTGAGCCAGGTCGTGATTGGCAAGGGGATTTAACGTTACCGGTATTACGTTACCGGTATCGTTAAATCCCTACCGCCTACCGTGTAATGAGGCCCTAAGTCTCTGATTATTTTGGGAGCAAAAGGTTTAATAGGAGCGCACAATGGATTGGCAATGCAACGGATGGGTGTTAATTCAATAGGAGAGGTAGGGGAGAAGTAGTCACTCAGAGGTATGGGGCAAAAGGTGGTGCCGGAAGTAGTGTTGGGAATGGAGAGAAAGGAGGTATGTAAGAGTGTCACAATTTGCAGATTTTAGAGAACAAAATTGTGATAATAGTCATTAGCAGAAAGGGAGGAGATGATGGATTTTGGCTTGGATGGGGTGAGCAAAGATTGGAGGGTAGATGAAAGTTTGTGGGGTGACTGCGAAGACAGGAGATTCGGTTTTTAAAGTAGGACGATTTGGCAGAGTCCAGTGCAGAGGTTAGGACAATAATGGACATTTTGCAGGCTATTTGTCACTTTCCATAATTTGCACCAGCATCATTGATCATTTCAAAAATGTCAGAGATGATCAAAGGCTATGTGTGAATGCAGCATAGTGTTGGTCAAATATGTACTTAGTGAAAGTCAGATAAAGCAAGGTCAATGGAAAATGCATAAATACTGGAATGAGACAGGAGAGAGAGCTTCAAATCATCAAGGTTAGCTGAAAGAGAGTCTTGTCTGCATTTCCTATCAGTCATTGAAATGGGAGATGTAAAGTAAAAGTTGGCTGGACTGAGTTGTTAAAGGGAACAATGGAATTGTGTCAGGAGTCTTCCACTAGAACATAGTCAGCGATGAACAAGAAGTAATCCAAAAAAGTAACGTACACCAAATCAAACAGCACAGTGGAATGGAACCGATTGAAGAGAGTAGACAAAACTGCCCACTGCGGTCAGATCTTTATACAGTTAGAAAAGTGTTTGAATAGTGAGAAACAGTTGCCATTAGTGTTTCACGTTATTGACCATCCTACTAAGCTTATTGGCGGGACTACGTCACTCCCCTATAGCTGTATATATGTTAGTTGAAGATGATTGGAGTAAAGTATAGTACTGCAGGTTGCCTCAGAATTCACCAGTAAAAATTACAAATGTATTCTAAAAAAGGAGTGTATGCCAGGCAAGAAGAAACGCAATTGACTCTGGGCTCAGTTACAGCTGCGAAAGCGAAATTCAAACAGAATGCGTAACAGAACTGCAGGAAAGCGCTGTTAAAGTTACGCCCCAAAGATGAAACCTTTTATATTAGTACAAACTAATTAGCATCATAAAACATTGCAACATTAATTCACTCCCCCAAATAAAGCTAGTAGGCAGAGCTATGTTATTCCCCTATGGTGGGATATATATTATTAAGAAATGATTAGGACCAGCAAATCTTACCACACCACCCATCAGCCCCGCTGTGACATCACAGTCCAATCCCCAGTTCCCACATCATGATGCCAAAACATTGAAACATTTGAGATGACCAGCAGATCTTTATTCATCTGCCACCAGACATCTCCACCTGTTTCCCATGAGAGCACAACTGATCCTGACACTACATGAACCTTGAAATATTATGGACTTAATGTTGCAGTCTAGGAACTCTTTGAGCCAGGTCCCAGGCTGAGATGCACTAAGGGGTCATTTGAAAGCGTCATGGTGCATTTTGAAACTACCAGTAGACTAGTTTCCAGAACTAGTATGCAGAATTATAAAAATGATTGTACATTTCCTACCTTTCCCCAGCACCCATGATCTTTGATTCCTGACCTCAAATGTATCAAGAGTTGTATATTACATTCCACCCAATCCTGGGAACGTGTAGTGAGCAATGTGCTGCCAGATTCACCACTGCTAGGCAAATTAATAACATGCAAATGTATTTTCTAGCAAGAGTGAACACTCAGGCCTGTTTGCAATGCCTAAATCTAATGTTATTTCCAACATACTTACCTGCAATTCAAGCCTTATTACCTGCAGGTTATTTATTTAAAACACCATTAATAGGAGCATTCTCCAGCCTAATTCATATCCCTGTGTGGCCATGATTCAAGCACCCCTCCCCTTTTAGTGGACTACTCCCGCAGCTGAAAGGTCTACACCTTTTTACCATGTTGAACTTGCATTTCCACTACATAATTCCTGCCTTTTATTGATCCGTCAATAAATAACCCTTCCTCCCCCACCAGTCCTCATTCTGCTACTATTGTTTTGGGAATCCACACTCTTTTTAGTCTGGTCATATCACCCCCATAAGCTTCCCTGTTTTACAAGAGTCCCTCTATTATTATACACCCGCACCCATCCTTATTGTATGAAATCCAGAATGCAGTGTATTTTTTTAGATCCTTCGTTTTTTTTGTGACACAGTCAGCGTCATAATCAATCTTTCGTCCTTCATTACTGTTTTAGTATTTTCATTTTTGCCTTTTATCCCCTTAAAATTCACGCACAGCGTCAATGTTCCTCTCTTTTGGTTATTATAGAGTCTATACATGGTTTTGCCAATGCAGAAGATGACGAGCATGAGGGCAAATGTGGGGACAGTCTCTCTAAATACTCTGGAAATCCAAGCAGGCACCCGAGTGAGCATGCTGTCCAGCCAGTTGTTTGACTGCACCCCACTAACCTCACTTGTCATCTTCTTGTGGAGTGTTTGTATTTCACTGATTGCTGCTTTCAAAGTTACATTTGAAGCTTCTCCATTGTGTGTCACTGTGAAGCAACTGCTTCCAAACTTGGCACACACTGCTCCGTCAATAAAAGTAGGAAGATCCAAAACAAATCTGTTTTGAAGAGCCACTACACGGAAGAAATAGATACGTGAAAAATGTGGCATCATTGGTGAACAGTCGAAACTCATCCAGGTTTGCAGCCAAATTTTCAGCACTCTTTTCCGACCAGTAATTTTTGGATCTTTTCTTTTTAATCAGCAGTGCTTTCTCTTCGTTTTGTTGCACCCCCATTTCCTCAGCAAGGTCGACTGCTCCTTTAACAAAGGGCCTGTGTTGCTGTTTTGGGGGGCACCACGAGGGCAGAGCTGTGCAGTGTAACGATTTAACAAACACCATTCCAATCCAGATGAAGCTGGGCATAGGCCCATCATCAAGCCCACCACAAATCCATAATTACTGGTGTCCACTGCGTCAGCGCCACACTCCTCATCACCGTGGCACAGCCGGTGTTAGTTCCAAATGGATGGACCCACTGGCCTGAAACATAAAGGGAATCTTGAAAAGCTCTTTATGTCAACTGGTTGATGAGTTTCACTTATCCAGGTTAATGCATGTACATATTTTCCATGCACTGACAAGCAGCTATCATTTACTTTAGTCACCAGATTTTGATCGAACCCCACCAAACCTTCAGCACAACATTGCATTCTTCCCCCCCTCCCATTGGCCATTGTACCACGCAGCTCCTTTATTCTCATTAATGATCTTGTGTGACACCAGGGAATCCTTTGCCCTTCTTTGTCTATGTACTGCAGTTGTTTGTGTTCACATATTATCTGCACCCCTTTTTAGAGACCTCTGTTATGTATTCCATTATCATCATTTTTGTTTCCTTTTTTCTCACCATGCTATCCATTTACACATAATTATCTGTGTACACCTCCTTCATCCATCCACTGGACAGAGACACTCATTCCTTGAAAGAGATCCCTAGTATTACTGAGGGACAGGTGCATTAAGTACTCTGCCTCCTCATATGGTACAGCCTGTAGCAGAAAAAGCTTGGTTGTCACTATTACATGTGGTATGAGGGAACAAATGAAACATGCGCCTATTTCTCTTCCCACCCGTAATATCTCATTGTACCAGGCTTTCCCTCAGGATGTACCCTGCCCTTGTTCAGTGGCATGATGGAATTCCTCTTCATTTACTGTGTATATGTTCCCCCTTTTCACACCCACTTTTGCATGTATATCACCTTTTTCTCTAAATAAAAAGCATAATACTAATATCAGTCCAATTCTAATGCATCAATTATCACACTCCAAAAGGCATATATCTTTTCCCTTCTGTTCTACACATTGCTTTCTCTATCCTCCATCCAATCACTTGTTGATCGTCTATGGAACTGTATTGCTAAGAAAAAGTAAATGAACATTGATGTATACTTCCCATCATGTTGTTCTCTGCCTTCTTCTCTGGGGGAGCCAGTGCTATTGTCCCTGCGCACATCAGTGAGATGATCCCATTCTCAGTGACCCTCAATCTAAACAGTGGTTGTAGTTACTTAGACAACAGTGTATGTACTACAGAATCTGCTGTCTTTTCCCTTCCAGACATTGGGCCTCATTACACGGTGCGCGGTAAAAAACAGCCTTTAACGGCAGGGCGCTATTAACGTGTCCGCCTTGGCAAGAGGCCGCTATTTGCGTACCATTACGAGTATGCAGACACGAGCATAGTGCCATGCCGGTAATGACCCTACCGCCATGCTGCTAAAGACCCCAAAAAAAACCTTAGCGGCACCGACGAAAGCGCTGATAGCACTTCCAACCTCCTGCAACACGTAAATAGCGGTCACCGCTATTAGCGGTCACCGTTAAATAGCAGAACCGGAAATAGCGTCATCGCTCAGGAACGGGAAAGAGCACGGCGGCCATCTTTATAAACACAATCCATTGCCATCCTCTGCCCCCAGGACCTGTTTCCACACCAGTGCCATCACAAAGCCTCAAGGATACCCTCACAATTCCAAAGGCAATCAAGAAAGGGGCAGACCGCCAGTGTAAGGAGAAGTTCTTGAATGAGGAGCTGATAATGCTGACAGAGACCCTTGCAGCAAACTCTGATGTCGTCTTTGCCAATGACATGTGGCGGGAGACCCTGATTAAGAAAAAGGCCATCTGACAGAGGTTGCCCTGAAAGTCAGTGCGGTGGGCACCACCACCCGCACCGTCAGGGAGTGCAGGAAGCGGTGGGACGATCTCCACCTCCGGGTCCGCAGCATACTGTCTGCGAACCGTAAGCTGGCCATGGGCACAGGAGGTGGGGCTGATTCTCCCATGAAACTCAAGGAGTGGGAGGAGTCCTGCGCCAGCACGATTGGCGTAGAATCCATCGAGGGAGTCGGGGAGATGGAGTGTGGTCACCCACAACATCAAATGGAGGTGAGTGTACACATGAAACAATGCACTGTGAATGGTGAGGCACCCCCCAAATGTGAGCCCAGAATCACCTCATGGATGCGCCCACAAACATACATGCACCCAACCCTGCCCATGTGAGTGAGACACCCCAACCCACACACATGCACGCATCACCACAGCAAGTGCCACACAGACCCATGCATGGATGACCCACTCAACAGCCCCATGACCTGAATGCCCACTAATGAAGTCCCAATGCACAGAACAGCATGATGAACTGAATCTGCATGAAGCACGTTGAACCATCACCAATGCTATCCCCCTCTTTGTCCCCCACAGGCTCACAGATCGACAGCGAAGAACAGGCCACAATGACTCAGGCTCCCCCTGCCAAGAAAAAACCCAGGGCACAGGAGACAGGGGACACCCCCACCACATCAAGGGGCACAGGGAGGAGTGAGCACCTGCAGAGGGGCAAACATTGCAAGAATGCCACTGCATCAATAACTCAATCTACGGCTGCAACAATTGCTGCATCCACTGCTGTGATCCCACCAACACAGGTTACACCCATGGAGGACCCACCCTCCGCTGCCACCAGTTCAACCGGTAAGGCAGCAGCCACAGCACCTCTGTCTGACGCGGAGGACCCCAGTGTGTTCCTCATGCAAATGCACACCCCCAGCCCGCAGGAAGCCCGGAAGCAAGCCCACGGCCAACACCAAGATCCAGTATCCATGGCCAGTCTGGCGAGGAGACCACGGCAGGGTGCTGGAGCCCACTGGGGGCCTCACCTGATGGCGGAGACATGGAGGAAGGTGCAGCAGCCACACCACGAGCTGGCCACAGTGGCCATGACCTGGCCACCATCAGGCAGCGCCAGAAGGACTTTACAGTGCTGGTTGGCCAGCATGTGGATGAGGCTGCCCGTCTGAGGGGGGAGGTCACGGAGAATGATAGGCACACAAGGGAGGCGATGGAAGCCTGTACCAACACGTTGTGAGAGGAGATGGCCCAACTGAGGCAGGTCCTCATGCGCATAGCGGACGCGATAGACCGCCAGTACCCACCACCACCACAGGGACAAACAGGCACCTCATCCTCTGCAAGTTCGAGGCAGACAAGCACCCGCCGCCGCTCCTTGCGCACCATAAGGCGCACATCCTCCCAACCTCCTAATGGTGGTGGTGGGAATGGAAATTAGGACAGCAGGGTCTAGCTGGCACATGTGCAGCAGGACACCAACATTGTGCAAGCCACACATGGGGTTGTTGGGAGGGAGGGGGGAAAGGGTGTTTTGGGAGTGTTGTGGGGCGAGGGCGGAAAGGGTGTTTTGGGAGTGTTGTGGGGGGAGTGGTAGGGGAAAGGGTTGTGGCATAGTTGGGGACATGCACTTTTTCATCTAATGATATCTTCAATACACTGGTGACTAGTTAAAACACAGGCTTGGACTTCTTCAGTGTGTATGTGTACTTTATTGGGGACAGGGACCATTGTGCGCTTCACCACAAACACCAGTGCACTAATACCCATATCCATCCTACCGAGTTGAACCATGTGTCTCAGAATATTTGGTTGATCAGATGCAGACGCACATCGCGTCCCTCCTGGGCATCGCCTCTTGCATGACCTGCATCCCTGTCCCCTCCGTCCTCATCACCATCATCCTCCTCATCAGGTGGTTGCATTTCAACATCAGGGGGCAGTGGCACATTCCGTCTGGTACACATATTGTGCAGCTTGACACATGCCATGGTGATCTTGGCCACCTTCTCATGGCCGTACAGGAGAGCCACACCCGACCTGCTTATGCACCGGAACCGTGTCTTCAAAAGGCCAAATGTCTGTTCAATCACGACACGGATAGGGGTATGTGCACGATTGTAGTCCTCTTCGTGCCTGTTCTGTGGGTTCCATACAGAGATAAGGAGCTACCTCTTCAGGGGATAGCCGGCATCACCTGTATGGGTGGAAGAATGGGGACCTGTTACTGTTCACCTCAAGTGCAACCTGTACATATCACAATAATCAACTTGGCATTGTGATTGACATCCACGAATCCCAGCATGCATGCTGACGATCTGTGTAACTGCAATGTGCAAAGGTGAGCTCGTCCCTGCAAGTGGACATGCCCCATGCATGCCTCCGACAGTCATTGACATGTCCTGGGTGAGGACAGGTCTTAGGTGTCCCTGGGCCCAGTCAAATTTGGTACCAGACTGCTAGTGTATTGCCATTCTGACATCGATGTTGCCATGCTGTGAAGCATCACTTCAGTGGTGGTATAGGGGTGCGGGTCAGTGCAATGGCTATGGGGGATCCCTTTGCATGCATTCAAGGGTGCATTGCTGTATTGATGTTGTGTAGTGCTAATTTTCTATTACTATGTTGACGCCATGTTGCTGATTTGTGTAATATGTGGTGTGGCATGATGTGCAATGTGGATGGATGTGTCATATTTGGCATCTTGGATAGTTCTCAATGTTGTGCAGCTTCAAATTGCATATGGGTTATTTTCCAGTACATTGTGGCCTTCCCTGATGGACATTGGCTTTCATATGTATGTCCATTTGTTCTACGGACGACAGTCAACACCCAGTTGGAGTATGTATCCCCCCCCCAATCACACCCAGTTGGAGTATGTATCTCCCCCCCCAATCACACTGCCATCTGCTTGCCCTGCTACTCATCAAGTAGCCACGAACGTTGTCCGGCGTGTCGCTCCATGTAGCGTGGTATCGTTGAGTTCCGCAGGATCATTGAATCATGGGTTGATCCGGAATATGGGGCACAACAATGTGTGATTATCTTGTTTGCATCACATATCATTTGGTCATTGATAGAGTGGAATTGTTTTCTGTTTTGGTAGACTACTTCATTGTGATGTGGGATCAACAATTACACATGGGTACAGTCGATGGCCCCGATGCAACTTGGGATTCCTGCCAGTGAAAAGAAGCCGACTTTGGTGTTTGCGATCTGTGGGCAGTCCATGGCAGGGATATGTGTTCACGTGCGTGCTTCAGGAGGGCATCAACCACCTGGTTCAGCGTGCGTGAGAATACTGGTTATGAGATTCCATGCATCTGCCCTACTGTATGCTGGTAGGTGCCTGTGGCCAGGAAGTGGAGCACAGTCACCACCTTCAGTAGAGGGGGGATGGCAGTTTGGATGTCTATGAGGCTCACAATGTTGTCATGTATCATGTCCACGATGCTGGTGATGGTATCCCGGTCCAGACGGTACAGGGTGTGCATCTGCTCAGGGGTTAGGTTAAATGGACTGGCTCGGTTCCTGGGGATTGGTGGCTGCCTCTGTGGCATTACTAGGTGCCCTGGTGGGGCTTGCTGCACCTGTCTTGCCCTCCTCCTCCTCCTCCTGCATCTCCTCTGTGCGGCCTTTTGTTGTAGGTGCTGCAATGCAATCATGTCCTCCAGCCCATGTAATGCTGCTAGTATTGGTACCATCCTGGTGTGTGAAGGGGTGTGGGAAGGGGTGTGGTGTGCTCCTTTTGTGCTGCCACAGTCTCCATTGCCTCCACCTGTGCTGATTAACGGGTGGTTCGCGATGGCGGTATTTACACCATGTCGGTATGATATTATGGGGGTTATTCCATGCCGCTATAAGCATGTCCGCATGGCTTGTGATTGGGTGCTAATAGCGCCATGCCGCTGTTTACAGGATGAGGGGTCGTGCGCCCGTGGACTAGCCGCTATAAGTGGCACCGTTCTTAGCGGTGCCACTAATGGCGTTTGGCCGGGTCATGATCGGCAAGGGAATTTAACGATACCGGTAATCCCTTACCGGTTTCGTTATTTCCTTAGCGCCATCCGTGTAATGAGGACCATTGTTTTTTAAGTATACCCAGTCCCAGGGTAAAGAGGCGCTTCTTGTGGAAAGTTCCTTCCCTGCTCGCCAGCTTGCTCAGTGCAAACTCATGGTTGTATCTGCTGGGATATACATGCAAGCAATTTTGTAATTTCTGTGAGGTACTTGTGGAATTCCTCCCCAGTATGTTAGATGAACTATTATCATCATAAATTGTATGTGCTGGAAAGATAGGCACATGAATTCTCCAACCAGTAAAAATTTCATGAGGAGTCAAATGATAATCTCCTTGAGGTGAATTACATAAATCAAAGAGTGTAAGGGGCAAACAATACAGCCAAGATTTTCCAAGCAATTGTGTTAGTTTAGCCAAGCACTGCTTTAGTAACCCATCCATTCTCTCATCCAAACCGTTTGTTTGCAGCCTGTAAACTGAGCATAATATGTGCCATATACCCAGAAGGGCAGTTATTTCCTTAATCAAATCATTTGCTGAATGCTAACCATTGTCAGAGCGAATTTCGCCTGGGATCCCCCACCTCAGGAACACCTCCCTCACCAAGACGTTTCCGCGGAGCGTCGTCATTATGGACACAAGGACCCACCTCAAGCCAACATGACAACAGACACACCGCAGTAAGCATGTACCTACAAGAGTTACATATGTCTTGCATATGGACATAGTCTATATGCAAATGCCGGACGTGCCCTTCCGGTTGAGGTAATGTAACCCGTACCAATCTTAAAGCGTGACCTGGCAGATAATGTTGACAAATCATACATGCACAAATTCAGACATTTAATGTGTGTTCACACTGTAATGTGTGCTCCAAATTTCTACTATCTAGGGTGCCTATAATACTACCAAATTACCAGCTTATGGTGCCCAAATGTTATACCTGTGCCTATATAGAGCCACCTTTATATACTCTTCTGTTGAATAGTGCAACTCCATTATACTCCATTGTATCCTAATCACTGCAACACAACTGTGTATGATTCTGAAAACCTGCCCAGGTACGCTGGCTCTGATCATTGGGGTCTACGACTCTCTATGTCTCAAATAGCCTACCATTCTAAGGCCAAAATGATCTATTACTAATGCTGCCACAAACCTCTACCGGTTTACTAATCTTAGACTTCTTGAACCTCTGCACCCTAGCAAGTCATAGTAGCCTACTACCTGTACAAGGTATTCCTTCACCTATCTGTTGCTAAATACGATGTGCGCCTTACTTGAATGCATTCTAGCCAACAGGCCAAAGTTGCAAACTCCACACACATAGACTATCAGTATCCAACTATGTTTAATCTCACCCGATCAATACCTGGGATCAAACCTACAAAGTTTTTGTCCTCGCTCAAGTACGACTGCCAGCATACCACTATTAGACCACTATTAGATCTACCAAGTTCCTACCTAATTTGCAATTAGATTCTAAGCCTCCTAACATAGAATATATCAGTTGTTTAGGCCCTTCCTCTCTGCTAACCCCCAACCAATGGATCAACCATTCTGCCATCAAACCTGTACCCAACAGACCCTACCCCATCAGACTACCCAAACTTTATAAGCCATTGACCAGTACCCTATATAAAGTCATTCTTCCCACTACCGGGAATAACCACAGCTCCAAAATCAATGCCACAAATAGAAATAGAGCTTCACGCAGCAATCACAGGACCAAACTAGTGACACTAATAAAAAGAAAGTGAGTCAGAGTAAATCTAGTGCCAATCTGACAAATACGAATACACAACTATTAAAGGTGCATTAATCAATGCCAGATTGATGGTGGTGCATGCTATAGACATAGCTGACCTATTCATGGCTGAAAACCTTGTCTTCCTAGCCATAACTGAGTCATGACTACACGCAGCAGCAGGCCCCTTTCTCCTACTTGCAGTAGCAGATAACTACACCATCATAAGAGCAGACAGAGCAGAGTCTAGAGGTGGAGGTATCGGCTTCATTGCTAAGTCAAACCTAGATCTGAAAGCAGCCCTCTTGACGACTGTCATGTCTTGCAAACTAATCACAATTAAAATACCCATTTCTAACTCCTGTACCTTAACTGTTCACTTAATTTATAGCCCACCAGGGCCCACTGGCACCTTTGAGGAAGCTATTAATACAATATTATCTGAAATTACTAAATCCTCTTTACAAATATTACTGATAGGTGATTTTAACCTAGGCTTCAACAACCCTAATGACCAACAAGAATTAGCAGTGTCTAACGCCCTTACTGAACCTGGTCTCACCAAAAGAGTTACTCAGCCTACCCATGAGAAAGGCAGAATCTTAGATTGGGTAGCCGATCTCCACTGTGAAACCTTGATTATTTCCATAGTACCTCAGTCTTGGACAGATCACTAGTTAATGTCCTTCACTCTCTCAGCCAATATCCCTACCACTAAGGCTAACTTAATAGCGTCTCCACTCCTCACCAGGAACAAATGGAATATCACTGTTGATAAGATCTTACCACATGTAATCCTTATCCTCAACTTATTGACGGACACCGCTGAGCCAGACACATTAGTGGAAGCGTGCAATTCCACGATGACCAAAGCTCTAGACATCATTGCCCCGCATAAAATGCACAAAGGTAAACCTAGAGAGCACCTGAAACCATGGTTCACACCCCAACTAAAAACCTTGCCGGTGGAAAAAAAGGAAACTGGAAGTCCTCTGCAAACACCTCCCCACTGTGGAGAATAAAACTAACCTGCTGAATATCTCAGTTAAATACAAAAAAGAGATACTTTTCACTAAACGTGAGACTTACAACAACAGGATTAACAAAGCTAGTTTGAGTACCAAGGTACTCTTGGTTATCCTTAGAGAAATCAAATACCCACCCCTCCGACAGACACTTGTTTGAAGGATAAACTCTGGTGTACCAACATCCAGAATGCTTTAACCAACACAATTGCCCTCCTCCAAAACACAATTGTGGACAAAAGATCAAACCTACCTAACATAGGCATGTACCAAAGAACTCAAGCACATTCCCCCAAACATCCTCAACACTTCAAATTCTCTATCCATGAGGTAGACAACATTATTGCTTCCCTCAAACCTTGAAGGTGCCAGGGAGATAGCTGCCCTGCTCAGATAATTAAAGATGCTGCCAGAGACTTGGCGCCTTTCATCACAAAATTAATCAATGCCTTTTTTTCTCATCCGGCACTGTCCCCAGCAACTTTAAGGAGTCATGGGTCTTACCCTTCCCGAAAAAACAATCCCTGGACCCCACTATCCCCACAAACTATAGGCCGATTACAACTGTCCTGTTCCTAATAAAGATATTAGACCAGGAATACCTAGAGACTAATCACTCCTGGGGATTCAACAATCTGGCTTTAGGCCACAACATGGTACTGAAATGGTGCTGATTGATCTAAAAACCCAAATTGATGAACTCAAAGATAAAGGGAAAACTGCTATTGGATCTGTCTGCTGCTTTGACTTGGTGAACCACAAAGTGTTATGTAATCACTTGGCCTCAGCAGCCCATTTCTCCCAGGACGCAATAGCTTGGATCCAATCATTCTTGAAAAATTGGACCATGAGCGTCTTCTCTCCTTAGGCGGCAGCCGACCCTGTCCCAATAACATGTGGAGTACCTGAAGGTTCTTGTGTTTCACCAACAATGTATAACATTTTCACAAAGCCACTGTTTGATGACCTTGACCACCTGGGTGTCACCTACACTAATTATGCAGATGACTCCCGGATTCTCATACCTTTACAGGAGACTGCAACACTTATGTTACCCTAGTAAATACAACGGACCTCATTACGACTGGGGCGGTAAGGGAATATCGGTACCGATAAGGGCACTGGTGCCGGTAATCCCTTACTGCCCTATTCCGAGGTCCCTTTGCGGGTCCTCCCTTAACGCCTGGCTTTTCCAGGCGTTAAGGACAGGACCCGCAAAGGGACTTTGGAGCTAATAACGGTACCGCAATTAGCGGTACCGTTATTAGCGCCTTCCCCATTCCCATTAAGCCCTATGGGGGCTCAAATGGGAATGGGGATGGGCCATGGTGAATGGGGAATTACCACCCCTGCCAACCTTGGAATGGGGCGGTAATTGCTCCATTCACCATGGCGGAATTGGAAGGTTTTGGAGGCAACCATGGCGCAAATAGCGCCATGGTTACCGCCTGGGTCGTAATGAGGCCCAATGTATCTAATCATCCAGGCATGGATGGCCTTCAATGGCCTCTGCCTGAATGATGATAATACTGAGCTTCTGATACTAGGAGCTTCATCGACCCTCAAAATACTCAGAATCAAATATGCCTCGTACAACATTGACGGGAACAACATTAAAGAGATAAAAAGGATCAAAACGCTAGGCTTCTACCTAGATTCAGCTCTCAACCTAAGAAAACAAGTCTATGTCATAGCCTCTGACGAAGCATATTCCTGTAAATTGATACAGGCCTGTGTCCCCCTTCCTTTCTAAGGAAAGTTGTATTATTTTAGCCAGAGCCCGCATCCTTTCAAAATTGGATTAATGCAATGCCCTATACTTAGGTGCAAGTAAGTACATTGTCAATGAACTCCAAATTCTCCAAAATAATACTTTTAGAACTACTCTAAGCATATTGGACATCGAGCTTCTTCAACGTGGCCATGCATCTTCATGCCTGATGCACCAGCCAATCATATTGGATGGATCCACACATAGCCCCTCTTCCTCTCTCCTCCTTTCCCCTATTCACCCCTGATGAAGTTTATAGACAAATCCGATCTATGAAAGTGTTTTCAAAGCAGGTTCTCCCCTGCTCATCTAGAACCATCAAGGACCGCATCAACACCCTGGCTCCAGCCTTGGTCCATTTCTGCAATCATCCCTTTGCCACTGGATCCTTCCCCTTCCCTTAAGCACTGCCTTGCGCAACCCCTTCTTAAGACGCCCTCTGCTGATCCTTCCTCTCCGGCTAACTATCGCCCGATCTCCATCACTCCTTTCCTAGGCAAACTCCTGGAAAAGCATGCCATTTCCCAGCTTAATCTGCATACTGAATCTGTTGGTTGTCTCCACGACCACCAGTCTGGCTACAGAGCTGCCAGAAGCACAGAAACTGCTCTCCTGGACAATCTTCATTCTGTCCTCATTCTCCTTGATCTTTCCTCTGCTTTCATCACAGTCAACCATGCCATCCTGCTCAATTGTCTCTGTGACAACCTGAGTATCACTGGTCAGGCCTTGTCCTGATTGACCTCCTTTCCAACTGACTGACCCTCCCAGGTCCATCTGGGTTCTTTCCTCTCTTCTTTTTCTTTTTTAAATTTAACTTTTATTGGTTTTCAAAAACATATAAAAAGAAAGAACATTTACGACTTTCATGGTATCTTTGTCAGGTTACAGCAATAAAAACTTGTAAACATAAACAAGCATGTCTGAGTGATCAAAGACAGTACTATTGCAATTAACTTAACAACCCCCTTTTCCTCCAAGACAGGCATGTTATTTGGGTGGTTCGTTGACAGAGATGTATTTGCACATCGTATAGGTACACATTATGTGTTTGCATGTTCATGGTTGTACTTGCGACAGGCTCTTGTCCGGATGATCTGGTGTGCGGCCTCTGGGCTGTTATCGAGTTTGCTAGAGATGCGCTCCTCAGTTATTGGAGCTATTTCCTCCTGGATTAGGGACATATAAGGCTGCAAAGTCACACTAGAGTTCTTCATGTCGGGCAGCTCTTTCGTGGAGGGCAGCTGTAATTTTCTCCATAGTATATATGTTTGTGGCCACTCCAATCCATTCCTTTTTTGGCGGGAGGTGTGGGGATTTCCATTTAGTCACTATGCATGCCTGTGCCGCTAGTAGTAGTGGGGATGCTATTCCTTTTGTTCTAACTACTACGTCTTCGTCCTCCTCTAGTCCAAACAGAGTCAGGGGAGGTGTTGCTTTTTGGTCAATACCATCTATCTGTTTGATCCAGCCTAGCACCTCTTGCGTAGATGCATACTTTAGGGCAGTCCCACCAGATGTGCCAATAGCTGGCGTTTCTTCCACAACACCACCAGACTTTGGGCTGGTGGCCTGGAACATTTTGGATATTCTGTGCGGGTCATATTGCCATCTATGCAGTAGTTTTATGGCATGTAGTTTATGTTGCGCGGCAATTGATATTCGAGATGGCGTTTTGCATATTATGTCCCACGTGTGTTGTTCAAATTCTCTTTTGAAGTCCTTCTCCCATCTATTTTTGAGTTTTGTGATTAGGTTTGGGCCTTTGTCGAGCAGGGCTCGGTACATGTAAGTGATCAGTCCTTTTGTTGTAGTGGCTGTGTTGAGGATTTTTTCAAAAGGTGTGTTCCCTGCATAACTTTGTGTGTCATTCTTGTTTTGATAGCACACCTTTAAGACATACATAGAGGAAGACTGGGATTGGTTTCAACTGGAGGGACTCCTCCAGATCGGAGATTGTGATGAACTTTCCATCTCTCCACAATTGTCCAACTATCTCTAGCCCGCTTCGAACCAGGGTTGGAATCTAGGGGGTTCTGGGATTTCCTCTCTAATTCCCGGAGCCCAAAGATGACTTAGGGGAGAAGGCCATGTTGTTACCCCTACCATTTATTTCCCCTCTTTGCATATTTCCCATATTGTTCCCAAGATGGGGTGATCGCAAAGTTTTCATGTGGGTTTTGGTCTGGGGACCCATAGTCATTCTGAGAGTGTGACCGGGGTCAGGTTGTTGTTGTCCAATTGGACCCATTGCATGTCTTTGTTGTCTCTTAGGTGGGGGATAAGTACCCTCAGCTGGACCACTTGACAATATAGCTTAATGTCGGGGAGGCCAACACTGCCTTTCTCTTTGGGGAGTATTCTTGTTTTTTTACCGCCCCATAAGAATCGTAGGATCTCCTTCTTCACTTCTCTGAAGAAGTCATCTGGGATCCTCACGAGGAGGACTTGAAAGCAGTATCGGAGGTGAGGGAGGCTAACCATCTTGATAGCGTTGAGCCGTCCCATCCATGAGATCGTGAGGGGGTGCCATTTCGCGAGGTCTGCGTGAAATGCAGTAAGGCGTTGTGAAAAATTGGCCTCGTATATGTCTGCAATGTTCGATGTTAAAATGATGCCTAGGTATCGGAGCATTGGGCCTCCAATAGTGAGACCTAGCTGGGAAAATTCCAAGAGTTGTTGTGCGGTGGGTTCTTGTAGTGGGAAGAGAATGGATTTGGTTTGGCTGATTTTGAAGCCTAATAGTGCGCCATATTTCTTGATGAGTTGTATAGCATGGGGTACGGTTGTCATGGGATTTTGGACATGAAGTAATATGTCATCATCATAAAGGGCCAGTTTGTATTCCCTTGCATGGGCATGCAAACCCTCAACTTGTTTGTCGGCTCTGAGTGTTTGGCCAAATGGTTCCAGGGATAAGGCCAATAATATTGCCGAGAGGGTGCATTCTTGTCTCGTGCCTCTTCCCAAGGAGAACCAACGTGAGTATTGTGAGTTTAGCATGACCGATGCTCGGGGTGAGGTGTATACTGACGTTATTCCTCTCCGCAGTGTAGGGCCGAGGCCTATCTTTTTCAGTATTGCCTCCAGGAAGCGCCATTCGACTATGTCGAACGCTTTATCTGTGTCCATCGATAGTAGTGAGGCGGCATTCAGCATTTTTGTTGGCTTCATTAATTAAATGGAGGGTTTTATGGGTGGAGTGGGCGCCTTGTCTTCCGAGGATGAACCCAACCTGGTCAGGATGAATTATGGAGGGCATGTGTGAGCACTTGTGTGCACATTTTGGCATCAATGTTGAGGAGAGAGATGGGGCAGTAGAATGCACACTGCTTGGGATCTTGGCCTCCCTTGGGAATTACCGAAATTAGTGCGTCAGAGAAGGATTTTGGAGCTGATCCAGTCTGGAGGATATGGTGAAATAGTTGGACCATAAAAGGAAGGAGGGGGTCCCGGAAGGTTTTGTAAATCCCTGCGCTATAGCAGTCGTCTCCTGGGGCCTTCCCTGTCGGAAGTCTTTTGATAGCGTTTTCTATTTCTTCAGGAGTAATGGGGGATTCGAGTGTGTCAACTATATCTTGGGTGAGTTTCGGCATGGTAATCTCATCCATATATTTGTCTAATTCACTGTCTTCTTGTGTGGTTTCGGAGGTGAATAGTTTTTCATAGAATTCGGCGTAGGCCTCAGAGACATTAGTAGGGTCTGTTGCGTGGGGATTATTTGCATTTTCTATGGATGCCACCCATCTATCTGCCCGTTGCCCTCTCAATCTGGCTGCTAGTAATGCGTCAGCTTTATCTCCTTTCTCATAGTTCTTCCCTTTTCTGGGCCACTTCCGCTATTCTTTTTCCTCTCTCGGTTTTGTTGTATTGTGCACGGAGGTCTAATTGTGAAATCTCGTTTCTGAGTTAGTTTTCTATCAGTTTTCTCTCTCTTTTCACCTCAAGCATAACTTTGGGGATCATGTGTTGCAGGAAGCGGGACTGTCCGGTGGTGGGTGCATAAATGGAGGTGATTGTTATGGTGGTGTCGTGTAGCCTGCCCACTACTACGATTGCTGTACCTCCCACATCGGACCAGGTTTTCCGGACTTTGAGTTGAGTCCCTTTCTAACCAGGATACCCACGCCGGCTTTCCATAATGGGCTAGAGCCCCAATATTCAAGACTGAATCTAGTGTATAGAACTCTTTGCTCTTCCCCTTGTATGTATCTTGTCCCTTGTAGGAAAAGTATATCAAGATTGGCCCTTTTAAATTCTCTGGAGACGAATTACCTTTTTGTGGGAGAATTAAGTCCCTTGACATTCAGAGTGCCAATTTTGATGGATCCAGGCCTGTCGGTTACTATGTCACTTGTCTTGGTCATGGCTGTTTTCTTTGTGACTACTCTCTGGGTCCCATTTATCTTTCAATGTTAATGACCTGAAGTTGTTTAGTTTGTTATGTTTGTCTGTCCTGAACATTATTGCTTTACCCCTACAACCCCTTCCCTCCCTTTGACCTTTTGTGGCATCTGATATTTCTGAGCCATCTTGATTTTATCAGTTTCAGACCACCAGTGAAGAACTAACCCCATTTGGTCCGTAAGCTGAACACTTCTCTTTGTAGTGAGCCCTCTTTGGTTCCCCCCCTTCCCTCATTGTCCTGTCAGTGGTGTGCACTTCTGCCAATCATGTGATCGCTTCGGTCCTCCCCCCTTCTGTGTGTCTTAGGTGCATAATAATTACCACCAAAATTCTTGCTTTTTCTCAGGTGTGTCGGCCCTGTTCCTGTAATCGCTCATGTCTGACCTCCGAACTGGAACTCTTCGCTTGAAGCATGACGACGCTTGCATTTTGTGAATTGAGACACCTTCTTTTTCTTTGCTGTGGTCTCTGGCTTTATTGTTCTTTGACGGAGGGCGCATTCATCTGTCTGAATTTCCGAGCGCCAGGGATCTTTTTCTGTCTTGGTCCTTTGATCTTCCACCCAGTCTCTCTATTTCTTCCGTCATCGGGTGCTGATCCTCCCTCCTGTCTTCCAACTATGTTCCGCTATGCCCCATGTGATGTCTTTTTTGGTTTTGAGTTGTATCGGGGAGCCTTCCCATTCGAATGTTAGCGCAAAGGGGTATCCCCATCGATATCTCACTGCTTTGTCTTTTAGGAATTTGGTAAGTGGGAGACATTTCCTTCTTATTGCTAGGTCCTCGGTCTCGGTCCTGGTAGATGGTTATATTCGCTCCTTCAGGGAGGATGTGGGTGCCTCGTCTGACCTTGTCAAGGACTCAGCCTTTGTCCGCATAGTTGTGGAATCTGGCGAGTAACGATCCTGGGCCGCCTGCTGTTCTGCCTGCACGGTGGATGCGGTTGAGTTTTGGTTTGTTTAGTGAGTCATCTCCGAAAAGTATTTTTATCACTGAGTGCAGTGTTTTCTTTAGGTCTGAGTCCGTTTCCCCTTCCTTTTCAGGAACTCCAAAGACGTGTATGTTGTTGCGTCGTTCTCGGTTTTTGAGATCATCAACCTTCATATGAAATTCTTCTTCTCGCATTTCTATTTTTGCGATTCTGACGTCCATCTGCATTTCGAGAACCAATAGGGATGTCTGATTATGTTCTACTTCCTCCAGCCTCTCCTCCATTTGATCTATTCTGTTGTTTATTTTTTCTGTTTTTCCAGTGATGTCTGCTCTCATGCTCTTCATTTCCACTAGTCGGTCAGCCACGTCGGCTTTAGTGGCTGCTGCCACTGTTCCTGAGGTTACCATACTGGAGTGAGTGAGGGCGCTCTGTGGTTGGTGTGGAGCAAATTTGAAGGGTGTACGTTTTTCTCGTATGTTCATATGCACCACGTTCTATATGCTATTGTTTGTTCTCCAAAGGGGTTCACCTGTTTTTCTATATTTATGGTTTGTGGTGGGTTGTTTGGTGCTTTGGGTCTGTTGGGATGTGTGGGCACAGTGTTTTGGGTCTGCTGGGCCGATCTCAGGATCTCTTCAGAATGATTCCAGTATCTTGCAATGAGGTTTTCACCTTTTCTGCACTCGCCTTGGATTCACCGGGATCAAGGGGTTGCAGTGTTATTCATGGATTGTGCTGTATGGTTAGAGAGAGGGGTTCATGCTTTGCCCAAGTTTCGGGTGAGGAGTTTGTACAGGCTACTCAGGGTACACTGGTGGCTGAGCCTTGTCCTTTATGGGTTCCTTCTTCCTCTATGGGACCTGCATATGAGGGCGCTGGAGGCTGTTCGGACCGCTGATGTAAAGGTCGAGCTGAATAACTGGTGTCCATATACTGCGTGGACTGTCCCGTGCGCTGATTGGGACTCCGGTTTTCAGACTTTCTTTGCACAGTGGTGCGTGGTCTTAGAGGTTTTGTATAGGGCTCAGAGATGGAGGTGCGCTAAATGGTTTCCTCCCTGTGTTCATCCCAGGGGGTTGGGGTGCTCCGGGAGAGTTAGTGTTCCACCTGGATTACGGCCTTTACAGTAGCTGTGGGAGCGGGGCAGTGCGCAGCTTTTCACTTACTTCTGCCTCCGGGCGACTGTCGCTGTGTGGTTTCCGTCCGCTCCACCACGGGTCTGTGCTTGGCGGTGAGGCGCACCGACGTTTTCTTGCTTCTGTGGGTTCACTCCATCTGATTAGTTGTCCCGAGGGGGTTCAGGGTACGTAACGTGGTCCTGGTGTGTTTCCAGATGGGGGATCTCTCACCACATTCGGCTGGAGCAGGTATAGGCAGATTCACCTGGTGCCTCAGGGTGGTGTGCTGAAGGGGTCCGCGAGTCTTGTAGTGGTCATTCTTTGTGATGTAGTGCTGTGCGGAGTCTCTTAGAGATCCGTTTAGTAGATGTTGCTGTTCGCTCCGTGTTTCTGCTCCTCCGTTCGGTGGTGTCACTTCGCTCCCCTTATTATTCTAGGGGTGAGTACAGAAGGACTCGTTTGGGTGCACCTTGTAGCGTGCTGGATCCTTATTATGCAGCCTGGCTGTCGTGGAGTCTCACATGCGTTTGGTCCAGTTTCAGTTTCATCAGGTCACGGCTCTGTGGGGAGACACTTGCCAGTGCTGTTTTTCAGGCAATCTGTCCCCGATTTTTGTCGGGTTTTCTCCTGCTGGGGGGGGGGGTGGACTTTCATTCAGAGGTGGGACGGTTTGTGGCTCCGGGGGGGGGTCCTGAAGTGGGGACTCAATCCACTTTGTGGGCCATGAGGGGAGAGCTTACACGGAAGGAGTCATCGTCCATGCGCCCCCTGGTGGCCGTTCTTTCCTCTCTTCTATCTCTTTACATGTGGTGTTCCCCAGGGGTCTAACCTTTCTCCCTGGCTATTGAACCACTACCTGGTACCTATGGCCCACCCCATCTTTACAATGTGTTCTAACTTTCACTGTCATGCAGATGACAGCCAGCTCTCCTTCAGGCTCCCCTCAACCACCTCTGCTCCTTCTCTCATAACCAACTGTCTGGCTGCATTTCATGAATGGTGTGCTCCTTTCCTCTCTCTCTCTGCCCGCCCACCCTGGGCTGTCTTCCTGCCCCTTCCTGTGAGACTAAGAAATTTGGTGTCATCTTCAACTCCACCCTCTCCTTCTCTCCTCACATCTCCAATGTCTCTCAGAAGTCACACTTTAAGCTGCACTTCCTCAGAGGTATTCTGTCTTTTCTCAATTTGCCCCAAAAGCTCACAGTTCCTAGAGCCCTTGTCCTCTTCAGGATGGACTATTGCAACAGCCTCTTTCGAAATCTTTGACCTTTACAAATCATCCAGAATAGGACTGCCTAAACCTGTCCTCATCCTCAAGCCCAGGGATTGTATCTCTCCAGCTCTGAAATCCCTGCAATGGCTCCTTGTGGCCCAAAGATCAAATATAAGACTGTGTGCACCGTCCACAAGGCTTTCTCGGCCCTGGGACTGCACTACCTCCAACTTTGTCTTTCTAAACATTTTCTTTCTCGAGCTCTTCGCTCATCCACATCTAATTCTCTGAGGGTCAGATGGTTTTCAAAGCAGAGAATGGGGGTAGATCTCTTTCCTCCTCTGGGGCCGCCCTCTGGAAGATACTCACTCAAAGTTGAGCAGAACCACCTCTGGTTCTAGAAGCTACTTAAGATCTTCATTTTTGCTTCGGCTTTCTCTCTTCCTCTCCACTGCTAATATCCCTGATAGCTCTGCACACTGGTCACCTGGCCACCCCTGTACTCGGGACCAGGCTGCTGCATGTCCAGTTGCCCTCGCACTGCCTCCGGGCTCCCTCAGCACTTAAGTGTCTGTATCTGTAACCCTACAGTCCCTTCTCTTTGCACTTAAGAGGCACCTTCTGGCTGCATTTATTGAGTCAACTGCACTTCTCCTTATCCCCTAACCCCCTTTGGCACTTCTCCCATCCCCTTTTCTCGCACTTGCGTGATGTGAATGACACAAGGCCTAGTAAGATCACCAGTTTAACCTCCTTCTGTTTCCCGCTACTTGTCTTGTCGCACCTAGAAACACTTGTGTACAGGCGCGTTATAAATTACTTATCATATCATATCATATCATACATGTCTCCTATCTGCATCAAAGAATGGTCCAATCTCATGTTGTGATGTATTGACACAGCTTTGTCCACCCCGAATGAGGACATCCGCACGTGCAAAAGGGTCCAATCAGGGCACATGTTAATGTGTAGCTGCAAATAATCACCCCACCCACAAAAAAATAAGTTTATATTGATCATTTGCTAACAGTGTATGTTAGTGAATGGATATTCAAGTAACGGCAAGAACTTTTGGCACTTTAACCCTTTCATTCTTTTTCCTTTTTACCCACTTTTCACCTAATCCTCTTTTCCCTTGCCTTGTGATTTGTTCAGTTTGTCTATTTTTTGTGTTACTTTTTTTATTTTAAACTTTTTCATTTTTTGTAGCATTGTCTCTTTAGTGATGTCATTTTTATTGTTTTACATTTTCCTCCCCAGTTGGATATTCTAACATATCCAACTAAGATAGTAGCAGCAAAGAAGATGTCACCTGGGTCCCCATTCCATAGCCACCCATGAAGAAAGCAACTGGAATGAAGACCACCGCAGTCAGTTGGCAATACTTCAAGGTGAAAGAACACTGTTCTAAAAAATAAGCGGATCACGTACCATGCACATTGTGCAAAAAACACTAAGACGCAGCTCTTCTAATGTCCCATCACAAAATCTGGGAACATCAATCATGATAAATCATCTGGTGCAAGTCAACTGGGATGATGTGGATGATACGCATTGGAAATCGCACAACATAAAAATTAATGGGGCTCCTGCATTACATGCACATAAATCAGCACCACCTCCTGCCCATGCATCCACCAGTGGGACATTACTGATATTAAATGAAGCCTCAACTTCTGCAGCAGTGTCAACTGCACTTCCTATATTTTGACCGGTTTCCAATCTCTCAGTGATGAGAGTTCTGTGTGAATGATGCCATGAATGGATAGCTGGGGAATGTGCATCAACTAAGGATGGGGAGAAGTAACTATCTCAACACTAGATTAACTGCTGTCCTGTGTTTTATTAAGTGACAATTTCCCACCTTTGTTTGAAAAAAAGAAATAATAAAAACAAAGATAATAGCAAAAATAATATGTTTCTTTTTATTTTAATTACCTTTGTTATATGTTTCTTTCTTATGTATTTTCCACCCCTGTTCCATCCCCTCTTTCCTTCCCCCAAAACCTCAGTTTTAAGTGCCACCCTTTAAGTTACAAAAATACATGACATTGAACACAGACTGCAAACATATATTACAATATTGTTTGTAATTTTCTAATACAATTTGAGTGTTTAAAATCACCAAAAAGGTTTGCTTGTTTGCAATGTTAACAGGGGAATGGGGGCGTGTTGCTGCGGATAGAAATACACCATTCTATTTTGAGTACTAATCTTTTAAACGTATAATGATACCAATATTTCAAATAATAGGTAGACAACACAAACCTTTATATGTGTAAATGTATTAACACTTAGCAAAAGCTACACTAAGTACCTAACAAATGTCAGGACCATACTTCTTGTAAAATCTGTGTGCGTCCTTTGTTTGGCCAATGTAGACACATGTAAATGTAATAATGGCATTTCAGAATGTACACATCATATTTGAATTATTTTTTAAATGGGAGCTGTAATTTAAACTTCTATTTGCACATGTAATTGCCTGCACTGTGGAATAATTGTTTTAACTTAATTTTAAAATATAAAAATGATATCTACATTGCCATTACAATACTGCTTTTTTAATTTGGCTTGTGTCCTTTTTTTGGCAACCTACAGAAGCTAATGACAAATTTGTATAAATGACTATAAAAAAACAAAAAAACATCACAGTGTAATTACTCAATAAATTGTGCAACCTTTCAGAAAACTTCCATACTCCAAATAGAACATCTCTAAACATTAAACAAACTAACACTTAAAGTAAGCTGTTTTCATTTTTAATTGAGTAGGAATACTTTGTTAAAGCATTGTGTGCGTCCTTATTTGGACCACCTACACACATGACAAGTAAAAACAACCTGTATTGGTAGTTATGTAAATAGTCATTACCTTCTACCCTCCGTAACACTCAAAATAATGTACATGGAACTATGTATGTAATCTAGCACTCATAGGGAACACTTGTACATATTAAAAGATACATTGTTTTGCACAATAGAACAGAAGTAGCAGATTGCAAGATGCTGTTTTCTCTTCTAATTTATATAATCTTAAGAATGTTATCTCAACATATATTTTGTATTAATTTTAAAATACATCCCAGTAACAATCCATCTTCTACTTTACATAAAACACATATTACCCTATTCTTCTATTTCACACTTTTATTGTACATGTTTATATTCACAAAGAACATTAAACATATATTTTGAAATTTAGGTTGTAACAACAGTAAATATGAATGTTTTAAACCCTTTGGTAATCTAGCGTGATAATAGAATCATTACAAAGAAGCCAATCTACTTTTGTACATACCCATGTTGTGAAATATCCACAGTGAATGAATGCCGCCTCATGAAAAATAATTGCACATGTCTTAAATGTTTTCTAACTAATAGAAACTTGACTATTTATAAAATGTATTACTAACGCGTTAATGTTCCTACAATCTACAATGTATCTTTGAAACATAATCAAAACATACTTATTAAAAACTAGATTTTGCAGTGTTGATTGTAAATTACAAACACGGTCACTGCATTGCATGTCACGGAATGCTTTAGTTAGAAGATTAGAGAAATGTACACTTTTCTGATCAGGGATAGGAACATATACAAATCTTTCTGACATTGTGGACACTGATGATTCCACTTTTACCTAATTCCTACATACCTCTCTACACTAACAGTTTCTTCACTAATGAATCGAACAAAGTCATACAAAATTCTTGACAATCTTCCTCTCTACTTTCAGAACATTATTGAGTTCCACTTGCAACAGCTACTACATTTCGTATTGACATTGCTGAATGTCGACTGTTTGGTTTTTCATCTACAGCTATTTTAAGAAAAGGAAGTTCCACACATAGCTGATTGTCTGCTGTGGAAACTATTTCTTGCATTCATGGTGAAATTTGAAACAACAAACAGAAAGCTGTATTATTGTTTCATTACTAAATCTGCAATGAGAGTACTGCATAGTTGAACAACTCTCCAACTCCGGTAGATTCGTTTTTTAGTCTTAAAATTAATGAATTTATTAGAATATCCTTTATGTTTCCTGGCTAAGTGATTAACAGGTACATGTATGAGGTTCAGGTGAGGATCATACAGTACAATTAACCTATTATATTCTTCAATGCAAGCCATGGCAGCTGTCACTTTTATTTCATCAATGTTTATTAAAAATAAACCTTCAATATTTTTCACACATGACAGAGCTACCTATAACTTTCCTTCTTTAAACACTGTATGACCACTGTCAATAAGTGCAGCTTATAAAGTCAACCCTTCTGATCTATGAACAGCAATTGCATATGCCGATCTCTTCACTAAAGTATCCTTAAAAAGCATGACATGTGGAGAGATCTGACAAATCAAAAGAGTTTCTTCTACACTATCAAACTTTACTTCAACATGTTCAATATTTGGAAAAGTGTGAAATGCAATCACTCTACATTTACTAGATTCCTCTAAAAAAGTGCATTGGCAAGATTTGCATATAATGTCATGTCTTTCAGTAGAAGACAACTCAAACATTGCAGTACTTTTTTCTACTATTGAAAAATCAGATCATTTGAAAGCATAGGATCATTATTTCATCTTCCTGTAAGTGTTTCCCCTATGTACACATACTATTATGCATGATATTTATAATTTGCAGTGCAGAAACTGAACTTTCTAGAGTCCCAGTCAGAAGTGTTTGATTTAAAAGTGCAAGAGACATACTTGGTGTTTTGTAAAATGTATCTCATTTTAGTATGATGTGCAGCCAACGTCTGTACATGATGCATCTGACTCTTGTATCTACTCTTATCAAGACAAGCTAGAGAGTGACCCGGAGGTCCTGTTTTTTCAATAACTTCACAGTCATATGTTCTTTGTAGCATCTTGATATGTCTTTGAACATTATAATTTTTGTGCAAAACTTGCTAAAATCTCTTTAACACTTCAAAAGACATCTTATCAATATTGTAAAAAAATGTGCTTGTCCATACCTCACATTGCTTTGTAGGTTTTCTTCTAGACTAACCTAAACTTTCAATTTCTGTATTATCAGACCTTAGGTTTTCTTTGTTTTTAGACATCACACCATTTTGGACTTCATATCTACGTCCAATCTCATCAATAGCAAGGGGCACATTCTTTTGTTGAATGTAACTTTCCTCATTAAAAAATCTATCAGTATGAGAAGTGTGTTTCCACTCACAACCAAATACGTCAAAAAAGTTGTCACTCATAAGTACATTAACTTTTTCTATATTTCTATGGAATGATGTAGTCACCTTAAGTAATTTCTTAAGTTTAATTTAAAAAAAGGCACATTTTCGAGTCACATGAAAAGCTTTTAAAATTATTAATTCTTCTTTTTTCTTTTTCAAAAAACGCTTTACAATATATCTAGATTTTGGTTTCACACTTGTAAAAACTCGAGAGTGGTACATTTTCCTATGTATATCTGTATTCCTCTGTTTCAAATTGATAGCTCATTTGCTATCTTTTCTTCTAAAAATCTTTGTTTTTTTACTAGCTACTAACAGACTTGATATTTTTTTCTTTTATTACTTTCACTGATAACATTCTGGGTTCCATTAATTTGTTCAGTAGGCCCATCTAATTGAAATTGTAGATTTTCAAAGGTATTATCCATAACAGGTATTGTTGTATTATCTACAGCATTTGTGTATCTAGAGATTTGAGAACACTACTTTTTAAAATATTATACTGTAAAACTTGACTTCCCTACAAAAGTTTCCTTCTTCTGGCACGTTGTTGTTGCTTGCTTGATGGCATCCTAGAAAAAAGCTGTAAAGAAACAATTTGGGGTGGTGAAGGTCAATAATTGTGATCTTTTATATTTTCAATGTATATTATAAATTGTTGTTTATATCAAATGTATTCAGTATATTTAGGGTTGTAATTTAGTACCATTTATAGGTATTACTTGGAATGTAGGGTTTTCCATATTTTATTTCAGCGTTTTTGGAAGAGGGTTCAAGCAGTAGTACATGTTAAACTATGGTTATGTGCGAGAAAAATACATTTCCCTTATCAAATGTCCTTGCTTCCTTTTCTATAGGTATGACCTACCAAATCCCATAGTTGGTGCATATCTTTCACTTCATATGTGCGACCCTTATCATTAATTTTAAAGCTGTAAAACAAATGGTCAATATGGTCTATACAATTAGCTCAGGATTCATTCCGGGTTAGCATCTGTCAAATGTACTGTACCAACCACAAATACATCACAAACTGAGAAACTCAGTTACCATCGTTTCAAACTCTACTTTGCTCATCTTATTTACACTACATGCAATCCTTCACACACTTTCTCCAATCATATAAGGCTAACTTATAAGAGCTATGTGTGCATATTGCGCAAAAGGCATTCCTTCAACAGCAATTTAAAGGAAGGGCACATGGTCTTCTCCCTCTACATACAATCATCACTATAAACTGAACATGGAACAGGGAGCATGCACGGCCCCACTTAGAAATGGAGAGCGCGAAGCAGGGGCACATGCGGTGATCCCTGGTGGTATTAAAGAGCCTGTGGGGCTCAGCTACACTGATTCCCCACCCCCAATGTGCCTGGCACCTGACTGAAGGCCAGAGAAGTGATGATGCAAACAAAGCGGACCCAGTCTGGGTGGTGACTAGGAGAAAGTGCCCCTGGATCCTGGGGCCCCAAAAGGACTGGATCTGGGAAGATTACAGGCTGATCAAGACTAGACGCCATACCAGGGAGGCCCAGAAGAAGCACCCTGGCATCGGGCATGCTAGTGGGAGAACAAAGGGCAAACAAGAAGGGGCGATAAAAATCCACAGACATATGCACAATGATACTACCCTCTACTCCCTCTGCTAAGGGTGACTGCCTCAGCATGAAAAACACCTGCTTGTAGATTGTGCAACCAGGCATTCGCAACCGCGACCATCAAAGAATAAGGCTCAGGAAACTTATAGCAGGGCTCTGGGTGAACAACTGTTGCATTTCGATACCAAGGTCACAGGTATATTGGATGCTTCCCAAAGTGGCCCAAACTAAAGCAGGCCAATCAACACTGGACAGCTACACTAGGGCCATGAAACAGCTCCCTGGAGGAAACATGGATCCTACGCACACAAAAGGGAGTGAAGCCATGGGCCTACACAACCACGTGATGCAATCCATAGCAGTTTTAAAGGCCTCATTGGGGATGCAGATCACAGCTGTGCAAATAGACATTGGGTTGCTGCGCTAGGATGTGCATAACCTAGCAGAGTGCACTACTACTCTGGAAAACCAGGTGAAGGAGAATGCGGGGAGATACAGGAGATGTGTGCTAACGTACATGTCTTGCAGCAGAAGGTCAACCAGTTGGAAAACAGAGTGGGGCCTGCAGAAACAATAGCCGCATAGTAGGCCTGCCGGAAGGAGAGGGGGGCTCATACCCTACGACGTACATTGAGAACATGCTACTCCATGAAATTGGCCCAGGGAACCTTACGAGAGGGCACACAGGGCTCAGACCAGGCACCCCCCACCTGCTGCGCCACCAAGACCGATAATCGCAAAGGCCCTGAACTATAAGGACAGGGAAAGAATATTAGTCTACTTCAGACAGGGAGGGGTACTGAAGAGCACGTCAACCGACCTAGCTGTCTACCCTGACTATACCTTCCAGGTGCAGAAGAACCAGGCACAATTATTTTCGACAAAAGCTAGGCACCAGTCGGCCGGACTGAAATACATGCTGATATATCGAGCACACCTGAAAGTCATACATAAGAACAGGGCCTTGTTTTTTGACCACCCAGAGGAGGTGCAGGCATGGATGGACAAGGAAAAGATAGGCCCCTGCGATGAGGAGGGTGCTGATGCGCTTGAGAGATGCAAGTAAAGCATGCAATAACTGGAGTTCAGATGGATCCAAATATTTGCTTGCTGGTTCTTTAACCCCACTGGTGACAAGTGTTGTAATGTGGTTTGGAGAAACAGGCTTGGTGTAGCTGTGAGTGATGTCATGAGCTGGTGGAATGTGAGGGTCCGAGTGCTCTACTGGGTGACCGTTGGTGAGATAGAGGGCTGAGAGATGAGAAGTATGGGTGTGAGGGTGAGCCTGGTGTTTTCCTTATGATGTTGTGTCATCTGTGTTCCCCTACCATCCCCGTGTTTACTGATGGAGTACAGGACCAGGAAAATAAATCACCAGAAACTTACCTTTGGTGTCCCGGACATCCACTTTGTTACACTAAGCAACTCTTGAAGTTCAATAGGCATCAGGAGACATGCGGGCTCCCCAAGAAGAGGATATTTCCTTCTTATTTGAGATAAGAGGATTCTAAGTCTTTGATGAAGGGATACTAATGATCAATGCCTCACATCACACAAGGGAGTCTAGACCTACAGCTGAAGTAACTACGACATCCGAGTTTTGCTTTTTAGGAGCACTTATTTTTTGTGCCCACCCACTGTCACCACCCCCTGGTATGCCCACCAGGGGGGTATGCGAGAAGCAGAGATGCCCGAGCAAGAACATGGATGCTGGGCTGTTGTTGTTATGTTTTGGTGGGGAAGTTGGCAATGTTCAACGTGATGGGGTTTTGCCTGCATGCTCGTTGAGGATGTGAGTAGCACTGTCATTTCGATTGGATCACTACATAGGGACCAGGAAGGACTTTTTTGCTATGATAGCCGTGGATGCAGGGGGCCAGTTGGAAGTAGACATGAGCTCATGGCTGGAAGTGTCAATGTGCTTCCTTGGAATGTAAGAGGGCTGAACGCTTACGTTAAGAGAAATAGAGTTTATTCATACCTGAAGAGGTGCAACATTGATATTGCATTGTTGTAAGAAACTCACCTTATGGCTGAAAAACAAACAATGTTAGCTAATAAATGGAGGTGGCAGGTATTTCGCTCTCCATATTCCGCTTAAGGGTTCCTGATCTGGATAGCGCCCACCGTGCCTTTTGAGGTTACCCTCATTAAAGTCAATAACGAAGGCAGGATGGTGATAGTCCAGGGGCGCCTTGAACATGTGGCTATTTGTCTGGTCAGCATGTATGCCCCCAACCATAATGCAGCCACGTTCTTCTTGTCACTATACCGTCGGCTGGACACTTATAGAGATGGTACCATCATATGGGGGGTGATTTTACTTGCACGTTGAACCCGTACTTAGATAGATCCGATGCTAAATACACTAAACCGGCTCCACCAGCCAGGACCTTACAGACGCTTTTAGACTCATTTGCTTTAGTCGACACTTGGAGAGTACACCACCCAGATACCAAACAGTACTCACACTAATCAGCACCACACACAGTACACACACAAACAGATTACTTTTTTGTAGGGCGAGAGTCAGCACACCTTATCACGCTGGCACAGTACAAAGGTAGGATCATGCCCCGCTCAGCCTACAGTGGCAATATGTACCCCCAAGAGCCCCAATACCTAAGTGGAGACTTAGAAGCAAATCCCTGAAAGACCCCCCATTCCGGGCCAGCTTAAAAGATAGCATCATAGACTACGGTTCACACAACATAGGGAATGTATCTAGTGCAGGAACCATTTGGGAAGCATTGAAGGTAGTAATCAGAGGAGCTGCCATTGCCGGGTCATGTGGCATCCAAGCAATTATTAACAAACAATTCTCCTCTGTGGAGTAATGACTGAGGAAAGTGTAGCAGTCCCAGGCAAAGCTGTCAGACAAGAACACAGAGGTTATAGTGCTTAAACAGACATATATGGAGTGTTGGGAGAGGCTGGGAAGGCAAAGTTACACAAAATATATTGAGAGGAAACACAAAGAAGGGGATAAACCTGCCCACTTGCTAGCATGGCTATATAAAAATGAGGAGAAACAGGGCCCTCTCCACACGATATGCACGAGACATGGAGACTTATGTCACTCCCAAACTGGGGTTAACGAGGCATTTCAAGAATTCTCCAAAAATCTCTATCAGGAGGGATCCTCGACACCAAGGGCTTATCTAGAGGAAGTGTCAGGAGAGATAATATTCCCTAGGCTAAGTCAGGAAGTGAGAGACTGCCTTGAGGAACCGCTCCTCTTGGACAAAATACTAAGCATCATTACATCATTACTGACAAGAAAAACTCCAGGATCGGATGGAATGCCTAGTGAATTCTACAAGGCTGGCCTCCCACTTGTTTACCACTTTCACTTATGAGGCAGGCATCCTTCCCCTCAGTTTAAGGGTATCCATTATTATACCACTTCTTAAGCCCCATAAAACCCCAATGTAGTGTCGCTCATATAGGCCACTCTTGATGCTTAATCAGGATAACAAGATACTGACATCTACACTTGCAAATACATTGAAAAGGGTAATACATACCCACATACCTTGGTACACCCAGACCAAACTTGCTACATACCAGGCCCGCAGTATGACATGGAATTTGAGGAGGCTACACAATGTAATAGATTGAACATCATCCTGGGTGTCCCTGTGTGCCATAGCCACGTTAGATGCAGTGAAGGGGTGTTATTCAGTACAATGGGACTGGCTCTATGCCACGCTGTATAGGTTTGGCTGAAAATGCCAGATGCATTTCGGTAGCATGGGAACTGGAAAAAAGAACAAGACGGGGATTCCCACTATCCCCATGGCTCTATATCCTGGCCATGGAACCAATAGAATAGTACCTTAGGGCTGAATACATAGAGGTAAGTATGGAGATAGATGGGACCATACATATGGCATCATTGTACACTGATGATACACTACTATACATTCAAACCCCTGAAGACAACTGCATATACATACATATGGCAGGCCTTGGCACTGTTTGCAAAACTGTCAGGGATCACAATTAGCACAGACAAGTCAGCCCCGTTCTCGTTAGCAGGATTGCACAGGTTAGAACAAAGGGTGCTGCCGGTCCTGGCTCTGCAATGGAAGATGTCCACGTTGAGATACCTAGAGATCAATGTATATCATGATCCAATGAAAGAACATACGCATAATACGTTGAATGCCCTAGTGGGCATCGAAAGCTCAATGAAGTTCTGGGCTAAGCTGCCCCTCTCGCTAATTGGGATGGCAGCCTGTTGAAAATGGTGGTATTGCCAAGACTGCTGCACTTTTTTGTAAATGTTCCATTCTACATACTCAAGCCCTTCTTCAAGACACTGTATAGCATCTGTAGAGGCTTCCAATGGCCAAACGGGAGGAATAGGATAGCATTATGAACACTACACATGCCATACGAGGAAGGAGGCATCAATACCCCACATGTTGAACTATATTACATAGCGGGGCAGCTGCAATTCCTGGTGGACTGGCTTGCTGATGACCCAACTCCGAGTACACTGATGTTGCAGCCGACCGGGGCACTTTATTTCCTGAAGGAACTAGTGTGGATCAAAAAGCCCAGAGGGGTCCAATGGTCACAGCTAGTGTCTCTAGGGGTAAACATATTGGAGAGGGCACTCCCTGTGCTAGGGCTAACTGACCCCTTCTCAGTACAGATACCCCTGGTTTCGGTGGCAGCATCCACAGCACAGATGAGACTGGAAATACACGCAAATAGGGAATCTCACAGGGTGGCCACTGAAGTGGGAGAATGGAAGAACAGGCTCCCGCCCTTCCCCTCTCGCGCTTGGCCTAGAGGATCACGGCCTAGACACCCGCCACAAGAGGAGTTTGCCTATCTACCAGACGACCAAATACCCTGGTACAGGAACATACGGATATGCCCACCTACCTGCCCAGCAGCCCGCCCTGTCCATGCCAACACCTGCGGCATGGATCAACTCGACTAAACCTACACGTCGTTAGAGATGCCATGACGACCTAGCCAACAGTCACCACACCTGTGCAAACATGCACACCGGACACTCCCACACCAATCCACACGAAGAACATACTCAGTGCTATGACGTAGGCGACAGACATACCCACGGACGTGCATCTTTATTATTTTCCACATAGGCTCTCAAAATGCAGAAACGCAAGACGCATAATGAACTTATCTAAAAAGGCTTGCTCACGCTTCTTCTAAGAACCATGTACCATAATGAAGAATATAACGGAGACACGATACTGAGGATAGAGCAATATGATACCGTAACCTAAAGCGCTCTGCATCAAACGGTTCCACCTATGCACCAGGCCCAAATAGGCCGCAAGCAAAAGCTTCCATGAACATTGAATGAGCAAGAGCTCGGTTGCTGACCCTGCAGAATGAGCCCGGCGAAAGCACACCGCCAAGGGCACGATGTTGCAATCTCGCACGCCGCAAGCCGACGCCAAGGTCGCACCTGCAAGATAAACCAGGCACACAGTGGGAAAAACAATATTAATTGTGCTGAATTTTGCCTCAAACACGGTCCCACCTCACGTGACAAAGCCAAACCTGACAGGATGCCAAGCCCAGGAGGAAGGAGACGCCTGAATCCCACGTTTCAAGACACAGGCAGATACAATTAAAAGACTCATTGGACATCTGCAGCAGTGGGAGTAGTCGACCTCCCAACATATGAATAAATCCTCACATTGTTTACACCTACCCATAGTAAAACATTGTTGCAAATGACAGGTGCACCGCGAGCTGGGAACAGCGATAGTCTCAGACTGGGAGGCTCGCGAGTGGACCAATCAGAACATGGGGCTCTTATCACTGACGCCATTAACATTGACCAATCCTCAGAGGTCTCCATGTAACAATTTTCATGTATCAAATTGAAGGGACAGCCCAAGTATATCACCTGACTAACCCTCAACCACTAACACCGTTCTCTATATGTATGCTATACTAACCCTACCACTCGAGTAACCAATCCAGAGTGGAAATAGGTTTTTTGCTAAACTTTCTAAGGTGACGCAAGTAGCGCGTCATACTAAGGTAAAAAGGGCCTGCGAGCCCCACGATTGTGTGTGTGTAAGGACGGACGCGTACGATCCTTGACCCATCCCTGCCGTTTTGTCTAATAAACAGCAGAGTCACCTTGCTTCTTGCGTGTGTCTCATACTCTATCTCTTTTGGGATATACGGGAGGAGTTGGGGCCTCCCTGCCCGGAGGTCTACGGACGGCCCGGCCGACCCCGGCAGAATTTCCCCCCGACACCACAATAGGGAATGTATTACATGATACATCCTTTATACCCTTTGGATAGCTGGCGGAGCACACAGGACTAAATACAGGACAATATTTATTACACAGCACAATCAAAGGGGAGATTATATCTAGGTGGCCCACACAGTGAACTACAAGAGAATCATTCCATAGTAGACACACTGTATGATATATTGGAGGCAGGGCACACTATGTCACGGATATACCATGTCCTATTGTCGAATCGGCCACCCTCCCCACTGGCCATAAGGGGCAAATGGGAAGAGGACTTGGGAGAACCCTTCACAGACGCAAATTGGAGGTACCATAAGAGGGTGTCACGGAATTGAATGTTTCAGCTCACACAACTACTGATAACATATAGAGCATACATGACACCTCAGAGGATTTCTAAGTTTCTCGGAGCAGAAGCGCAGGGGTGCCCCAGGTGCAAGGTGGTAGATGCAGGGATACTACATATGTTCTGGGCATGCCAGGTGGTGGGGCAATACTGGCAGGAGGTGGCGGGTAGATTTAATAGGGGAAGGGTGCAACTAGACATTATCTCCCAGAAGGCATGCCTGTTGGGCTGCTTTCCATGTCCCAAAGGAGCAAAATATATCAGCAAAATGAAGGATCTAGCGTATATCCTTGCCAAACGCAGGATCACCATGGCATGAAATGCCCCCAGGGTACCG
This sequence comes from Ambystoma mexicanum, assembly GCF_040938575.1. Classification (NCBI taxonomy): domain Eukaryota; kingdom Metazoa; phylum Chordata; class Amphibia; order Caudata; family Ambystomatidae; genus Ambystoma; species Ambystoma mexicanum. The sequence continues at coordinate 696,091,125 of NC_090935.1, read as the reverse complement.
ATGTAGAAGAGAGGTGGTGATATATGATAAAGTGGGCATTGGCTGAAACGCGTGTATAGTGGGTGGCAGTATGGGGCACCCGGGCACAGATCACAACAGGAATCACAGAATGGGAAGTCTCAGTACAAACCTTGTTCACTGGGGAAGTACCGAACAGAGTGGAGATGAATGATTCCCACTAAAGGGAAGTAGTGTTCCAATTACATAAGCGATACAGTGGCGAAAGAACAATGGCTTTGCAGGCAAGAGGGAGGGAGGGAGTTGGGAGGGTGTGGGAGAGGGGCTGGTTGTGGGGGAAGTTGATGAAGTGTTTTGATGTGATTATTGTGGACACTGTGTGTGGCAGTGTTAAAGAATGTTTCAATTTTTTCTGTCAAAACGAATAAATAAAAAAATAAAAAAATAGATTAACTTGTTAATTCACATACATAAAGGTTTGCATATATCTGTGGTTTGATGTGGCAATCTGCCATTTATGAATCTCTGGTGTGTCCTCAATTCATAAGGAAGGTGATAAGGCAGGAGAGCTGCAAGGTAATGCACTGCCAGTCAGTTGCTCCACCCAGCTCCAGTTTTCCACACCATACAAGCCTCTGCTTAAGGACTGTAGGTCAGCTCCAAGCAGACAGCATTGAGTAGGCTGCTGGTCACACGACCAGACCCTGCTACTCACTTGCTCCTCCCACCACCCATTTAATCGGTCCTCTGTAGGCAACCTCATCAAAGGACATGCAAAAACAAGCACCTCACCTGTTTGTACCTGTTCAGGGATCATGGGGCCAAAGGCCTGACCAGCTATGCTGCATTTCACCTAAAAACTAATCACTACTACTGCTACTCAACAAAACATATCACCATGTATGTCCTCCTTCCACTGCCCATCCCCACTCTCACTAGGGCTGGAATGGCCAAGTAACCTGGGAAACCCCACAAAGCTACCCTAGCGAACCTCATCAATAATGCCCTGGCCCCCATTTCAGTGAACATCTCTTCAGTAATACCAGGCATACTGTAACCATGACTTCAGAGTACAATTCCCAAACTACTTCTTAAGAGAAGTAATGTTTACTAGAAATTTACAAATTGAAATTAAGTGTCACTGTAAGATGGCAGAATCCATGAATTAACGCATATAAGAAAACATTACATTTGCCAACATCAGAACCAAGTTAGCATTTATCCGCTGCACGCCATCATAAGATTTGTCATATTTAAGGCCACATTCAAAATCGTCCACAAATCAGACACAAAAGAGGTTACAAATGTGGGGTCATAGCGAAGAGCTTGATATCCAACTTCGAAGCAGAAACACAGCTGCAATTGTTTTCAAGGGTAGCAGTATGCTGCTTGTTTAATGATACAAATTACTATTCACCCCTATTCATTTTACATTTCTGTATGTCTGTGCTTTGTGTAACAACATATGTAATTACATAGCATGAGACCCAACTAGGTTCCTTCCCTTCCAAAGCACACCATTTCCAAGCAAACTGTGAAAATACCAAATATGATTGCTGATTATTATTTATAAATTACTATCAACAGTTTTTGTTGTCTACCACACAGTTTACACTTGCGCATGCATTGGTGCAGAACATTGTACTGCATACAATACAGGGACGGAATCTACTTTCAAATCTGTGACTAAAATGTTAGACTCCATTTCACATATATTGTTGGTGAAGAAACTGTGCATAGCTGAGCTGCATAATGCAACAATTAGACGAAAGTAGAAATGTACACCTCTGCTCTAAATGCTTGAGTAATGTGGGATGCTATTGAGCAGCTCATATAGCATTAATAAGATGAGCATAGTGGAGTTTAACTAGGTGGGCACTGAGTTTGTCGGGTTGTGATACATCTGTGGTTGGCACAGTAAAAATGAATTGGATGGTAAGCCATAATGAAGATTGAACTCATCGTATTCGCCACAGTAACCATTTCTTTCATAACCTAACAATTCATGATAAAACGCACACATATTAAGAGAAAGATATGAATAAACCATGTGAATTGCAAGGTCATACCTATATAAAAAGAGGCAAAAACATTTGATGGATTACTGCAGAAAAGCTGAAATGCAAACTATTAGCCCTTAGCCACTATGAATTCACTGGCCCTCATTACGACCCTGGCGGAGGACCATGGTGCAATTTGCACCATGGTCCATGGCGCAGAGCTGCCAACTCCGCCATGGGGGTTGGCGGACTTACCGCCCCATTCCGACCTTGGCGGGGCGGTAAGTCCCCAATCCCCATTTACCCTTCCCCATTCCCATTTTTGCCCCATAGGGTATAATGGGAGTGGGGAAGGCGTTAATTACGCCACCGTAAATTACGGTGGCGTAATTAACAACAGGTCCCGTAGCGCCATGGATTTTTCCGCCCGGAAAAACCAGGCGAAAAAACCACCATGGCGCTACGGGAACTCGTAGTAAGGCAGAAAGGTACGCCATGCATTACGCTGGCGTAAAACCCTTTCCGCCAGGGTCGTAATGAGGGCCACTGTCTTCACTTTGCTTCATCATTTCTTAGAAACCATTTACATGGTGTATTTTGCCTGAAACTCCAAAAGACTTTAAAAATACCTGGCATACTCTAGCCATAACTTCAGAGTACAATTCCCAAACCACTTCTCAAGAGAAGAAATGTTGACTGCAATCTTACCAGTTGAAAATAACTTTACTTGTAAACTGTCAGAATCCAGAAATCTCCACAAACAAGCAGAAGACATTGGCGAACATCATAACCAAGTTAGCATTCATCAAATGTACTGCCTCATAAGTCTTCTCAAATTTAAAGCCACAACTCTAACACAGTAGAAAATCACAAATATAAGGTCACAGAAAACTCCTTGATATTCAACTACAAAGCACATACACAACTGCAATAGTTGTCAAAGGTGAAGTTATGTTACTTGGTTGACACTAGAATTTCTTAGCACCCGCATTTGTTTCACATCTTCCAATGTCAGAAACAAACAACCTTTAAATGGAAATACATTTTGCTCACACATAATCATAGCATACGCTGGGCTACTGATTGATCACTCTCGTGTAAAATCCTTCTTTCCAAATAAAACTTATAAACTTGACTGAATCAGAAACCTAAACATACTTAAATGATCTTATATAAACAGAAATTCATATTATAAATGAAACATACAATAACACACAATCACTCACCTTCAGCTGCTCCAAATAATGAATAGATCTCCACAATAGCCAAACACAGAAAATGTGCACACTATGGGCCTCATTACATGGAAGGCGGTAAAGGTTAACGGCCACCGTTAATGGTAACGGTGACCGTTAACCATTACCGCCTTACTACGAGGTCCCTTAGCGGGTTGGTGCTTTAACGCCTGCTTTTTGCAGGCGTTAAAAACCAACCCGCTAAGGGACCTCGGAGCTAATTACGGCACCGCAAAATTGCGGTGCCGTAATTAACGCCTTCCCCATTCCCATAGAGCCCTATGGGGCAGAAATGGGAATGGGGAAGGGCAATGGCGGAAGGGGGATTTACCGCCCCTCCAACCTTGGAATGGGGCGGTAAATCCCCTTTCCGCCAAGGCGGTGCCGGTATTTTACCGGCATGAGCCATGGCGCTAATAGCGCCATGGCTCACCGCCTTCCGTGTAATGAGGCCCTATGAGTTCTGCAATCAGAATGTCAAAAGTTCACAAAAAGGTTACTTAGCTTTCAAAAGTCAATAGCACAAAAAGAGCACTGTACAAAGTCAATAAACCCCAAAACAATCTTTCTAAAGAATACTTTTTAAAACATATAGAAACACAATTAAATAAAACCATTTAAATGTCACAAATTACATATCCGTGGATATAACACCGTTTAGACTGAGAGGACCTACCCATACCCGCGGGCACAAAAACATTTTTCAAATGCACTGAAAAAACACAGATTGCAAAGGTTTCAAATTTAAATTACAAATGCCTTGAGGTGAGAACATCCAAATAGAAAAACATGTAAATATGTGTGCTAAAACATCCATAAATGAATAAGATCACTACACCAAAATACAAACAGATAAAATCACGGGCACAATTAGTGGGTTCATACCCACGGCTTTCAAAGCCCACCACAATGTACGATATCCATTTGGAGCATGGTAGCCGCGGGTCTGGTCAACCGCCAGTAACCACGGCTACCCATAACATTTTCCAAGAATCAAAAAGACATATGGCAGAAGTGCACAGGAAGTGCTGTTTTGCTGGGTTTTGCTGTAGGAAACACTGTCATACCAGTTGTTTATTGCATCCCCAAGATCCACAAACATGAAACCAAACCACCAGGGAGACCAATAGTGTCAGCAATTGGTTCATTGCTAGAACCCCTTTCTATATACACAGACATATTTTTACGCCCATGTGTCAGACAGATGAAGTCCATCATTCAAGATACCACAGCCTTGATCCATCTTCTCGAAAACATCAAAACAGTACAACACGATATTCTTGTCACCTTTGATGTCGAAGCACTTTACACTAGCATCCCACAGACGGAATGCATAGATGTACTCAAAGACTATTTAGACAGAAAAACAGATCAGTCCACACCGACATCGTTCATTCAAGAGCGCATTTGTCTAGCACTCACAGAAAATTACTTCATGTATCAGGGACAACATTACCAGAAGATACGAGGCAACACTATCGGGTCGACCTTTGCACCAGACGTCGCCAATTTATACATGGACAATTTAGAAACAACTTTCATCTACAATGACAACATATGCAAGAGCCAACTGATAGGATGGGTCTGATACATCGACAACATCTTTACAGTTTGGAGAGGCAAAATTGGACTACTAGAAGAATTCCACACGTGGCTAAATAGAATAGCAGAGATGCTTGCATCAAATTTACTATACACCATGACCCTACTCACATAGCCTTCCTGGATCTCAACATTCAAATTGCAGAAAACAGATAAATCACCACAACGCTGTACCGAAAACCTACAGACAAAAACACCTTGCTAAGTTTTACAAGTTTCCACCCGCAGGCACTAAAAGAAAATCTACCGTTTGGCCAATTCCTTAGGATTAGGAGGAATTGCACAACATTACCAGAATTTGACCACCATGGCAAAGATCTTGAAAACTGCCTCAAAGCACGAGGCTACCCATCACAAATCATCAGGAAGGCTTGAAAAACAGTAAGAAACACCAACAGAACAAACTGCCTCATGAAATACCAAAGAGAAGAACCGAAAGAAAAGAGAACGTGCGTCACCACATTTACCCCAGTGAGCAACGCCATCAGAAAAACAATCTTAAACAATAAGAATCTACTCCAGACACCTTCACTCCAGAGAAACCCAGATTCGCCTTCAAAAGAAGCCAGAACTTGAAAGATCGGTTGGTCCATACCTATCCAACCACAAAAAAAACAGAGGAGCACTCAAACTAACCTGCGGCATCTCCCACCCATCGTGGGACATTACAAAGGTGGAAAATGCTCTGTATGCCACCTCACCCAGGACCAAAAAGAAGTCTCACTGAATGGAATTATGTGGAAATATAAAACATTCACAAATTGCCTTACCGAGTGGAGCATTTATGCGATAAAATGCCCTTGCAACCTATTGTACATAGGGAAGAGCAACGCAAGATTAGGCAGGGAATCTGCAAGCACAGATCCTGTCTAAAAAACTCTATTGAAGACAAACCAATGGTGGCACATTTTGCAAAGCTGAAACACAAACACACACAACTGCGTTGGTTCGTCATCCAAAACATCAGTGCCAAATCCAGAGGAGGGGACCGGGACCTGGAGTTAAGAAAACTCAAGCAAAAATTGATTTATCGCCTAAACACAGTCAAGAACGGACTCAACGTTTCCATAGAATGGAACCTGTTCTTCTGAAGCAGAATTGGTCATGCACCCAGCTACTATTAAACATATCAGAGAACATACAAACTCTGATCCCTGACAGATAAGCCCCAGTAAGAAATACATAGGCAGCAGAAGGCACAGCCACAATTAATAAACACGCTTAAATAACAATATATATGAAAACTACCAGTGTGTTGAACAAGTGCAGAGAGGTAGAAATAGTCTTTCAGAATGTCAATGTATCAATGTAATCACCCAAATATCTACAATGTAAGATTAGTGCTGCAGTATCATCACAAAGTGACTGATCGCTGACAAGATGTGTATAACGAATGGGGGCATACTGAATTTTGGGTTAATGATGTAATTGCAACATATGAAGGACGATGCATGTTGGTGTTTTTTACAACATAGGTCTGAGTTTCACCACGTACCATTTAGTCATGACACTTTCCCGACCCATTGGCAGCATTAGGCAGCCTAGATTACACAGAGTAATAGCCGTAGACATAAGTGGCAGGCAGCATTAGACCACCAACAGACTCATGCACTTATTACATAATGCGCATGTGTCTTTGTTACCTAGGGAGCAGCCAAACATACAAGTGAGACCACACTCCTAGTACACATGCACAATAGACAAGAACACTACCATCCAGCCTCCAACAGCTCTGCGAGGACACCGTAGCTACAGGTAAGCGAGCCTGCAACCACGTTCACTTCTTGAACCCTGCATTGGGTTTTTAAGAATCATATTTGACCCGCTAACGGCACCATCAGGGCCAGCGGCTGGGACTGGAGCGCATCAATGAGTGCACGAGTGTGGGTGAATTAATCCACCCACACGGACCTGTCTTGCCGAGCCGAACAGGCAATAGATTGGTCCAGGGCACATTTCACGAAACTTGGCCCTCCGACAGCAGACAAGAACCCATCAATGATGGCACAAGTATGGGTTAGTTAATCCACAAGTATGGACCTGCCTTGCCGAGCCAACAGGCAATATATGAGTCCGGGGCACGTTTTACTAAACATGGGCCCCCCACAGTAAAGCATGAAACAATGAAAATAATAGAAATGACTAAGCCAAGACAGAATGGTAAAAGCATTTATATGGATTTCTAATCCTGTGTTATCGTCAATTTTTCTGAAAATCAGGCTAGCAGCCACACGAATCATCCAACTACTGAGAGCGGTTGAATCATTTACGGCGCATAGACGGCACCGCACAAGAAAGAAAGAAAATAAGAAATATTTTCTCCAACCTGAGGCACTGAAGCAATCAGTACAGGTAGGAAATATCACACACACAAGGGATTCACAACCTAACACAAAGACACCAATGTTCTAATTTTAAACTCTCCCACCTTTTTAGATTTATCACCTACAATAGGCGTGGCCAAGCAAGATACACACCACAGCCCTTCTCCAGCAGTCCTGAAGACAGCATCAGAACGCTAACAGCATTAGTTCATGCTAGAAACACCAACAGTGTCGACTAAATAGATGTTTGTTTATGGGAACCATACTCTAAGTCACCACCAGTACTAACTTCTCACTGTGTAAAACGCATACTGCAGTTTTGTGATATGAATGTTTAATATGACAAATGAATGTTTAATATGACAAAATGGGTGGGAACCAAAAAGTGTATTTGGTCTAACATGGAAAAAACATGTATAACAGCCTCAAGTAGGTTTTTATGAAACAATCCAGAAAAATAGTTATGTAAATTGTATAAATATTACATTGGTGATCTCCCCTGCATGTACAGATCAAACTAGACGATCTGTTTTGTGTTGTGAAAAACTACCGGCAAGTGCCAAATAGGTGGGGTAGCCTGAGTCCCTTGTTATTTTACCGAGTTCAACACCCTCATGACACAGGCCCCCCTAGATAAAAAAAGAGGGTCCCAATACACCCCATAGATACAAGGAAACACTGTCAGCAACATTGCTGCTGCTGCTGCCGATGAGAAGTGGAGAACGAGCCCTAACATGGATTGGAACCTCGCACCCCGACTAGAAAAAAGCCGGCAACACTCATCAGTGCACGCACATCCAGAAGTAAACAGCAAGTGCTGTTTTGCTGGGTTATGCTGTAGGACACGCTGTCAACCACACTGCTGCTGCTTCTGCCGACAAGAAGTGGAGAACGAGTCTTAATGTGGTTGGTGTCGCATACCAGACCCTATTGACTAAATCGCATAGTGATATGGACCTCAAGAATGGACTTTAAGAGATCTTACACCATTTACTCGGTTTATCTTGTTAATAGGATTGGCCCCGTTTTGCTGTTCTGCTGGTGTGGTGGTGTGGCGGAGTGGCTGGTGGTGGTGAGGAGAGCTTAAATTAGGATCAATTTCTATACTAACCATTATGATGCGAAGCTAGCATGAATACATGTATCAGCATTTTATGAGAATCTTGCTACCGCCTGCTACTAGACGATAAATACCTGAATTGGAGAAGAATTTTAAGCAGACTCTCAAGTTAATTCCGAGCATATATCAATTGGTCCTAAAAATGGAATACTGCCTTTAGTTGAGAAACAAGTAGAAGTGAGTTGAAACTTGTGACACACTTACTGTTGCTGTTGTTGTGGGTGTACTTGATATAGTTATATCTGTTGATAATTGAACTACAACTTATCAGTAGAACAGTGCTGTGCTGCGTTGTGGTATAGTGTGGTGTGGTGAATAGTGAGTATACTCTTTGAGAGAGCACACCCTAGAGTGAACAGAATGGAACCAGATCTATTGATGCTAACAGAGGTGACAGGTGAAAGAGATACTGCAGGCTCAAATCGCAATAATAACATGAGGCCTCATTACGACCCAGGCGGTAAGTTACCGCCTGGGCCGTGACTTTACCACCATGGCGTAAACTACGTTTACGCCATGGTGGTTGGCGGGCTTACCGCCCCATTCCGACCTAGGCGGGGCGGTAAGTCCCCAATCCCCATTTACCCTTCCCCATTCCCATTTTCGCCCCATAGGGCATAATGGGAGTGGGGAAGGCGTTAATTACGCCACCGTAAATTACGGTGGCGTAATTAACTCCATGGTCCCTTAGCGCCATGGATTTTAACACCTGCTAAAAGCAGGTGTTAAAAGCACCATGGCGCTAGGGGACCTCGTAATCAGGCGGTAAGGGTCGGCGCTGTTAACGCTGTCGTAAACCCCTTACCGCATCATTAATGAAACTGAGACACAAGCCGCTCCTGAACAGGCCCAGTTGAATGTACCAACAAGCCGGCAAACAAGGCAAACATGGTAGATGAACTGACGACAGGTTCATTTTTACCCTCTCTGGTGAGGGATTATCCTCGCTGAGGGAATCTGGCATGAATAACGAAAACCATTAAAAAAATATTTTTAATAGCATCAATGGATGTGGAAATGGGAGTGGGAGTGGGAGTATGACTGGGAGTGGGTAAAAGTAGGAGTAATGACAAACTACTACCCAAAGAAAGGACCCCTCAATATAGGAAATGGGAATGGCACCTTTGAAGTAATAGAAGTCACAGCAGTGTCAAGCGTGAGTGACCCAATCAAACCCTTTGATAAAGTGGCTACAACACAAGCGATAGCATCTGAACTTAATGAGTTATTGCAATGTCTGGCAACCAAATTAATAGAAACTGTATTGAGTCCAACAACTGATACTAATGGCAGCGAGGCCCTGTGTGGTTAACAAAATGACAACTGTCTGCATAGCATAATCATTACACATGCCCAAATTAATGCACCTCCTTCTGTGAGGGTTCAATCACCTAAGTCTATTTTACCTATTTCTAGCTCCTCTGGCCCAATGGACATATCCAATGTGGCAGAAGACATAGTAGAATACGAATACAACATAGAACCCAACACGTCTCTACTGAATGTGACAGCAACACAGGTGAAAATGAGTAGTAATATGCAAAGCACAGAGAAGAGAATAATTGAAGAAAATGGCATAGCAGAGATATCAAAAGTAGCATTCCAAACCCAAGTAATGACAATACACAAGAATTACACAGAAAATGTAGATGATTCCAACATTAGCATGATGAATATATCATCCTCTGCGATGTTTGAAATTGTTGAACATCTCCTGTCTTGTCTAAATACTAAATGTGAAAGAATAGAAAAAAAATAGATGTCCAATCATTACTGGTCCATAGGAGTAATAATAGCTCCCAAAGGGTGTATAAAGATACCGCAACAAACACCGAATAGTGTGGTCAAGACATTCAATTAGAGATAGACATTATAGAAAAACAGGATTTAAGTAGCCAAGTAGAAACCCAAAGCAACCCAAAAAAGTAATTAAAATCGTAGTGACCCCAAACAATCAAGTTGATGAAAATAAGGATGATTATAATATAGCAGAAACTAACATAGTACAATTACACCCTATGACATAAAAGAGAAAAAGAATACCCACATTGAAAACTAAAAAGCAAGTAATAGCTCAAGCAATAATGTATACATCTAAAGGACATCTAAGGACAGGCGAAAAGGGTGAATGGATGCATCCATACCAAAGAAGTAAATGCACTGAAGATAACACAAGAGAAATGTGGATTACCACATCTTTCGAAATCAATGCATTAGCAGGACACAGTCCGCATGATGGGATGAAATGCCAGATCCTGGATACTGAGAGTGAGGTTCATCAGGAAGTAGACATAAGTAGATCTAACATAAATAGAGAGCTAATTTCCCGAAAGGACATTCAAAAATACTTATGTGAGCTCATTAGCAAGTCTCGAGAGCAACAGAACAAGAAAACCACTGAAAACTCCACTGAGAGAGAAAAAGGGACAAATAGGAACATAGACAAGCAGAACATTGCAGCATGTGAAAATGATCTTGTACAAAAACAAAGAGTGCAACAAGAAGTGGAATGTCAAAAGGAAAATGCAAGTAACATACGAACAAATGATCAATACCCTTATTAGACCTACAGAAATCACTACCGTTCCTGATAACATACTGAACATTGACACCATTAGGCAGATAACGACTAGCGATACTCAAAATAGCTTAGAAAGTAAAAGCTTAGCCATGACAAAAAAAAGAGGAGATCCTCATGTTGACAACCACTCTATATATAATAAGGGCGCTACAGATAAAGGGGTTGATTCATAGAATTCAGCGCACAAGTGGTGCACGCGGCTGGTGCACAGTGTGCGCGTATGGCAGTCTGCACGAGCCGCTTGCGCCAAAATCCATTTCCGCGCACAGTGTATTCATGGATTTTAACATCCAAAACCAGCCATGGCGCAGAGTGGCGCAGCGACCCTGCAGCAGCGCCAGTTATGCCTCCAACCCCACCCCGTGCACCATGAACAGCGCACAAATCCCATACATGGCGCACAGGCCAGTGGACCAGCATACAGCCCCCCAGCCACGAAAAAGTCTGTAAAAATCCCTGCATACCCCTCCGAATACACGTACCCCGCTGCGTGGGAAGTTTTAGACGCAATTGGCCCTGTGCAAGTGGGGTATGTGTATTTCGGGGGTGCGCGGGAAGTTTCACACGCGATTGGCCCTGTGCGAGCAAAGAACGTGTATTTCTGGGGTACGGGGGAAGTTTCACACACGATTAGCCCTGTGCGAGTGGGGTACATGTATTTCGGTGGTACACGGGAAGTTTCACACGAGATTGGCCCTCTGCAAGCGGGGTACGCGTATTTCCGGGGTGCGCGGATGTTTCACACCCGATTGGCCCTGTGCGAGTGGGGTACGTGTATTTCCGGGGTGTGCGGGAATTTTCACACGCGATTGGCCCTCTGCGAGTGGGGTACGTGTATTTCAGGGGTGCACGGGAAGTTTCACACGCAATTGGCCCTGTGCGAGTGGGGTACTTGTATTTCTGGGGTGCAAGAGAAGTTTCACACACGATTGGCCCTGTGTGAGCGGGGTATGTGTATTTCGGGGGTGCGCAGGAAGTTTCACACATGATTGGCCCTGTGCGAGCGGGGTACGTGTATTTCTGGGGTGTGCGGGAAGATTCACACACGATTGGCCCTGTGCAAGCGGGGTACATGTATTTCGGGGGTGTGCAGCAAGTTTCACACACGATTGGCCCTGTGCTAGCGGGTAAGTGTATTTCGGGGGTGTGCGGGAAGTTTCACACGCGATTGGCCCTGTGCGAGTGGGGTACGTGTATTTCTGGGGTGCGCGGTAAGTTTCACACGTGATTGGCCCTGTGTGAGCGGGGTACGTGTATTTCGGGGGTGCGCGGGAAGTTTCACACGCGATTGGCCCCGTGCGAGCAGGGTACGTGTATTTCTGGGATGCGCGGGAAGTTTCACACGCGATTGGTCCTGTGCAAGTGGGGTATGTGTATTTCGGGGGTGCGCGGGAAGTTTCACACGCGATTGGCCCTGTGCGAGCGGGGTACATGTATTTCGGGGGTGCACAGAAAGTTTCACATGCGATTGGCCCTCTGCGAGCGGGGTACGTGCATTTCGGGCGTACTTGGGAAGTTTCACACGCGATTGGCCCTGTGCGAGCGGGGTACATGTATTTTTAGGGTGCGCGGGAAGTTTCACACGTGATTGCCCATGTGCAAGCAGGGTACATGTATTTCGAGGGTGCGCAGGAAGTTTCACACGCGATTGGCCCTGTGCGAGCGGGGTACGTGTATTTCGGGGGTGCGCGGGAAGTTTCACACGGGATTGGCCCTGTGCGAACGGGTACGTGTATTTCGGGGGTGCCCCAACGAATTGGCAGTGTGTGTCCTCCCAGGTGTGCCCTCTCCCCCCTCCCCAGGGCCTGCAGTCAGACCCCAACACAGGGGTACACACTGCACCCCTGGCCATGCCCCACAGCAGACCATCCACCCTGCTGAAGCCCCCCAGTCAGCCCACATGTCACCATGCACAAGTGAGCACTGACCTATGTCCCCCAGCACCCCCATCCACCCAGCATTGAGGGGCACCTGCCAGCAGGCCCAGACTCATGTCCCCCAGCATGCCATCCACCCAGCATTGAGGGCCACCTGCCAGCAGGCCCTGACTCATGTCCCCCAGCACCCCCATCCACCCAGCATTGAGGGGCACCTGCCAGCAGGCCCCGAATCATGTCCCCCAGCACCCCCATCCACCCAGCATTGAGGGGCACCTGCCAGCAGGCCCAGACTCATGTCCCCCAGCACCCCATCCACCCAGCATTGAGGGGCACCTGCCAGCAGGCCCTGACTCAATTCCCCCAGCACCCCATCCACCCAGCATAGAGGGGCACCTGCCAGCAGGCTCCGACTCTGTCCCCCAGCACCCCATCCACCCAGCATTGAGGGGCACCTGCCAGCAGGCCCCGACTCATGTCCCCCAGCTCCCCATCCATCCAGCATTGGGGGTACCTGCCTGAAGGCCCCGACTCATGTCCCCCAGCACCCCCATCCACCCAGCATTGAGGGGCACCTGCCAGCAGGCCCCGACTCATGTCCCCCAGCACCCCATCCACCCAGCATTGAGGGGCACCTGCCAGCAGGCCCAGACTCATGTCCCCCAGCACCCCCATCCACCCAGCATTGAGTGGCACCTGCCAGCAGGCCCCGACTCATGTCCCCAAGCACCCCATCCACCCAGCATTGAGGAGCACCTGCCAGCAGGCCCTGACTCATGTCTCCCAGCTCCCCATCTACCCAGCATTGAGGGGCACCTGTCAGAAGGCCTCAACTCATGTCCCACAGCACCCCCATCCACCCAGCATTGAGGGGCACCTGCCAGCAGCCCCCCGACTCATGTCCCCCAGCACCCCCATCCACCCAGCATTGAGGGGCACCTGCCAGCAGGCCCCGACTCATCTCCCCCAGCACCTCATCCACCCAGCATTGAGGGGCACCTGCCAGCAGGCCCCGACTCATGTCCCCCAGCACCCCATCCACCCAGCATTGAGGGCACCTGCCAGCAGGCCCCAACTCATGTCCCCCAGCACCCCATCCACCCAGCATTGAGGGGCACCTGCCAGCAGGCCCCGACTCATGTCCCCAGCACCCCATCCACCCAGCATTGAGGGGCACCTGCCAGCAGGCCCCCGCTTATGTCCCCCAGCACCCCCATCCACCCAGCATTGAGGGGCACCTGCCAGCAGCCCCTACTCATGTCCCCCAGCACCCCATCCACCCAGCATTGAGGGGCATCTGCCAGCAGGCCCCGGCTCATGTCCCCCAGCATCCCCATCCACCCAGCATTGAGGGGCACCTGCCAGCAGGCCCCGACTCATGTCCCCCAGCACCTCATCCACCCAGCATTGAGGGGCACCTGCCAGCAGGCCCCGACTCATGTCCCCCAGCACCCCCCGACTCATGTCCCCCAGCACCCCATCCACCCAGCATTGAGGGCACCTGCCAGCAGGCCCCAACTCATGTCCCCCAGCACCCTATCCACCCAGCATTGAGGGGCACCTGCCAGCAGGCCCCGACTCATGTCCCCAGCACCCCATCCACCCAGCATTGAGGGGCACCTGCCAGCAGGCCCCCGCTTATGTCCCCCCGCACCCCCATCCACCCAGCATTGAGGGGCACCTGCCAGCAGCCCCGACTCATGTCCCCCAGCACCCCATCCACCCAGCATTGAGGGGCATCTGCCAGCAGGCCCCGACTCATGTCCCCCAGCATCCCCATCCACCCAGCATTGAGGGGCACCTGCCAGCAGGCCCCGACTAATGTCCCCCAGCACCCCATCCACCCAGCATTGAGGGGCACCTGCCAGCAGGCCCGACTCATGTCCCCCAGCACCCCCATCCACCCAGCATTGAGGGGCACCTGCCAGCAGGCCCCGACTCATGTCCCCCAGCACCCCCATCCACCCAGCATTGAGGGGCACCTGCCAGCAGGCCCCGACTCATGTCCCCCTGCAACACGAAAGGAAGCTGCACAATCATGGCCCTCATGTGCACCACAAATCCACAGCACGCCACCCCAATCTTGACATGCAATGATTTCACCAACCCACCACACAACGGCATGCCTATGTCACGACACAAATCAAAAGTCAACCATGTACATCAACACATGTTGGTCACACACACACACTGTTTGCCATAGATTGTGCAAAACCACAATTTGACATGCATGAACCCAATGAGCAAATCCCACACATGGAATTAAAATATCAAAATGTATTATTAACAAAATCAATGTAATGAAATGAAAGTCAAAATAATAATACAAAAATTAAATTAAATGCATGTCCAAAAATATGAAAAATGACATGTAGATGCAATCCAAATAAATCCAGAAGAAAAATGGTCCAAAATCATTGTCCACCAAACAAAGTCAAAGGAAACGTAAAAATGAAAATCCATTGCCCCATGGTGAAATTCAAAGAAAATGCACACATAAATCCAAAGTCCAACTATGTACAATCAATTTTTAAACGGTCCATGACCCAACGAAAGAAATGAAACCTATCTAAAAAACTACCTAAGAAAAGAACTATATACAAAAGTGTGGGGCATAGTCCAATCACCCCAAAAGAAATTAAAATTAAAAGGAAACCTAACACTAAAAACTATTTACAATGGCGGCAGGCTAGTCTGACGGCTCACTTTCCGATGTCCAGGGCCAAGGCATCATCAAACTCCTGGTCAATGTCCTGGAGGAGGTCCTCTTCCATGGCCCCGAGGGTTCGCAAGGACGATGTCATGTTGGACTCCAACTCCCTGCGAATAGCCTTGAGACACTCGTCCCGCCTCAGTGCCCTCCGCATGGAGTTCTCCGCCCTGATCATTGTGAGCCGTGCCTCTTCTGCCCGCCACCGCTCCGCATCTATACGCCGGCCCAACTGCAGCCACACGGAAGACACACCCATTCCAGGGTCCTCCTGCCCTCTGGCCGATGCCTGCCCCTCTGATGTCGATGGCCCCGAGCCATCATTGCTCCCACCTAGAGCCTGCTGCTGCTGCTGTCCATGTGCCCTGTCCGATGATGCCTGCACATCCTCCATCTGCTGGTGTCCAGTTGGTGTGGTGTCCACCCCTGCTGGACCGCCGACTCCCGACTGTGGCAGGGATGGGATCTCCACCAAGCTGACTGTGTTCGTCAGGCCAGGTCCACAGGGGGCCCTGGTGGAATCTGGGCCGGAAGACAGCAGGGAGAATGACTGGCGCATAGTCTCCACAGAGGAGGAGAGGTCCGCCAGAGTGCGCGACACATGTAGGAACCCACCGACCAGGGCCCCTCCCAACAGTGCCACGTTGCGATGCTGCTCTTCGTGATGGCGTGCTTGCTCCCCCAGGAAGCACGCACGTCATCATGAATGTCACGCGTGCGCAACGCAACACCAATCAGGATGGAGCCCATACTGTCATGCGACCCCTCGTCCACAGATAGTGGAGAGGCAGATGACGTGGGCCTCCCCCCTACCTGCAGACGGGCCTGGGACGGGGCATCCTTGCTGGTGCATGGTGGTGTAGTCACAGGGTCAAGGACAGTGACATGCACATGCCCCTCCGCATTGACCTGTGCTGCCTCCTGACCCTGGCCCTGGACTGCACAACTTGCACTAGTGGTACTACCGCCACCAGGCCCCATGCGCGGCTCAGTAGTGGGCTCCTCCTCCTCTGTGGAGACCATCAACCTGGATGTCTCTGCACCATCTTCCGCCATTGCAAGCCCCTGTGGGGGCTCACCCGGCCCTTCCGCTACAGCCGTAGTGGCAGACGCGCCACCAGTCCCCTCACTCCCGGATGATGGCAATTCCTGGGAGGGTGTCTGGGCCTTGCGTCGCCCTCCGGTGGAGGCATCCCCGCCGCTTAGCTCCACAGAGCCGTCTCTGCCCTCTTCTACACTCGACGCTGCATAGAGGGAGACATAGAACACAAGCATCAGGGCACTGTACAATAGTCCCCTAGACAGGAAGCAATAATACATGAGTGGCACTGTCAAACGTCACTTCCATCCTGACCCTCCAGAACACATGGGGTAAGGACGCAACACACATGCAGAAACAGGCACGACACATGCAATCAACATCAGCATCCATTTACAAGGCCTTCCATGGACATAAATGTTGCCTTCAAACTCACATGCATCATGGCTCACATTGACCCCATGCACACACATCACCAGAGGGTCATGCATCATGGCTCGTACACCACAGACACAGTGGATACAACGGTGACCAGACTGCATGAGTGAATCTACACATCGCCACGGACATGTCTCATGCATCCATGTTGTTTCAAAGTCACACACACGCTTCTCAGACGCACAGACATGCACACCATACATGTACATGAGAGCAGCACCCATCTCTCACCCACCACCCATGTCCAAGAACAGGGACTGGCATGCATTCATGTGTGCATTCCGTATGCAGCTCCCCATGTCTCATTGGAACACATGCAGCATCCATGTGGTTCACGCATTACTGGTCTTACATGCACTACCATGATGTCCCAGCTCACACACATCCATATATGGCCTATGTTACACATACAGGCAAGTAGCTGACTACCAGCATGCTGCAACATGCCCTGTTTCACACAGCAATGCCTGGCCACTTACCGCTCGACTCCAGATGGGCCTGCATCCTGAGGATCTGATGGTGAAGCACTGGGCAAATGCACTCCAGGACCCTCATCTGCTGGTTGGTAAACTGGCCCCGGCGCCCCGCTGCATCCTCTGCCTCTGAGAGGCGCCGGGCCTTCCTGAGGGTCCTGGACTTGTAGTCCTCCCAGCGCTTCTGGACGTGTCTCAGGTCTCGGGGTGCCACCCCCTCCGCGTTGATAGCACCCACGATGTCCATCCAGATCCTCCTCCATCCTTCCTTGTCGGCGCGCGATAATGCCCCAGGACATGCTCCACCAGGACACCAACTTCCTTCTCACTGAAGCTGGTGGCCCTCTGCCTCTCTGGCTGGGGGTCGCCAGTGGTCTCAGATGGTCTTTTCCCCGACATGGCGACCCCCGAGGCAGGCGTGGGTGGGCAACTGGGTCCCGGGGCTGGGCTGTGGAGCGATGGTATCCCAGTCGGGAGTCTTCTGTTCCAGCAGGGGTGGACACAGCAACTGGACCCCTGCAGATGACTGACGTGCAGGCACCAAATAGCAGGGCACGTGGGCAGTAGGCAGGCAGCAGCAGATGGCAGGTGGGAGTGTACTCAGGGCTCTTGGGGGCAGGTCATGGCATTTTGAGCAGGAGCGTGGTCTTCTGTGTGTTTTCGCGTGGCCAGCTTGATACGGAGTGATTTGGCACGTGAAAAAAGTGCATGTCAGCGTGAAATCCGAGGAAAGGCCCTTAGCATGTAAGCGTGTAAGTGAGGTTACGCGCGCGGGCGTTCCCCACAACACGGGTGCATAGTGAATCAGCATGTGAGAAAACTGCATGTCACCGTGCTATTGGAGGAAAGGGCCTTAACACGAAAGCGCGTAAGTGACATTGCACGTGTGGGCTGGCTTAAAAGGTACAACTATCTCACTATTTTCTTGTACGTGCTTTTTGAGGAGAGCGAGCGGGTGATTCTTGTACTTCTTGTCAGTTCACACGCAATTACTTCACGTTTCCAGTTCGTACTCCCTGTTTCCTCAGACTGCGTTCTTTTCTTCTTTTGGCGGGGGTGTTGCCAATGCGCACACGCGCGTCTTTTTCACTTTCTTTTTCAAGGCAGATGGTGACTCACGCCCGTATTTTCCAACTCTTGTTGCCCCCGTGTGTCGCGTACCCCTTCAGAGGTCATTGTAGGCTGCGTGTAAGAAGCGTACGCTTATTTTTGTGTTTCTGGGTACCACAGCGTAGTGCAGGTTCATTTTTCCATGCACGTGGTCTACCAGGGGTTGCGTGCACATGTATTTTTGTTTTTGGGGTGCCTCTGCGTTGCGTAACCCGTCATCTTCCCCCAGGGGTCACAGACAGCCTTGCTAGAGCACTAGGGTATGAATTCCATCTAGTACCCTACCCCTTTCACTCCAATTGCCCAGGACAATTGTTTACTGCAACTCCCATATGCACAACAACATCAGTGCCATGGTTGGGAGGCGACCAAGCAGTAAGGGAGGCAAAGGTGGCGGATCTCAAAGAGGTGGGTGTGGTGGGCGCAGTAGGGGATGTGACCAGGATTTGAGGGTGCCCCTAGATCCCCGTGTGTGGAGGACCAATCAGGGCCACCTATGCCCCCACCAATGGTTGTGGGAAACGTAGCTGACACCATCCCAGCTCAGCCCTTGTTGGACTGGCCCATTTTGTCAACTGAACCGGCACAGGATGACTCCCAGGCTGACTTCAAGATCACCAAGTCTAAGCCACGTGTGGTGGTGAAAGTTGCTGTCACCAGGCCACGTGGATCTGGGGCAGCAATGTCATCTGCTGCCCCAAGTAGCCAGGTAGGGAGGCTGCAGGGGCAGCTGCAGCTCAATCCACCCCAGCTCTGAGTCTCCCAGCCGGGACAGTGTCGGTCCAGGTCCGTCACACCGACGTTGGCCCTGCCAACATCACCCTGCAGCCAATGCCTGCACCAAGACCTTTGGTCATTGTGCCTTTAAAGGCTTCAAGTACTCAGTCCACATCCGCTTCTGCCCCTACTGTCCAGAGTGGCGTAAGCCACTCAGAATCCGCAACACCTTCCAAGAAGAAGAAGAAGAAGGGTGCTCTAGCACTACGCGCTGAGACCCCAGACACGGCTACACACTCCGGCACGTCAAGGAAGCCTAGCTTTAATGACGCCGAACTTGATGCACTTGTGGCCTATGTGTTGGCACATAGCCGCGAAATGGTGGTGACTGCAGGGTGCAAGACTACGCCTGGTCAACGTAGGGCCCACTGGCAGACCATTGCGGACCACATTAGTGCCCTTGGATTTGTGAGGCGCACAGCTGATGATTGCTACAAGCGGTGGAATGACCTGAAACGCAGAGCAAAGAACAAGCTGGCTTCAAATCATGTCTCTACTCTGGTGACTGGCGGTGGGTCTCCACCAGAGGATGACCAACTCACTGAACATGAGTCTGTTGCTAGAACCTTCATCACAGAGGAACAGATCCAAGGCGTGGGAGACCTACCAGATTACAAAGCATTGTCCGGTGAGTGCCCATGCATGTGTGTGTAATCCATGTGTATGTTGCTTGGGTGACGTGTTCTGAGTGAGTGCCAGGTGAGGGTGTGTAGTCCTGAGTGGTATGGGTCACCCATGTGCTTCCTCCAAACCATTCATCACCCTTGGATTTGGGTATGACAGTATCCCTTCTGACCACAGTAGCCAATTAGCACCACATTATAGCAGTTGCCCTTGAACTGTCATCTTGCAACAACAGTGTTCAGAATGTTCAGTGTTTATTCAGCCTGATTGTTTCAATCTTCCAATTTTTGCAACACATTTTTCAGCCCTGATGCCACATATGTGACATGCTTCTGTCATATATTACACCACACAATGGCCGACATTTATTACCTTGTTATGGGAATGATTTGACCATTCAGGCTGATTGAGTAAGGACATGCTCACATTAATGTTTGTGGCCTGTTTGAATGTGGAACATGATTGTCATTTCCTGTCATGTTGAAGTGACCAACCATTGATGTATCCATCTGCCTGCCATCACTGTATAATTGTACACTGGATGTGTTGCAGTGTGTGGCACATGCATATTTTGTCACACTATTTGGAATTTGTCATCTCATCATGTCCATCTCACATGGATGGGTGACAGTACTCATTCACTAACATATGGCTGTACTTGTCAAATGTACCATGGCTATGCTACATGCCATCTGTGTGCTGGCATGTGTCATATATGTGGATTGGCCATGCCACTCACAGGCTAATGTGTGATGCCAGCGCTATCCAGCATGCAGCACATGTGTTGCTTTTCCATCTTGGAGTCCTCAGTGTCTGCTTTTTGCCTCCCCTTCCAACTCATTGACACTGCATGCATGCCAGGGTTATAGTCATGTGGGACATGTGTAATTCATGTACTAGATCTCTGGCTTGTCAGGCCTATGTGTGTGCTATGGTGCTCATGCCTGTTTCCATTTGTTGTCTTTCATGTTTTTGCAGGTGATGACGCACTTGATGCTATTAAGGTGGAGGAGATGGTGCAGACCCTGGAGGAATCTCAGCCACAACCGGGCACCAGTGGAGGACGTGGGGTGGTGGTGGGTGAAAACCCAATCCTCCTGCAGACCATACTGTCCACGGGTGTCTCTGGCTGCACCTCCCCAGACCTCTATGATTCAGGTGCTGAATCGGAGAGTGAGACATATGTGGCGTCGCAGGTGAGTGTTACTGGGAGGGATGCTCTTCTGACCAACCCACCTGCACCAGGGGGAGACCCCTCTATGGGGATGTCAGTGTTGGTAACTCACCTTTGGTGGTTACGGATGCAGGGTCACGCTCAACAACATCTGATCCTATTCCTGGGCTAGCAGATCATAGGGGGAATGCAGACATGCAGCCTCAGGCAGTGCCAGCACAGCAAGGTGCAGAGCACCTTGCCCCAAGCAGGTGTGGTGCCCGCCGACGCAGTGGCTGTATGCCACCGGGCAATACTGTATGGGAAAACTCCATGTACAGTATAGCAGCACAACAGGGAGCATCGGTTGAACTGATGGCTCAGGCAATGGAGAGGGTGGCCACTTCCATTCTCCCCCCTGAAAGGCAGATGGAGCAACAACAGCAGGCAACAGACGCCATTTGCCAATCACACAGGGAAGACATGTTGGCATCCAACTGGGACCGACGGGTGGCACTGGAGACTCTGTGCGAAGCCATATCTGTAGAGTCACAGGGCCACAGGGAAGCCCTGAGGTTAGAACTCCATTTCCTCAGGGAGACTTTGGGTGAACTTGAGGCTTCCCGAAGTTATAGGTCACAACAGCAGCTGGAGAGCTCACACGTTCACTCTCAGCAGAGCTCTAGGCAACACGTGCGGAGATCCGGGCATCACGCAAGGCAATGCGGGTAGAAATGCAGGCTAACCTTGAGGTGCTGCATGGGGATCTCCGCACCATCATCCTCCAGAACGAAACCTTCCATGCCTGCATGCTTGCTGCCATGGAGCACCATACCAGGGCTTTACGTGGGCTGCCTCCCATAGCACAGCCACCTCCTGATGTAGCAGAAGAGGGTGAAGAGAGCGACAGCAGTTCTCCCACAATAACGTAGGAGGGCAGGCCATGAGCCCATAGAGGAATTATTTTTTCTCGCAACATCCACGTATGTGGGTGTTGGTGTGCACCCTGTCCTCGAACCTCCTGGGTGCCCCCCTGCCCCGGTCCACACATGGCCATTTTAGATTTTTTTTAAATTTTCTTTTTACAGTGTGTTGCCTTGTGTGGCTCCCGTGGGCATCCACTGTGTATTCCAGCTGGGCACATGCAGGATTGCCCTGTCTTTGTGTTAGATGCTTGGGTTCCTGACACACACACCCCTCCTGCTTCCCCTTTCCATGGGTTTGCAAAGGGTGTGACCAAGTGACAGTAACTTACACAGTGACATTGGGCTCCCATGAGCTGTGTGGGCAGTCTGTAGTCAAAACTGTGTGGACATCCCTAGTGGGGATTGTTGTTGGATTGAACACTGCATGGTGTATTGATATGTGCTTGTGCATCCATTACTTTCGCCTTATTCACATGTACCTTCTTCATGTCTTCACAAGGCCGTCTCCTTTGCAGATGCCGTTCATGGTGTATGCAGTACACTGACACATTTGCCTGACAGCAACACTCTGCAGTTGGAAGGGGTTGATGTGCTGCCTTAGTCAGGTTGTGAGACTTGCACTACTTTGATTTTGTACTGTCGTATTTTGACACTGTTTCATCCTGTGTTGCTGTTCAGTGTTGCTGGTAAGTATTTGTTCATGTGTGCTCTTTCTTATTGATTACTGGGAGCATATTGTCTGTGGCCTGTTTACATTTGGAACAGTGCACTTTGTGACACTGGTGTCATGTGTTGTGCATTCTTTTTGTTGCTTTCACATTGCATGACATGCCATGGTGTGTTGGGTAGCTGAGATGGGGAGGGGTTGGGTGACATGGCAATATGTTCATGTAGTATTTTTCAAGGGGGTAGTCATTCATGCAGCATGAATGTGTTTTTTTTTTCACACAGCATTGGTTGTCTTTAAGTAGGTAGCGATGCACACAATGTAACACTTCCAGGTGACTAAATCTCAGGCTGGTATGGTTGTGACAGTTGACTGTCCCTTATGTCATCATCATTGATTGTCAGCTGGTATGTGCCAGGGCTGTGTGCACTCTACAGGGGTAGGATTTTAGGTGAAGTAATTAGCCACCATCTGGGTACGGGCTGCCTCACCACATGCCCTTTCACCTCCCATGCGCAGCGGCCGTGCATGTGGTTGGGGATGTGGGGGCACCACCATGTCCACCGGCAGACCCAAGCGGGTTGCAACATTGTGCAGGACACATGCTGCCACTATGATCCTGCACACTACTGGGGGCGCGTATAGCAGCTGCCCACCAGAGCGGTCAAGTGAACGAAAGCGTCACTTTTTGCTCCACTATCCCCGGGTTGCAATATGGGCTGTGTTGTATCTTACCTCAGGTGGTGTGGTGGGGTTCTGAATTGGCATCATCATGTTGGTGCTCAGAGGGTAGGCACTGTCCCCTGGGGAGGTGATGATGGGTATCTTTAGTGGGGTTGTGACATTACTCAGTATCTTACATGTATGCATGTGCAGAGGTCTTTATACTCACCAAGCAGCAAGCAGCCATGTATCTCCATGCCGCCCAGCTTCTAGGTCCCGGTTTAGGGGTGACATTCTGACAATGAAACTATCATGAGTGGACCCTGGATAGTTGGCATATACTGAGGTGATGATTCCCTTGGCATCACATACTACCTGCACGTTGATGGAATGCCAGTGCTTGCGGTTTCTATAGATGTGTTCAGTTGCCCTGGGTGGACATAGAGCCACATGGTTGCAATCAATGGCACCTAGCACTTTGGGGAAGTGTGCCACCCCGTAAAAGTCCTGGACTGCAGCCTGCTTTTCTGCAGGTGTTCTGGGCATGTATATGTGCCTGCGGACTGAGGGGCGTGCAGTCATGATGGCCAACAGCTGGTGTAGGCAGCGTGACTGCGTGGCCTGTGACACCCCCCCCCCACTATGGCACTTGTCTGCTGAAATGAAGCAGTGGCCAAGAAGTGCAGTACATTGAGCACCTTTTCCAAGGGGCTCAGTGCTTGGGAGCACAGGGTGGGTGATGTGAGGTCATCGTCCCACTCACTCACCAGGTCGAGTATTATGTGTGGTGGAAACCTGTACCTCCCATACACCTAGTCATCAGGCATCCCAAAAAGGATGGTCCTGGGTGAAAAAATTCTGGGCCTGGCTATCCTCCTCCTCCTGCGGTGTCCCACGACCACTGCTGCGAGGAACAGTATATTCATCGTAGCGTCTGAGCTTGTTTGTTGTTTGCGCACATTTTAAGCTGTGCGGGGCCGCGTATGCCTGCTTCCTGCTGGCGTATGTGTTTCCGATTAGTGTGTCTTTTTTGGTGCACGCATTTCCCCTGTTCGATTCCATTAATATGTGTTGTAGGCGCACGTGTGTGTTCCCCATTTCGCGTGTTACGCCCCACGTTCCGCCCACTTTTGTTGTGTGCGCCGCGCTATGCGTGCTTTCGCCGTGCGTGTAGTGCACGGTGTTTGATGACGTGTGCACCCGCGTGCGCCACGCACGATTTTACCGCACATCCCAGGATTTAAACGCGCACGGACTTCCATGAATCGATGTGCTTGGCTTTCGCACGCTTGCTCTGCGATTTTCACGCTTGTGCTGCGATTCGCACGCTTTTGCACGATTGCGCTGCGTTTTTCGGTGCACATTAATTCCATGAATCGGCCTGTAAATCTGTTGCCCGAATTGACAGACATCCTCCTTTGAACAGAACGACAAGTAACAAATACTACATGAGATAATACCGCTCATAGTGATAACATCAGAAGATATCCTCGTTGTGGATCAATTCGAGGATAAAACTAATGTAACTTTCAATATCTGGCCGAAATTCCAATTTATTATGGCTTATATATTCGAGTATGAGCATGAACTATTTAAATTGGATATTGCTGTAAAGAAATCGAAATGCAAAAAGCCAAATATCCAGTAGAAAAGCTAAAGGCTATCACTATTACAACTACCACAGATGTACCAGTTAAAACTAGCAGTGGTCCCCCGTCAAAGAAGCCTCACATGATTATGAATGAAGCTATTACACTTCCAAACGAAGCGACAACGGCATCGCAATATGATGAATATGATAAAGCGGGATACAAGCAATGGTTAACCAACATTTCTAAGGCCAACTTTGCTGAAATATCACGATAACATTAGCATAATAAGTTCTTGGAACACATGAGGTTTTGCCCACCTATTAGCAAATGGTGTTCTTTTAGCTAACATCAACTTGTTTTAAATAGTGGCCCTACAAGAGACATGGATGACTGAACCCTGTGAGATAGATGGTCGAAGCACGCTCCAAGTATTGGCAACTAAGGGTCCAGTGGGAAGACCATATGGTGGGTTACTAGTGACAGTGTGCCATACTTGGCTCCTCACATCGATGATGTCCACACCCATGATACAAGTGGTACCAATTAATTGTAACAAATAAGGTCATGATCGTATCACTGCTAGTTAATGTTTACGATCCACCAAATGACATTGGCAACTAAGAATAATACAGCAATAGTGAAGAATATCCTCCATTCCTCCAATTGTGACATGCAGTGTTTGTTCTGGGTGATTTCAATGCCAGAATGAATGCCCCAATTGATTGCCCATTCTTGCAGAGCGAATCTGGACCCCTTAACATGTCTAAAACCAATAAGCAATGCAAGAGTTGGCTTGAGTTGTTTTACGTTTTCAATTTCTCCATAATTAACGGTAATTGCAAAGGTGATCCAGTAAAAGCATATATACGAATTAGCAGAAAAAGTGCCATGGCGATTGACTATGTCTTTGTCAACGGGCTATGAATGAATATTTCAAATGACATGGCCAAACTACACTGTTAGGAAAGTTATTACCTTCCACTGTGTGTATTGTTGGATGCATGTGAGAGCCAGAGTGAAGTTGAACTAAATGGTGATTTCTTTCTTAAACCTGCTAATAATCACATAGGCTGGAACTCAGTAAAATTAGAGAAAGCACGGGAGGTAGGTGAAAAAACCCTCCCTTGCTTTACCCATCGATGGCTTAACACAGCTAAAACGAAGGGTAAATCCATGCTAATTGATTTTTCTAACATATTTGATTCGTTTAGAGTAGTTATGCAGAAAAAAAAAGTTTTAAGACCCCGAGCGAGCCAAAGCATAGCTCCCAGTATGACCGCAGTATCCAAATAGCAAAAAAAGCATTACAGATGACATTTCACAAGCAGTAAAAAATGAGAGCCTAAATACATTACAGAATGATATCCTGAAAATGATAAAAAAATCTTTAAATTAAATATCATAGCTGGTTGCGTACACACAAAGCGAAAAATAAGATGCAGCTAGCACATCATGCCAAGACTAACGATAATTCTTGGATCTGGACCACTTTGAGAGAGGCAGCAAAGAAAAATGTGCTTATTAAGAGTGTGTCTGAAGAGAGTTGGCATTGCCACATTAAGAACACCCTGGGGCCCACTCTTCCTAGAGATGAAGATCATATGGAAGTTAAAACAAAATGGGTCTGTAAATCATCCAATATTTCGATGATGATAGCAAAATTACCTACATCGCGTGCAAAAGGCCCTGATGGCACATACAATGCCCTTCTCAAGCTCTCCCCTTACACCTGGGCCAATGCCCTTCACCCTCTATTTAGCAAAATAGGTTGCAGTGGAATAGTGCCAGTCTCTTGGAAGGAGAGCACTATACTCACTGTGTACAAAAAAGACTGTTGGAAATCTCCCTCTAATTATCGCATTTTGGGCATGTTATATATCCCAGCGAAAATGTTTGCACATGTTTTACTAAATTAGCAGTACCAGTGGATCAATGATAACCAGATCTTACCATCAAACCAGACAGGTTTCCGGGCAAAATCGAGTACCAGCCACAATTTACAATGCCTGACATCGGCCATTGGATATGCTTGGGATAGGCGCAAATTTCCAGTGTATGGAGCACTTATTGATTTAAGCACTGATTTTGACAGTCATGAGCAATACACTGTGGAACAAATTAGTGACATGGAAGATTCCTCATGGCCTGTTGCACAAGATCCAGCGGCATTATACAGAAACTAAAGTCTGAGTGGGAATCAACGGTGAGAGTTAGGTATCTGATCCCTTTCCTACAGAGCCTGGAGTAAGACAGGGTTGCATTTTAGCTGCTACCTTGTTTAATCTCTATCTGGCTGATTAAGCAGAGGCATTAACACTAGTGGAAGCTTGCCCATTACAACTACACACCCAAAGAACTCCAAGTGTAGTTAGATGCCCTGGGAGATTATGCCAATAAAACGATCTTTGCATAAATATCGAAAAAAACAAAGATAGTAGCTTTTCTAGGTAAATGAAGAGTAAAAGACAACCACCCTAAAATGGAAACTTGATGAACAAGTGGTTAAATGTGTAGAGTGTTACAAATACTTGGGAATATTCAAAGACAAGTTGAGTTGGTCACAGCAAAGGACAGTGAACATGACTAACTGCATGAGAATCGCACATGCCTTGAGCAAATTCATAGGAAAACAAGGGGGGTGTTCTATTAAAACTATTTTATTACTCTACTCCTTCAAAATTGTCCCTTTTATGATTTATGGAGTAGAAGTGTGGGGATTCAAATTTCGATTCAGAACATATCAAACTCGATGCTAAAATCTTTCGACTATTATTCAGGATGCCTAAATCATTGTTCATTGACCATAAAACTCTGATGGAACATGAGAAACTGTGACAGCTTGAGAATGGAACAATAATGGGGGATGTCATGACGGTGTTTATGGTAACAGACAATTACACAAAATTTGGGACACTTGGAAGGCTGCATAAAACAAATAGTAGCTGGATAAATAAAAGTGTTCCAGTTGAAACTGTCTGTACCCAGATGATGCTAAAAAAGAGGACAAAGGAAAAAATAAATAATTTGTACCAAGAAAATGATTTGGTTAGATCAGCATCCAATGTCAATAGCGGCCCTTTTATCTCATACTGGATGGACCGAACTATAAAGCCGCAATATTTTGGTGATCACCCTAATAGTACCAATTTACGAAACTGCTATTCAAATTCAAACGCTCTCAGGTTCTTGAAATATTGGATGGAAAGATGGTAATACCGAGTGACGAGCGATATTGCCATCTGTGTGGTGAAATCACTATTGAAATGGCCGAACACATTTTATGTGATTGCAATATCCTAACTGTTTTGAGAGGAAATTAAATCTGAGCATATTCAAAAGCACTGGATGATGATAATAAGCCTTCATTGTGGGTCCAATTAATGGAAGGTAATGATCCAAATGTAATACATAATATGATGCAATTTTATGCAGAATGTATGAAGATTTTGGAAGAATTAACTCATGAATAAGGTGAATTAGTTTTAGTAATCAGGTTGTCATTTCTATCAATTATGAATTGTAATGATAGAAGTTTTTTTAACTGTTTGTCGGAATGGAAATGAGTCTATCTCAATTGCCTAGGCGCTTTAAGGTGAGGTGAATCCCATATGAAATTGTGTTGTGTACAAGGGGGAAAGGACGGTGCTATGAAACTTGGCACAGATATAATATAGTGCGAACGCTAGATGCATAACCCTAGTGTGCGCATAGAAAGAAACACCATTTTGTAATTATGTCAGATGCATAGTCTTGCATGGCCATGCTACACAACTCTTAGCTCTACGAAAGGACCAGATTATTAAGATAGGATGGGTCCGTATAACCAGTTCTCACAGAAGCGGCCTCTTGTCCCTTGTTGCAATTACTTAGTATCACTGGGAGGAATATGCCCTGCAAGGCTGCCAGACAAAACCAGGATCCTCGCAGTGCCCATTCATCACAGCCAAGCTGCCAGCAGGCCTCTAACCCCCACCCAGCCTGCCCAGAGACATAGCCCACATCACTGCCCTCCTCACCACAGCCCTGAATTCTAAGATAGTGAATGACCCCAGCCCAAATCGTAAACCCACTAGCCATAAAAGATCTATGCATGTGCAACTGCTTCACCTCATCACATAAATACATCCTTTGTATCATGAAGTACATCAAGGGATACATTATAGATCAAAACAAGGGGGGAAGACTTGGGTGCAAGCGGAGCAGTATCAACAAAGCACAGAATGTGTGGGTCAGTGTGACTGTATTTCTTCCTCCCTGCCCCATGGCACCAGCCCCGAGCCTCTCTGCGAAGACATGAGCCCCGCTGACCCACGTGGGGACTGACAGATGGCCGAGAAAGAGAACCATTCTAGCTTGGCATCCCCATTGCAGCAGGCCCATACATACGGTCTCACCAATCAGAAGCACTCATTTTCACTGTATATCGATGATGCGTTATTGTCTTTTAAGTCCCTGCTTGTACTAGTTTGGGCCAGAACATTCTCGAGCAGCAGAGTCCTTTGCTGATATTTTGTATTCTGTACAATTAAACCCTGTTATCCTTGCAAGCTATCTCTTGGCTTCTTTCCCTAGAGGGTTGCATTCATTCTGGCATGAGCGTGAACAAGGACTTGCCTTCATTTGGTGACCCTGGCATGATCCCATCATCCCGTATCTGCAGAGATATCCAGGCGGCCTCTCTGGAAGTGACCAGTCCCAAAACGCTTACTCGAAGTGGCCTTGTGGGAGCTGCCTTTAAAGAATCCTGCCTGCTCTTTGGAGCTGGGTGCGGCCCCAAGGAGAGGTGCAGGCCAATTGTGGAACCCCATGGATGGAGGTCTTCAGGAGAAAGCATGCTTGTGAGTATAGCCTGCAAGGGGGAGCAGTGTTTATAGTGTGATCATCCAGTGACTGAAATGAAGAATGTGATATGTTTATTGAGTGTGTTGATTTTTCATTTTTTTATAATTTTACATTTTTAAGGATATTAATGTAAAGGAAAACAGAATAGAGGGAGCCCCCCCAAGTGAGGGGGGAAGGTTTGCCACGTGCACCGTCTCGACCAGTGTGGGAAAAATATAAGGATAAATATAAGAGCTCAGCTTTTTAGTTTAGTTTATTTTGTGGGTGTATGTTAAAGCGTAAGGAGGAGGCCCAGGAGGGGCGTGTATGTGGTGTGTGTGTGGATGCATTAGTAAGACATGAGGTGCATGTGTGGGAAGCTCTATTGGGGGATAGTGGGAGGAAGAAAGTGAATTGATGATTTTTGCTCTGTGAATTTGTTGATGGTGTTTGGATATATTAGAGACGAAATGGAACTGTATGTCCTTTGAACTGAACAAATGACTGTTTAACTGTGGCGCAGTAGCTCAGGCACAGCCCCAGAGACAAGGTATGATATGATATGATAGTTTATTTATATAGCTGCTACACACGGCATTTGAGCAGTTGGTCTACCCTTTTCACATCTCAAAGGAACACATTGCAGCAGATATTCAGGAGGACTAGTTTATACACAATGTGTTTCAAAGCGCTTCAAGGCAAGGGAGGGAACATGGAAAAATACAATGACATTCTTACAGGCCATGAACAGTAAGGATGTGAAATGAACTATCGTACTCGGCCTGACGACATTTCAAATCAAATAGTGCAAGAGCTATGACATAGATAAGGAAGGAAGGGGGAGAGTGGAAAGGAAATCGAAACAGACAGGCGACTACCATACTAGGCCCAACGACATTTCTGGTAGAGCCGGAGAAAACAAATGGCGAGAGAGAGGGGTGGAGCAAGGGAGGGGAGGAACAAAACAAGCGACTATCATACTAGGCCTGACAACATTTCAGATAGTGCTGGGGTGGGGGGGTTGGTAGGAAAAAAAAAACAATAATGTGAGGGTGGAGGAAACAGACGCGGTTGCTATCATATTAGGTCCAGGGACAATTCTGATAGAGTAAGTGCATAGAAGAAAGTAAGGAGAGGAGATAGGAAAAGGGAGAAATGAAAGGAGGAGAGAACAGAGAGTAAGCAGTCAAAAATAGTGGAAAAGCAAGAGTGGAGAGCGAATACAATTGCAGAAGTCAGTAGTAACACATAATGTTTCAAGCCAGGATATAAGATGAAGATGAGAACAGCATGATTCA
Organism: Ambystoma mexicanum; assembly: GCF_040938575.1. Taxonomy (NCBI): domain Eukaryota; kingdom Metazoa; phylum Chordata; class Amphibia; order Caudata; family Ambystomatidae; genus Ambystoma; species Ambystoma mexicanum. The sequence continues at coordinate 696,060,137 of NC_090935.1, read as the reverse complement.
GGGCCACCATGAGTACATGATGCAATGGGAGTCCAGCATGAGAGTTGAGAAAGGGTGATGCACCGTGAATGAATGAAGTCCATAAAAGAAAAATCCAGCATTGGCCACAAGACGGTGATGGAGAAACCAAAATGTATCAGGACGGACTCCTGCAGAAGTAGGCTGGAGGAGGGTGAGGCGGAGCAGAATAGAAGAATCAAGCAAAACAGGCAACACCTGTGTGTGAGAAGGGGGGCCACAAGGGAACATCACAGGGGGACAAGAGAGGTTGGGGATGGCCTGTGGGAACAGAGGGGGTAAGACATGTTGGTGCATGCTTACCTGCTGTCTCAGCAGGGGTTTGGGTCATGTATCCTCCTGGTCTGAAAAGGTCCAAACAGGAATTGCCCTTTTCTTCGTCTGCCCTTCGCTTCGGACGCCCGGGTGAGAGACGCCCTTGATCTAATAGTTAAGAGCAGGAAGGAAGAGGCAGGGCTAAGAAGGTGGGTGGTGCTTATGCAAGGTGACGTAGATCCACTTGCAACTGCTCCCCATCTGCAAGGAAAAGAGGCTGGAGGGCTCCTTAAGTAGGAAAAAGAGCAGCAAGAAGGAAGGCACCAGGTGGGCGGGGCTTGCTAAGTGGTGAAAGGGAGCGGCAAGCAGGAAGGCACAAGGTGGGCGGGGCTTGCTAAGTGGTGAAAAAGAAGAGCAGGCAGGAAGGCTTCAGGTGGGCGGGGCTTAGGCCAGGTGACCTAGATCCACTTGCACCTGCTCCCTATCTGCCACATGAGAGACACGAAAATGGGGGTAGAATCCCCTCTAGACCACATATGCAAGACTCTGCCGCTGTTTTGCGAAAATATTAAGAAATATCGTAATCAATGGGTGACTGAGACGAGAGGGGGGGGCCCTATTCTTGGCCAGATCAGGGCTGTTTTGACAGAAGCCTGCTGCAACATATGCCCACATACCTGACAGCATAATACAAGGGGATACTGCTGCACAATAGAAGGGAAGTATTGAACCTCTGGAAAATGTTTGAAGACACAGAGGATCCAAAGGGGAAGGGGCAACAAAAGACAGTAGCAAAGAGACCAGCTCAGAAGAAAATCCCAACGTATGTATCAGCAGGCACGATGGTAGCCAAACTAGGCACAGCCCACCCCAGCCATATGTCTCACCCCCAGAAGTTACTTCCCATAATGGGGTCAGCGCAAATGACCTGGAAGAAGCACGTGCATCCACACGGACAGAACTAGCAAGTCTGAGAGCTGCATTTGATTCAACCAAGGCAGATAGACCTGCACCACCTATAGGGACACCGGCACAACCAGCAGGAAATGAGTAGAAATCGGGCGATTTCTTATACAGAATAGACAGCACACCCATAAGAACCATTAATGTAGAGCATGATGGAGAAAGGGACAGCTTAGGCTATGAAAATGTGGGTTTCCGAAGAAGAGACAAAGAATATTGGAGTGAGTTTGATGAGACCGAGGGGGATGAAGAGCAAGCACCCCCACCCACCCCAAGGTTAGAAAGTAACCGGGATGGAAGACTGAGAGAAAGATTTGTCAGGATAGCCTTAGCAAGGAAAAAGGGAAGTGTGACTAAAGGCGGAAAAGGCAAGATGAAAATGCAAATGCCACTGATATACAAAGGTGCAGGGAGGCCTCATTATGTACCCTGGATGCAAATGGACAAAAATAACCTCCTTAGGACGCTCCCACAACTCAGGGCGGAGGCAGGGAAGTGGATTTACATGTTTGAAAAGAACACAGTGGGGGGGTGCCTGTTGGTAGCCCCAAGTGTTACCTCCTAGAATGACTTCAATACCATATGAAATTTACACATCAGCCCCAACAAATCCTCGGCCCCTGCCATCTGCAACACCAACAGCAGGCAGTGCAACAGTACCCATTCCCAGCCAGCAGAGAACAGTAACGCTTTCGGCACTGTGCCTAATGGCACAGTGGCCCCATTTCAAGGTGCTACAGTGGTAGGAGGAAACCCTTTTTCGTTCCCTGGGACAGAGAGATACCTGACTAGGACAGCCCATAGAGTGCACTTGGGTGTGAAGTCCTGTCAATGACCCTACATCCAGAAGAGGAATCGTTGGTGGGGGCAGAGATAGGGAACAAACAATTCATCTTTATGGAAAAGTTGTGCATCAGTGAAGCTGACTTCCCGCCATCAGGAAAACCTCTCGACATGCAGGGATTCACTGGGGCCGTTTTTACGGTTCCATATACAAAAGACTTAGATGTGAAGGTGGGAGGGAAGATCATAAGGGCCCCTCCCCCCCTTATACTCTGAGAGTTCTCCTGTCAACTTACTCGGTAGGGAACTGCTAAGTAAGTTAAGTAAGTTAAACATGACAATCTCTTTCAGAGACAGCAGTATTGTCTGTGTCATGCCTGGAATGTGTTCACTAAGGGCATTACTTGTGCTACATGCCATGGAACCTGATGTAGCAGTATGAGGCATCCTTGTCAGCCCCGAAATGTTTATTTATGGCATCACAGTGCTCACACGAGCCGACCCCCAAATTACCAGAACTTGCTGAAGAGTACCCACTGATTTAACCTTTTGACCCATGGTGTCCCCAGAGTTAGTTGGAGGAACAATACTCTCCCTGGACCTTGAGGGCTTACTAGTGTCAGCTAAAAGAATTGTTGATTTAGGCACTAACCCCCACGGGTGCCAGTGGTGCACCGTGTTATGCATAGATCCGACTGTGTCCCATAAAGAACTGACCAATGCAATCTTGTTTGAGGATGACAACAATGACGAGGAGATCATCCTCGAAAATTTGAATACCCTGTGAGATAATGGTGCAATACAGAAGAGTTCAAAGCCCCCTCATGGCTGAGGTCGCACCACCCCCATTCAGCCAGGCAGATTTGCAGCACATTCCCACACACTTGTGGACAACTAAACCACATGACATAGGGATTCTAAAAGAAGTAACCCCTGTTAGAATCACACGTAAGGTGTGGGTAGTACTACCCCAGGGTGAAGTAATATCCATTGTCTAGGGATTCAGAGGAGGGGATCAGGGAAACAATACAGGCCTTGCTACACCAATGGATTATAGTACCCTCTACGTCACCATGCAACACAGCAATATAACATATCAAAAAGTTAGAAGTGGGCAGTTGGAGGATGATCCAGGATATCCACCCCCTTAATGACATAGTACAGAAGGAATTTCGACTTGTCTCAAACCCGGCATCCATTTTGTGCAGCATCCCCAAAGAAGCAACCCATTTCACAGTTGTAGATTTAAAGAACACCTTCTTCTCAGTACCCTTGCACCCAGACTCACAGTACCTCAATGCATTTAGCATGGGTGGAAAGCACTATAAACGCATTTGTTTGCCTCAGGAGTACTGCGAAAGCCCCAGCATATTCAATAGGATACTGCATGAAGACCTAGGTAACATCCAGGTACCCAGCATAATAATTCAATGCCTAGATGATTTGCTGGTGTGCAGTGAAAGTGAGCAAAATTGTTGCATAGACTTCATTACCCTGTTGCAATTGTTAGTACGTAAGGGGTACAAGGTAGACAAGGCAAACACTCCTGTATTGCCAACTGGAAGTACTCTATCTAGGGCATCTCATCTCTGCCGACAGAAAACGAATAATCCGTGACAGGGCAGCAACAGTGTTTGCCACTCCCAAACCTCTCACAGTGAAAAACATGCAGAAATCCCTAGGATTATGTAATTACTGCAGACTTCATGACTATGCAGCAAATTACAAAATGCAAACCTATTGTGTTGGTGATTTTGTAGTTTGAGATTTTGGCTTACGTTATGTTAACGTACATCCATTGCCACCACCAAGATTTTGCATCCTTCCAGAGAAAGAACCATATGAACAACTGCGAAGAAGAAAAAGAGCATCAAATTATATGTCAACAGACTCATCAGAACTGCTCACACAATTACCTGATGAATACAATTTGTATACATCCGCAGAGACATTTGCATCCTTAAAACACAGCATATATAAACAAGCAAATGCCAAATGGCTCCAGATCGTTTGTTGGGAGCTGATCCAATCGGCCAACGATACAGGACAAGGGTTTAAAATCCTAACAGTTGAACTCCTTGCCCTCAGGCAGATGACAATGCAGAAACGGTTCGTACTGGATCTGCTGACAGAAATGGAAGGTGATGTTTGCAAAAAGATCGGGTGGTTCAGGTTGCACATTCCTACCTTCTGTAGATGCTGACATAACCACATCTTATTGCTGCAGTATGTGATCTAGGGGTGAAGATGAAAATGGAAGCTGGTGTCCAAGAGGAAGATAGGTTCTCACTCGCGTTCAGTTGTGCCTCATCCTGGCTCGGGATATTGGTAAAAATAATGGTGCCCATCATCGTGTTTGTCCTGGTGAACCTTGACACTTGCCAATTGGGTCTCCGATGTGTGCCAAAGCAGTGACTAATAGCGCAGTGAGGATGGTTTCTATTGGCAGTCCAAAGGTACTTTGTAATACAAAGGAAGTAGAAGTCCAGACAAATCACCCCATTCCTCACATGGTTCCTATCCCCATAGGAGATGTAGTTGACCAGTTGTATCAAACAACCATTGTCCCTCCCCATAACACCGAAAATTACAAAGAAGTATGGGTTGCATATATATGACATGCACAACTGAGGAATATGCGCAAGCAGGAGAAAGCTTTAGAAATGTGTGTAGGGCCTGGATGCAGATAAAGTGAACACCCCCATATGAGGATGCAGTGAGGTGGGAAAACAAGGGCAAATATGAGGAAGAATTTGTTACTGTAGAAGTAACAAAAGGAGGGAATGTTGGAATGGAAATTAATCAATGCCACCCCCATAGGTGATTTAAGGTGAAGCAAATCCCATATGAAATTGTGCAGTGTACAAGGTGGGAAAGCACTGTCCTATGAAACTTGGCGTGGATATAATATAGCACAAACGATAAATGCATAACCCTAGTGTGCGCATAGAAAGCCATTATGGCAGATGCATAGTCTTGCATGGCCGCGTTGCACAACTCTTAGCCCCATGAAAGGACTCAACTAGGCCCAGATCATTAAGACAAGATGGGTCCGCATAGCCAGTTCTCACAGAAGCATCCTCTTGTCTCTCCATTATTGCAAGTACTTAGTATCAGAGGAATGCGCCCTGCAAGGCTGTGAGACTACACCAGGCTCATTGCAGTGCCCGTTCATCACAGCCAAGCTGCCAGTAGTCCTCTAACCCCCAACCAAGGCCCACACCACTGACCTGATCACCACAGCCTTGCATGCTAAGATAGTGAATTAAACCAGCCCAAATCGTAAACCCACTGGCCATAAAAGATCTAAGCATATGCAACTGCTTCACCTTGTCAATTAAATACATCCTTTGTATCATGAAGTACAGGGTGGGATACATTATAGATCAAAGTGAGGGTGAAAGTCTTGGGTGCGAGAGGAGCAGTATCAACAAAGCAAATAATGTGTGGTTGAGTGTGACTGTATTTCTGCCACCCTTCCCCTTGGCACCAGCCCCGAGCCTCCCTGGTGCATGCCATAGTGGTGTATTAGGCTTAGCGTATGATAACAGTTTTTACAATGTAACTTATGATAGTCCTGACCATCTCTCCACAGAGAGATGAGCCCAGCTAACACACGTGGGGACTAACAGATGGCAGAGAAAGCGATCCAATTGTAGCCTGGCATCCCCTCTGGAGCAGGCCCATGTATAGGGTCCCACCAATCAGAGGCACTAATCTTCTCTGTATATCGATGATGTGTTAGTGTCATTTAAGTCCCTGCTTGTACTAGTTTGTGCCAGAATGTTCTTGAGCAGCAGAGTCCTTTGCTGATATTTTGTATTCTGTACAATTAAAACTTGTTATCCTTGAAAGCTATCTCTTGGCTTCTTTCCCTAGTGGGTTGTATTTATTCTGGTGTGAGCGTGAACAGGGACTTGCCTTCATGTTCTTAACTCAAATCATGTTTTATGATGTTTGTGAAATGTCGGTTTTATACAAAGTCAATGTTGGCAAGATGTATAATTTAAAAAAAAGAAAAATAAAAAAAAACATTAACAAGGTGTGAAAATGTAAACAACACAATGATACACACGAGGACATAGAATACAAAACACATGCAGAATTGTGTGATGTAAAACCCATGAAATATCATGATCAATGCACAAGAATTGGTACCATTCTACCTGAGGTTAAGGTGATAGGTGCAGCCACAGCTGCAACTACCAAAAATACACAACGTCCCATTAGCTCAATGGTACCAGGTGAGACATTTCATTGGCTGCTGTCTTAACTGCATATATTTAAAACAAGGAATGAAGGGTTTTTTCCTTTTCCAATATACTTAAAAGGTTCTCTGGTTGGCTCTTAAAAGAGCCTTTGGGTTCTATCACCAACAGATAACCAACAAGTATATTTTCAATCAGAGAAATACTCTTCACTTATATTACCATTAAAAAAATCTTGCAACATTTCTCTGTGCTCTTTCATTACATAATTAGTTAATGTTCTTTTCCCAGAGAGAAAAAAACATGTGCTCCCTCTCAAAAATATTTCTCCACAATTGCAGCATAAACCTTTAATTTCAAACACTCCATCTAAAATAATATTATACAACCAACACATCTTTGTAAGCCAATGCTTTGACTACACAGCACCTATGTCCTCAACATCACTATGAACCCCAATCTCAAAATTCTCAAATTCTCCACATTGAACTATTAAATTCCTCTCCTTCTGAAATTGGCTCCATGTTTCAAATATCCAATGCAGCAATAAATATATCCCAACAATAGCACAATCTCCTAAAACTACATTTCAGTCTAAAGCAGTAAAAATGTACTTTGCAGAAAAATTCTTAATACAACGAAACAATATAAGCAACAGATGTATTGCCATATATAAAAATCACTCAAAAAAGTTAATTTTCTGAAAGGTTGAACAGTTGAACAGCATCTGAGGTACTTGACCTCCTATTGGCTGTCACCCACCACACAAACAATGAACAACCAATCAAATGTAAATGCAAGACATTCCACCTTCACTCCTCGTGTACTCTTCCTCTGATGCATATTCTAATATCTGAAGTTAAAAGCAGTATTTCCTTCAACCACACTAAAATGGAAAACTGCATGCAATGGATGGAGGACAATTATCCTACAGAGGAAGAAATTAAAAAAGAAGATGCTCAAGAAAAGGAACCAGAAGGAAATATGCCAAATTCGGATTTTGTAAGTCCATTCTTTACATTTAGGTAAATTGAGACTAACAATATTTTAAGGAACAAATATCAGTCACCAAACAGATACAGTTTATCTAACTGCTATTAAATGTCTATTCAACCAACACATCTATTTTTAAGGTTTATATCTTCAATTGTTTAAAAATATTTCAAATATTTTAAAATAGATGAAGAAGTCATTCAAGTATCATGAAAAATTAAACAAGGAGCACCTCAAAAACTACCCATGAATTTAATCATGGATTCATTAACAAAATTATAAAAACTATTAATTCATTTTCAAAAAGAAGTGCAATTAATGAAAACGGACATTGAAAATGTACGACAAATCATGAACACTAAGAATCCAGATAATTGGGCTAAAGAAGATGTATCATGTGTGCAAACTAAAAGAAAAAGAAAACCCACAACCACATCCCCCCAAATAAACCTGTTTTCAACAATATTTGTTTGCATTTGTTTTTACCTTTTTCAAGTATGTACACTTATATGTATTATTAATTAATACAAAGTATTACAAATGTTCCAATAACTGTTTCCACATACTACACTCAATACATCTTAAAAACACTTTCCAAAACGACTACCCACAAACATGTAAAAAATAAATCTATACATTTGTATAGCCACGGCTATACAAAGCACAAGAAAAAATTGTTTGTTTCCTTCCGGTGGCTGCCATGGGTAACAACCCAGCACACGGGGTGGGTTTGGCATAGCCGCAGACAAACACGCTAGTCGTAGCTACTGCTAGACGCGATCATGAATACCCCAATGACGCCCCATGTTGTGTAGCCGTGGCTATAGTATTGTGTTTTTTTAGAAACTTAGTATGGCATATGCATGACAAAAGAGACAGTTATGTTACAATGGTAGCAGAAAAGTGTTATGTACATGATAATAAAGGGAGCATGACAAATGTGCTAAAATTCTACACTCAGTGTACTCCAAAACAGTCCATATAAATATACAAATACAATCAAATAATATCCATCACATATAAATACACAAATACAATGAAATAACATCCATCATCTTTTTCTAAAATAACTCATCACTCATAACCGCGGCTTGAGTTCATTTATTTCTTTTCTAGCCGCGGTTACAATATCAAACTTTTGCTGGTAAGTCACATAGATTTTTATAAATATATACATAATAGATCATTCTTATAAATGACTCTTTCGGGTACAAACAGCATATTATTTTGCACATCGAGGTCTATTGCCACGGGTATAGTCCAACGAGCCCACAGCTATGACCTTTCCCAGTCGTTGCTGTGGTTAACCCCGCCTCTGAAATTCAACACCCCATCAGGCGATACTGTTGAAGCGGTTATTCATCTATGTTTTTAAAAAAATAATGCTCTTCTATTTGTAAAAAAATAAAGCATAATTAGTTAGAGAACACACACACTTTAAAAAAACAAAATTTAATACATGTTTTTATGGCCCTCACATCTTGTATGCAGTGCATCACATGCACTATATAGCATACAACATGTGTGCCTACAACACTGTTGTTCTCTTTCAGCATATTAATGTTTGAGTCATTGGAAAATAAAATCCAACTTGGATAAAAAAAAAACATACAATAATAGCAAAAAGTATGAAACTACCACTACAATAATGATACAGGGATATATGAACTAGCTGACAATAAACAAGTATTTTATAAGGAGTGGTTGCAGGATAGAAGATGGGGAAGCTTAAGTAAGCTTGAAGAACTAGAGAGAATAGTTTAGGATAAGTAAACTTGGAGAACAAGGAATAGAAAAACAATATATGAACTGAGTAAAAATAAACAGGGGGAATTATACTAAGTAGTTGCAATAGAACGGATGAGGTAGGGTAAGTAAACCTGGACAGCAAGAGAATATAGGGTGGTATACTTACAATTGGAATCTGAGCTGCTATGAATGGTGCTTGGGCAGAATCAAACTCCACAGATTACAGGTGCTGCCACCAAAAACCAGAGACTTTAAACACCTGCAGCACTGGCACACTCCATTTGAAGAATCATCAGAAATGCTAGAGAGGTTCACAAAGATGGATTTTCATGAACTGTCCACAGATGTGCTGCCCCCATCTCCAGCAGTATCACTATGTTTTTTAATATAGGTTGGTCTTTCACAGGAGTTATCTGTACAACCTCTGGTACAAATCCACTGGGATGATGACAACGATGCAGCTACAACAAAATACAAAATTAAAACATGACTAAAATGAACTTGCAAAACACCATAAATTGTACTACCGCACAGAAAATTCAAAACAGCTAAGACTACTGAATAGCTGAAAGTGCATTACAAGTACAAGTACAATCAAATAAACCTCCAACCTCACTAACATGAATACAACTAAATGGCTGCATGTAAATGCCATTGATTCACACATCTAATTTTGTAGACCATTTTAGTAAAAAATCCTTGCCACACAATCACAGCAAATGAAAACAAATGGTCATGAACACCATCTTGTAGCAATGGTTAATATGCCTAAGACATGCACCACTGCAAATAAACCTTCAAATATATAAATATTAAGAGTTACTTTCACATCGCCACAATCCTGCCATATGCATAGTAGTGAGAGTTCTGCAATCAAAATGATGAAGCTGCAGAAAAGTATAGTTTTTATACTTTCCAAAATGAATACCAAAAAAAAGGACTATATAAAAATACTAAAATGGATGACACAGTTTGACCACATATGATCACAGACACCTACACAATTAAATAAGTAACAAATACCAATAACAAGCAATGAAACTCACAGAAATCAATTTTTCCCACCCAGCATCTTTCATAGCCGCAGCTATTTGACACGGCTGCAGATCTTGCTTTTTATCCGTGGCTTCACCTACATTTTTTTGCAAGCTCAAAATCAAATCTAGCCGGCTGTCAGAACTTCAAATGAAATAAGAGAACACCTAAGCAGATAAAATAACACACACAAATAAAACTCTGTGCTGTCACATCCAAATAACAATATGATTATTGCACAGAAAATGTATAGTTTATAGACGCGGCTATACATATAACCATGCCTACGGATACAACCAATAAAATGAAAAAAGCGTTGACGCGCCTACACAAGTACTTTTTTTATAGAAGCAGTTATACAACCGTACATGGCTGTTTGCTGTTAGCCATGGCTATACGGAAAAAAACTACACCTAAACAATGTGTTTCCACAAAATCCAAACAAGTGTCCCACACATGTCTACTGGCACCCCTCCTCCACTTCCCTGGTCTCTCCCAATCACCCAAAACACTCAGTGCATTTATGATGCTACTCCACACAAAATCTTGTGTTGCAGCGGCTACCACACGTCTACACACAACATGCCATTTGCCGGTCTATAGCTGCACTGCACAGGGTGCCACTTATACCAATGGGTAGCAACGTTGTGCACTGGATAGACACAGGTAAATTCCCCTGTCATTGTTGCTGCTGGGTGTGATCCTCGAAATATCAATCACTACGATTATTTGTATAGTCATTGCTATCAAAATAATATTATTTAAAATCAATCTGAGCATGGAATATACATGACCAAAAAGACAACAATACTGATACAATGGTCCTTAAAAGATGTCAATACAATAAATGACTGCTCATGAAGTAATTTATGATACAGTATGCATAGTAGTTTGGAGATACAAGATTGGGGTTAGGTTGGGTGGATATGGTTCAGAAACAGGTAAAGTTTGGGTTGGACACAAACAATGAGAGTATAATGCATAGAGAGATGTACAATCAGAAAGACAACAGTAACATCAACCAATTTCAAACACCAAAACACACACATCATACATACCCTATTCATAGAACTTACTAGAAATTCAAACTAGGAAAAATCTTCCTGAAAACAGAGAAAGATTGCTGGTTTGAAAACTGTGTGGCTGATCGGAGACAGTTGGCTGTTTTGGATTGCGAGTAATGTGTTGGTTACATGTTTTTCGAAAATGGTTCAGTCTGAAAAGTACAGGGCACCCAGGCATCATACTAATTCATTGTGGATGGAACGATTTGGGGAATGTATGAGGTGTGTCTCTTACTTTAATGATGAAACAAGACTTGGAAAAACTCATTGAACTTTTTTCCTCACACCCTCTTTATCTTTTCCAATCTGACTCAGAGGCAACAATGGAGATGGGCCACCAAATGTAATGGTAAAATTGAAAAATCACAGAGAAATGTTAATAAAGTATTTTCAGCATTCATGAGAGACCACAGCCAATTATGGTTTTCAAACAGCATACAGTGCTGCATGACCAATTTCTATAGACATGATGTAGTACACCTAACCGATGAAGGAAATATGGTGTCCTTCACAACATCAAAACAGTACTACAAATGTGCTAAAATACTACACTCTGTGCACCCCAAAACAGTCCTTTTAAGGAACACCTATGACATATAAATACGCAAATACACTAAATAATACCCAAAACCATTTAATTATAACACCGGTTAGAGTTCATTGACTTTTTTAAACAGCAGTTACAAATTGTTAGTTATTGGGGGGGGACTTACTTTGCATTTAATAATACAATAGAAGTTAAAAGATCAATACAGTAAAATACAGCTCATGTCTCTATGTAAGGTAGATGAAGATACAGAAAGCACAGTATAATAGATCACAGTGAAGTAGGTGGGGATACATTTAATAGGTACAATTACAGAAGATAAAAAAGAGTGGGTGACACCACACGAGCTAACATACAGTGTATGGGCTTCTAAAACTAGAGTAGGGTAGCTTTTTTTTGTTTATTGATTTTTTCAAACATTGTTCTTCTGTTTTTCTCCACAGTCTCACATGTAAGAAAGTCTGAAAACACACAGCCAAAGTAGATAAGACTCCCAAATACCTACCGAGTCAATGATTTGTCCGCCCGACATCACTATACCTATAAAAATAACTTTTAAAAATAAATAAAACACAGACACCCCAAAATGTATAGCCGTTTGCATAAAACTACTGATACCTGTGGCTATCTGTAGTCCCTTGTAGCCCCGAATATAGCCACTAATATCAGAAAAAAAGGCACAAAAGAAAATGCTTCCCCCCATTCCCCAGGTCTTCACCAACTTCCCCCTCCTCAGTGCCAGCCCCCCATCCCCAGAAAGGCATCCTCATATCCCTTGCCTTCTCCCTTTCCCTGCACAACACATGCTGTTTCTGTGACAGAGTTTGCTTTGAGATGTCGGCTATTTGCAGCTTTAGCCGCAGCTACAGAAAGCTTTGTGATGCAAACTAAGTCCCTGGACCTCCTTTAACTCCCAAATTTCACTTGGTGCTCTCCAGCAAACTACCCACATCTAGACTGCACTCATTTTCAATTATTTTAATCTGGAAATAACTTTTTCACTCTTTTTCATTTCCCATTATCCTTGGCTATAACTGTGGTTATCTCTTGCATTGAGAGAAAAACAAGATGGAGGTTGTTTCATTCCTAAAAACACCCAGTTTTGTGTAAATCCCCGAGATAGAGCTATCTATTTTTGAGAAGGGGGCAAATATTTAAATAACTACTGAACAGAATAACCCCAAACCTCCCACAAATTGTGAGTGCAGCGATAGCCACCCTATAGTTAAGGTGTGTAATACTTGATTCGAGTAATGCATTTGACTGAAATTCGGAAAAGTGATTAGAGATTCGCAGGCCCACATAGACTGCAAAGCTTTGTAAAGAAATGTTAAAACATTTTTTGGGATTATTATGTGCAGTAGTTATGTACTATTTGATGGAGAAAGGGGTCCCCCTTCTCAAAAATAGATAGCTATATCTCAGGGATTTACCAAACACTTGGTGTTTTTAAAAAATAAACAGTCACCATCTGGTTTTTCTCTCGATGTGAGAGATATTTCAGTTTATAGCTGAGGAAATGGGAAAATGAAATACAGGAAAAAAGCAATTTGCAGGTCAAAAAACATGTAAATGCCATCAGCCTAGAGGTGGGGGAGCTGGCTAGAGGGCACCAAGTGAAGTTGCAGGGGGTCTAGGGACTGAGTTTGCAGCACAAAGCTTTCTGTAGCCTCGGCTATAGTCGACATCTCAAAGCAAACTGCATCACAGATACAGTGCATGTTGTGGGGGAAAAGGAGCAGCAGGGGACGTGAGAAGGCCATCTGTGGTTTGGGGGGAGCTGGCACAGATCAGGGCGAACTTGTTGAGGGTGAGGGCCTGGGGGGACAGGAAAGCCAATTTTTCTAATATTCGTGGTTTATTAAGGACTATGGATAGTCGAGGAAATGTGTAGTGCAGTACACGCGGTTACCGATATTTTTACAGCTATAGTAACATTGGGGTAAAAAATCCCTGGCCATCGGGGCCAGCCCCTTCCTCACTTCGAAGCTAAGCAGGGTAGAACCCATTTACTGCATGGATGGGGGACAGACCTGGTGCTGTAGGTTTTCCTTGTTTTAAATATCTCATAACACACTAAGATAACACATGCCATCCACTTTTTTTCAAACCGTGCTACTTTCAGTCCTTGAAAGTATTGCAACCAGAGACCATTTTGTTGCCTTTTGCTGAATTGCATTCTGGTATTTGTAGTCTTCCAGTCAAGAGGGGGATAATGGCACAATTGTACACTTTTTGCATAACATAGTTCATTAAAGATTTATATGTTTGAGTGACACTAGGGAATATGTTCTTTTCAAGTTATCTTTATAAAGCAGAGTATTGTTGAAATCTGGTGGCATGGGTAGTATACCTCAACAACATTCAGCGACACACTCATCTTGGAAGCAAGATGACGCAGAGCAACACTGGTTTGAATCCCGGCTCTGCTTTCGAAGCCTCTTAGGTATTAAGTCTGTTATAAGAAAAAAAATAAGAATTAATTAATAAAGCCAGACATGATGGTGAGGTGGGGAAATGATGAGAGGGCAAGTAAGTCATGAGTATTTGGCCACAATGTGGCAAGAGAGTTTGACACTGGTGCAGTTATTCTCCCCTGATGGTGGCCTCCTTACAGGGCTCAAGTAAAGGACACATGTGGTTCAAGAAAGTAACTTTTTTTTCAGAGGGCGGATGCAACACCTTTTTTGAGGTTAGAATGCTTGCTCAAGTACTTTGCTTCCAGGATTTTACTCAGGTTGTCATGTTCACAGTGCAGACGCTTACCCACAAGACCAGAAGCGCTTGTTTGATGTTGGGATTTTGATTACCAGGGAATAGTTCACTACAGATTGCTGGCTTTAAAAGGTGAGCAAATTTTATACTTTGCTAGTATATTTATTGGAGGATTTCCTCTCTCAGGTTATTTTGCTGGTGTTTATTACTTTTTTAAACTGTGAAATGCTATTTTGTCTTGCGAATTTACTTCTACAGGTAAGGTTAAACAAACTATATTTGTATATTTGTCTTTATGATATATGTTCACTTACTGTGCATATATTCATGGTTGCCAGCTTTTGATTTTAGCTATGGGTGCAGAAAATACCTATGCATATGTTATTCTTGCAGAGGGTCATTTTTTTCCTGTTTCCGTGCTGCTTAAATGTGGTTAGTTGGGGTTGTGCGATGTATCACAACAGTCACCAAGAGACTGATCATAACAAGGGGCTTGGAGCACGCTACTTAACCAAAGTATCTGGTCCATGGCAAATCATGTAATCTCACTACACATTGCCTAAAAACATTGTGAGTTTGCAAAGCCTGCAATCTTTATACATAGCAACACTGTCAAAACAGGACAAAATCAGTTTGTGATTGATGAACATCTTTGAGTGATGGGTTGCAAGTGTTTTAAAAAAGTTGAGTGGTCATGCCCACCGGCCCTGGGCGAAGGCCATGCTAGTAGTCTGGAAGCATTATAAAATTCTATGCAATTACAAAACCCTTGAAATTCAAGGAAAAATACTTTTGTTGCGGGGATGTTAAGGTGAACAATACATTGTAACAAATCCTTGAAATTCAAGGAAAAAATGTAGTTGCAGCGAGGTTAAGGTGAGAACTTAACGCAACAACACCCCAGAAATTCAGCTGAAGCCACCTTAACTTTGCGCCCCCTGTTGCAAGCCGACCCCCAAATTAACAGAACTTGCTGAAGAGTACCCACTGATATAACCTTTTGACCCATGGTGTCCCCAGAGTTAGTTGGAGGAACAATACTCTCCCTGGACCTTGAGGGCTTACTAGTGTCAGCTAAAAGAACTGTTGATTTAGGTACTGACTCCCACGGATGCCAGTGGTGCACCTTGTTATGCATAGATCCGACTGTGCCCCATAAAGAACTGACCAATGCAGTCTTGTTTGAGGATGACAACAATGACGAGGAGATCATCTTCCATATTTGCATACCCTGTGAGATAATGGTGCAATATAGAAGAGTTCAAAGCCCCCTCATGGCTGAGGTCGCACCACCCCCATTCAGCCAGGCTGATTTGCAGAACATTCCCACACACTTGTGGACAACAAAACCACATGACATAGGGATGCTAAAAGAAGTAACCCCTGTTAGAATCACACGTAAGGTGTGGGTAGTACTACCCCAAGGTGAAGTAATATCCATTGTCTAGGGATGCAGAGGAGGGGACAGGGAAACAATGCAGGCCTTGCTACACCAAGGGATTATAGTACCCTCTAACTCACCATGCAACACAGCAATATATCCTATCAAAAAGTTAGAAGGGGGCAGTTGGAGGATGATCCAGGATATCCACCCCCTTAATGACATAGTACAGAAGGAATTTCGACTTGTCCCAAACCCGGCATCCATTTTGTGCAGCATCCCCAAAGAAGCAACCCGTTTCACAGTTGTAGATTTAAAGAACACCTTCTTCTCAGTACCCTTGCACCCAGACTCACAGTACCTCAATGCATTTAGCATGGGTGGAAAGCACTACAACTGCATTTGTTTGCCTCAGGAGTACTGTGAAAGCCTCAGCATATTCAATAGGATACTGCATGAAGACCTAGGTAACATCCAGGTACCCAGCATAATAATTCAATGCGTAGATGATTTGCTGGTGTGCAGTGAAAGTGAGCAAAATTGTTGCATAGACTCCATTGCCCTGTTGCAATTGTTAGCACGTAAGGGGTACAAGGTAGACAAGGCAAACACTCCTGCATTGCCAACTGGAAGTACTCTCTCTAGGGCATCTCATCTCTGCCGACAGAAAACGAATAATCCATGACAGGGCAGCAACAGTGTTTGCCACTCCCAAACCTCTCACAGTGAAAAACATGCAGAAATCCCTAGGATTATGTAATTACTGCAGACTTGGATTCATGACTATGCAGCATACATGAGGCCACTCTTACAGGGCCTCAAGGAAGCACAAAAGGAGGACAGCAAGATAGACTGAACCACAGATATGATCAAGAGTTTCAATTATTAAAAAGAAGTAATTTCAACAGCCCCCGTTCTTGCCACCCCAGATTACACGCAGGCCTTTTATATCTTCTTGCACTCAAATGGCACCCTCATGACAGCGATATTCACACAAAAGAGCACAATGTGCCACAAGCCATTGGCCTATTATAGCGGCATACTAGAATCAGTGATGCAGGGGCAGTTTGCATGCAAACAAGCCCTCGCCACTGCAGCCTTTGCAATTGAAAAAAGCTCCACAATTGTGATGGTGTGTTCAGTAATTTGGTATGTGGAGCACTCAGTATTTGCCATCCCAGATAACTCAAAATTCACCCTTACCACCCAGAGGGCATCAGCATAAGAGATCATTCCCTCCACTGTTTTACACATCCACATTGTGAGGTGTAAAACAGTGAACCCTGCCACGTTCCTCACAGAACTGTGCGCTGACAGGGATTTACAGCGGCATGACTGTGCAACATACGAGGGTGAGGAAGATGACATCCCTAAAGACAAAGACAGGCTGTTAGAGGAAGGGGAAGCACGTTTTGTTGATGGGTCAGTGATAATTGACCAAGACACAGGGCAGAGACATGGAGCAGCAGTGCTGCGATTAGAGAGTGATGATTATGAAACACTGGTCATGAAAAGGCTGCCCATGCACTACTCAGCCCAGTCAGCGGAACTCGTAGCACTTATTGAGGCCCTTTGGGCATCCAAGGGGTGTTATGCCACTATCTACTCAGACTTTGCATACGTCACCACCATGGTGCATGCAAGTCTTTCACGCTGGGAAAGGAGGGGCTGCATGCAAGCAGACAGCTCACCATTGCAGCATGCTGCCCTGCTCAATACACTGATTTCCGCCCTCGCAGAACCCTCTGTAGTGGTGGTCGTTAAATGCACAGCACACACCTGCAACACTGACAAAATCTCTTTGGGAAACACTGACACTGACGCAGCATCCAAAGCTGCAGCATACTTCCCGGGACCCATGCCTGCTGAATATGTAATCATAGCAGAAGGTGCAAGTCAAGAGACAGAGCCATACACAGCCATGGCCATAAACCAAGTGATAGTGCTTCAACATAGGGTGCCCCAGGAAGAGCAAGAAAAATAGCTTAAACGTGGATGCACAGAACAGAGTTTCCAACTGACCTCTTATGGAGACAACAATGCACTGGGAAAGTAGTGATGCCCATATAGCTGCTACACACAGCATTTGAGCAGTTGTCCTATCCTTTTCACATCTCAAAGGAACACATCGCAGCAGATATACAGGAGGACTAGTTTATACCAAAGCTCCAAGAACACCTCTCTACGATGAAGGTCCAATACACCACATGCCAATTATTTAGCACAGGGATGACACTAAGAACATTGCAAGGTACTCTGCCCAAGCCCATTAGGCCTTTCCATGAGCTGCATTTTGACTATGCAGACATGAGAGAAAGATGCAATGGTGCTCGATACCTGATTGTGGTGGTATGTCCATTCTCGAGGTGGGTTGAGGCTGGTCCATGTGCCCACCCAGATGCCAAATGTGCTGCCAAATTTCTTGTATGTGAGGTTTTCCCCCGATGGGGGGTTTGTGACGTTTTGAGGTCTGACAACGGCACCCATGTTATAAATGAACTCTTCAAAGAGATCACAGCACTATTGGGCATAAAGCACTGCATACGTTCGATTTACCACACACAAGCAAATGGGGTGGTAGAACCTATCAATGGCCTCCAGAAGGCTGTTTAAGTTGTGCAAATACCTGAAAAAGAATTGGGTGTACTGCCTACCCATGTCCCTGTTTCATTTGCGCACTCAGAAAAGTAAGGATCACCACCTCCCCCCTCATGAAATAGCAACTGCCTTTCTTTCCTCCTTACGCCCATCCAGTTTATCCACTTTTTCCCTGAATACCAATACCCTTGCAACCCTTTTATTTTGCAGTTTTTTTCTCAATACAAGTTCTGCAAAGATGAAGACAACAATGTAAAATTGTTCATTGTCTTGAAGTAGATATGTGCTTAGTAGCACCAGAATGTATTCATATGAGTGTGGCCTGCATCTCACGTCCATGTTGTTTACCTTTCTAATGTTTCTATTGGGTATATATTGTGGGGCATTTTTTATCTGGTCAGCCCATCTAAAAGAAGGGGGGAGGAATACAGGCAACTGGAACTTAAACAAACGTACACCCTTTAACGTAACAGAATGAATTGCCCCAATCCTGAACTTGAATGAAAGAATCAATTAAAGCACGCACTTTACTTTAACAGAACTGAAAAATGTGACCAGAACCATGTATACACCCACAAAACTGTGTACAAGTAAAATGTTTGAAATATTACTTCCAAATGTCAAATACCTTTTGTGTAATGTAAGCAGTAATGCAAATATTACAAACTGCATGAGTAGGTTAGCAACAAGGCACATATCACGCCATAGAAGAATGAAAAGACAAGTGCATAAACACAATATGATGCATATTGTGGCTTAGGCCTGGATGCTGTGGAAGAAATCTGCAATCCCACGCACTCCAACAGTTGGTATTCTGACATGAGTAAAGTGGGAAGGGGAACAACTAATAGCAGTTGTTATGTGTGCTTCTTAATACCGCACACATCTGAGGCACTGAAGGTTTTAGTACCACAAGAAGAACAAATTATAGAGGCACTTTCCAAGCATGCAACGTCCATTTGGAACTGGTCGATTGGAATGCCCAGAAATGCAAAACAAGCCCAACCAACACCAGCCGTCTGAAACAACCCTACCTGGTGATCAAAGGGGTGAAATACATTAACAACAAGCGTCAAGAAACAACAAGCACATGCAAAGCTGAAGGACTTTTAGGGTTTCTAGAACAGACTGTGGCACTCATGGAATACAGTTGTGCACAAGCATGGACAAAGCACATCACAAGATTGTCATGGATTGCAGCACTAAAGAAGCCGGTAAAAGTGCACCAAGAAAATACTCATGAACTGTGCTTTTTCAGTGAAGGAACTATTTCTGTTGGTTCAAATGAATGGTGTAACAGAACTGTGCTGATTCCAGACCAGCACTGATTGTCTATTACTGGGTGTGTGGCCAACAGGCATACTTGCACCTCCCACCATCCTGGAGGGGCTGTTGTTCGCTAGCTATGCTACACTCAGCCCTGTTAGTAGTTCCAGAAGAACACCTGAAAAGGGGGGCCACTGCCTGATGAAGCACCCACAGTGCCCCCAACAATCGAAGCACAGCACACATTGCCGTCGGTATTCAACGAAAATATTACATTAAAAAACCCACATCACCCATTTGCGCATTTTGACACGGCGAAAATATCATATTTCAAAATACCGAATTAGGGGGGAAAATGTTGCGGGGGTGTCCCCCATTCCCCTGATTCTATATTCTTTTCTTCAGGGGTCGCAGGGGTGTCGCCCGCATACACAACATGTGTTGCAGGGGACAAAAAATATCTCGAATTACAAAATGCAAACCTATTGTGTTGGTGATTTTGTAGTTTGAGATTTTGGCTTATGTTATGTTAACGTACATCCATTGCCACCACCAAGATTTTGCATCCTTCCAGAGAAAGAACCATATGAACAACTGCGAAGAAGGAAAAGAGCATCAAATTATATGTCAACAGACTCATCAGAACTGCTCACACATTACCTGATGAATACAAGTTGTATACATCCGCAGAGACATTTGCATCCTTAAAACACAGCATACATAAACAAGCAAATGCCAAATGGCTCCAGATCGTTTGTTGGGAGCTGATCCAATTGGACAACGATACAGGACAAGGGTTTAAAATCCTAACAGTTGAACTCCTTGCCCTCAGGCTGATGACAATGCAGAAACGGTTCGAACTGGATCTGCTGACTGAAATGGAAGGTGGTGTTTGCAAAAGGATCGGGTGGTTCATGTTGCACATTCGTACCTTCTGTAGATGCTGAAAATGTGACATAGCCACATCTTATTGTTGCAGTATGTGATCTAGGGGTGAAGATGAAAAAGGAAGCTGGTGTCTAAGAGGTGTCTCGCGTTCAGTTGTGCCCCATCCTGGCTCGGGATATTGGTAAAAATAATGGTGCCCATCATCGTGTTTGTCCTGGTGATCTTCGACACTTGCCAATTGGGTCTCCGATGTGTGCCAAAGCAGTGACTAATAGCGCAATGAGGATGGTTTCTATTGTCAGTCCAAATGTACTTTGTAATACAAAGGAAGTAGAAGTCCAGACAATTCACCCCATTCCTCACATGGTTCCTATCCCCATAGGAGATGTAGTTGACCAGTTGTATCACACAACCATTGTCCCTCCCCATAACACCAAAAATTACAAAGAAGTATGGGTTGACTTGGCCCAGGATGGGGGTTGCATCTATATGACATGCACAACTGAGGAATATATGCAAGCAGGAGAAAGCTTTAGAAATGTGTGTAGGGCCTGGATGCAGATAAAGTGAACATCCCCATAAGAGGATGCAGTGAGGTGGGAAAACAAGTGCAAATATGATGAAGAATTTGTTACTGTAGAAGTAACAAAAGGAGGGAATGTTGGGATGGAAATTAATCAATGCCACCCCCATAGGTGATTTAAGGTGAAGCAAATCCCATATGAAATTGTGTAGTGTACAAGGGGGGAAAGGACTGTCCTATGAACTTGGCGTGGATATAATATAGCACAAACGATAAATGCATAACCCTAGTGTGCGCATAGAAAGTCATTATGGCAGATGCATAGTCTTGCATGGCCGCGTTGTACAACTCTTAGCCCCATGAAAGGATTCAACTAGGCCCAGATCATTTAGACAGGATGGGTCCGCATAACCAGTTCTCACAGAAGCATCCTCTTGTCTCTCCATTATTGCAAGTACTTAGTATCAGAGGAATGCGCCCTGCAAGGCTGTGAGACAACACCAGGCTCATTGCAGTGCCCGTTCATCACAGCCAAGCTGCCAGCAGGCCTCTAACCCCCGCCCAGTCTACTGAGAGCCATGGCCCACATCACTGACCTGATCACCACAGCCTTGCATGCTAAGATAGTGAATTAAACCAGCCCAAATCGTAAACCCACTGGCCATGAAAGATCTAAGCATATGCAACTGCTTCACCTTGTCACATAAATACATCCTTTGTATCATGAAGTACAAGGTGGGAAACATTATAGATTGAAGTGCGGGTGGAAGTCTTGGGTGCGAGAGGAGCAGTATCAACAAAGCAAATAATGTATGGTTGAGTGTGACTGTATTTCTGCCACCCTTCCCCTTGGCACCAGCCCCGAGCCTCCCTGGTGCATGCCATAGTGTTGTATTAGGCTTAGCGTATCATAACAGTTTTTATAATGTAACTTATGATAGACCTGACCTTCACTCCACGGAGAGATGAGCCCAGCTAACACATGTGGGGACTAACAGATGGCAGAGAAAGCGATCCAATTGTAGCCTGGCATCCCCTCTGGAGCAGGCCCATGTATAGGGTCCCACCAATCAGAGGCACTAATCTTCTCTGTATATCGATGATGTGTTAGTGTCTTTTAAGTCCCTGCTTGTACTAGTTTGGGCCAGAATGTTCTCGAGCAGCAGAGTCCTTTGCTGATATTTTGTATTCTGTAAAATTAAAACTTGTTATCCTTGAAAGCTATCTCTTGGCTTCTTTCCCTAGAGGGTTGTATTTATTCTGGTGTGAGCGTGAACAGGGACTTGCCTTCATGTTCTTAACTCAAATCATGTTTTATGATGTTTGTGAAATGTCGGTTTTACACAAAGTCAATGTTGGCAATATGTATAATTTTAAAAAAAGAAAAAGAAAAAAAAAACATTAACAAGGTGTGAAAATGTAAACAACACAAATATACACACGAGGACATAGAATACAAAACACATGCAGAATTGTGTGATGTAAAACCCATGAAATATCATGATCAATGCACAAGAATTGGTACCATTCTACCTGAGGTTAAGGTGATAGGTGCAGCCACAGCTGCAACTACCAAAAATACACAACGTCCCATTGGCTCAATGGTACCAGGTGAGACATTTCATTGGCTGCTGTCTTAACTGCATATATTTAAAAAAAGGAATTAAGGGTTTTTTCCTTTTCCAGTATACTTAAAAGGTTCTCTGGGTGGCTCTTAAAAGAGCCGTTGGGTTCTATTACCAATAGATAACCAAAAAGTATATTTTCAATCAGAGAGATACTCTTCACTTATATTACCATTAAAAAAATCTTGCAACATTTCTCTGTGCTCTTTCATTACATAATTAGTTAATTTTCTTTTCCCGGAGAGAAAATAACATGTGCTCCCTCTCAAAAATATTTCTCCACAATTGCAGCATAAACCTTTACTTTCAAATACTCCATCTAAAATAATATTATACAACCAACACATCTTTGTAAGCCAATGCTTTGACTACACATCACCTATGTCCTCAACATCACTGTGAACCCCAATCTCAACATTCTCAAATTCTCCACAATCTTCTGAACTATTAAATTCCTCTCCTTCTGAAATTGGCTCCATGTTTCAAATATCCAATGCAGCAATAAATATACCCCAACAATAGCACAATCTCCTAAAACTACACCTCAGTCTAAAGCAATAAAAATGTACTTTGCAGAAAAATTCTTAATACAACGAAACAATATAAGCAACAGATGTATTGCCATATATAAACATCTATCAAAAAAGTTAATTTTTTGAAAGGTTGAACAGTTGAACAGCATCTGAGGTACTTGACCTCCTATTGGCTGTCACACACCACAAAAACAATGAACAACCAATCAAATGTAAATGCAAGACATTCCACCTTCACTCCTCGTGTACTCTTCCTCTGATGCTTATTCTAACATCTGAGGTTAAAAGCAGTATTTCTTTCAACCACACTAAAATGGAAAACTGCATGCAATGGAAGGAGGACAATTATCCTACAGAGGAAGAAATTAAAAAAGAAGATGCTCAAGAAAAGGAACCAGAAGGAAATATGCCAAATTCGGATTTTGTAAGTCCATTCTTTACATTTAGGTAAATTGAGACTAACAATAATATGTTAAGGAACAAATATCAGTCACCAAACAAATACAGTTTATCTAACTGCTATTAAATGTCTATTCAACCAACACATCTATTTTTAAGGTGTATATCTTCAATTGTTTAAAAATATTTCAAATATTTTAAAATAGATGAAGAAGTCATTCAAGTATCATGAAAAATTAAAAACAAGGAGCACTTCAAAAACTACCCATGAAACTAATCATGGATTCATTAACAAAATTATAAAAACTATTAATTCATTTTCAAAAAGAAGTGCAATTAATGAAAACGGACATTGAAAATGTACGACAAATCATGAACAGTAAGAATCCAGATAATTGGGCTAAAGAAGATGTATCATGTGTTCAAACTAAAAGAAAAAGAAAACCCACAACCACACCCCCCCAAATAAACCTGTTTTCAGCAATGTTTGTTTTCATTTTTATTTACCTTTTTCAAGTATGTACACTTATATGTATTATTAATTAATAAAAAGTATTACAAATGTTACAATAACTGTTTACACATACTACACTCAATACATCTTAAAAACACTTTCCAAAACGACTACCCACAAACATGTAAAAAATAAATCTATACATTTGTATAGCCTCGGCTATACAAAGCACAAGAAACAATTGGTTGTTTCCTTCCGGTGGCTGCCATGGGTAACAACCCAGCACACGGGGTGGGTTTGGCATAGCCACAGACAAACACCCTAGTCGTAGCTACTGATAGACGCGATCATGAATACACCAATGACGCCCCATGTTGTGTAGCCCTGGCTATAGTATTGTGTTTTTTTTAGAAACTGAGTATGGCATATGCATGACAAAAGAGACAGTTATGTTAAAATGGTAGTAAAAAAGTGTTTTGTACATGATAATAAAGAGAGCATGACAAATGTGCTAAAACTCTACACTCAGTGTACTCCAAAACAGTCCTTTTAAGGATAACTTATCACATATAAATATACAAATACAATCAAATAATATCCATCACATATAAATACACAAATACAATGAAATAACATCCACGGTTACAATATCAAACTTTTGTGGGTAAGTCACATAGATTTTTATACATATATACATAATAGATCATTCTTATAAATGACTCTTTTGAGTACAAGCAGCATATTATTTTGCACATCGAGGCCTATTGCCACGGGTATAGTCCAACGAGCCCACAGCTATGACCTTTCCCAGTCGTTGCTGTGGTTAACCCCGCCTCTGAAATTCAACACCCCATCAGGCGATACTGTTGAAGCGGTTATTCATCTATGTTTTTAAAAAAATAATGCTCTTCTATTTGTAAAAAAATAAAGCATAATTAGTTAGAGAACACACACACTTTAAAAAAACAAAATGTAATACATGTTTTTATGGCCCTCACATCTTGTACGCAGTACATCACATGCACTATATAGCATACAACATGTGTGCCTACAACACTGTTGTTCTCTTTCCGCATACTAATGATTGAGTCATTGGAAAATAAAATCCAACTTGGATAAAAAAAAACATACAATAATAGCAAAAAGTATGAAACCTACCACTACAATAAACATACAGGGATATATGAACTAGCTGACAATAAACAAGTATTTTATAAGGAGTGGTTGCAGGATAGAAGATGGGGAAGCTTAAGTAAGCTTGACGAACTAGAGAGAATAGTGTAGGATAAGTAAACTTGGAGAACAAGGAGTAGAAAAAAAATATATATGAACTGAGTAAAAACAAACAGGGGGAATTATACTAAGTAGTTGCAATAGAACGGATAAGGTAGGGTAAGTAAACCTGGACAGCAAGAGAATATAGGGTGGTATACTTACAATTGGAATCTGAGCTGCTGAAAATGGTGCTTGTGCAGAATCAAACTCCACAAATTAAAGATGCTGCCACCAACAGCCAGAGACTTTAAACACCTGCAGCACTGGCACACTCCATTTGAAGAATCATCAGAAATGCTAGAGAGGTTCACAAAGATGGCTTTCCATGAACTGTCCACAGATGTGCTGCCCCCATCTCCAGCAGTATCACTATGTTTTTTAATATAGGTTGGTCTTCCACAGGAGTTATCTGTACAACCTCTGGAACAAATCCACTGGGATGATGACAACGATGCAGCTACAACAAAATACAAAATTAAAACATGACTAAAATAAACTTGCAAAACACCATAAATTGTACTACCGCACAGAAAATTCAAAACAGCTAAGACTACTGAACAGCTGAAAGTGCATTACAAGTACAAGTACAATCAAATAAACCTCCAACCTCACTAACATGAATACAACTAAATGGCTGCATGTAAATGCCATTGATTCACACATCTAATTTTGTAGACCATTTTAGTAAAAAATCCTTGCCACACAATCACAGCAAATGAAAACAAATGGTCACGAACACCATCTGATAGCAATGGTTAATATGCCTAACACATGCACCACTGCAAATAAACCTTCAAATATATAAATATTAAGACTTACTTTCACATCGCCACAATCCTGCCATATGCATAGTAGTGAGAGTTCTGCAATCAAAATGATGAAACTGCAGAAAAGTATAGTTTTTATACTTTCCAAAATGAATACCAAAAAAAGAGTACTATATAAAAATACTAAAATGGATGACACATTTTGACCACATATGATCACAGACACCTACACAATTAAAGAAGTAACAAATACCAATAACAAGCAATGAAACTCACAGAAATCTATTTTTCCCACCCAGCATCTTTAATAGCCGCAGCTATTTGACACGGCTGCAGATCTTGCTTTTTATCCGTGGCTTCACCTACATTTTTTTGCAAGCCCAAAATCAAATCTAGCCGGCCGTCAGAACTTCAAATGAAATAAGAGAACGCCTAAGCAGATAAAATAACACACACAAATAAAACTCTGTGCTGTCACATCCAAATAACAATATGATTATTGCACAGAAAATGTATAGTTTATAGACGTGGCTATACATATAACCATGCCTACGGATACAACCAATAAAATGAAAAAGGCGTTGACGCGCCTACGCAAGTACTTTTTTATAGAAGCAGTTATACAACCCTACATGGCCGTTTGCTGTTAGCCATGGCTATACGGAAAAAAACTACACCTAAACAATGTATTTCCACTCCCCCAAAATCCAAACAAGTGTCCCAAACATGTCTACTGGCACCCCTCCTCCACTTCCCTGGTCTCTCCCAATCACCCAAAACACTCATTTATGATGCTACTCCACACAAAATCTTGTGTTGCAGCAGCTACCACACGTCTACACACAACATGCCATTTGCCGGTCTATAGCTGCACTGCACAGGGTGCCACTTATACCAGTGGGTAGCAACGTTGTGCACTGGATAGACGCAGCTAAATTCCCCTATCATTGTTGCTGCTGGGTGTGATCCTCGAAATATCAATCACTCCGATTTTTTGTATAGTAATTGCTATCAAAATAATATTATTTAAAATAAATCTGAGCATGGAATATACATGACAATAGAGACAACAGTATTGATACAATGGTCCTTAAAAGATGTCAATACAATAAATGACTGCTCATGAAGTAATTTATGATACAGTATGCATAGTAGTTTGGAGATACAAGATTGGGGTTAGGTTGGGTTGATATGGTTCAGAAACAGGTAAAGCTTGGGTTGGACACAAACAATGAGAGTATAATGCATAGAGAGATGTACAATCAGAAAGTCAACAGTAACATCAACCAATTTCAAACACCAAAACACACACATCATACATACCCTATTCATAGAACTTACTAGAAATTCAAACTAGGAATAATCTTCCTGAAAACAGAGAAAGATTGCTGGTTTGAAAACTGTGTGGCTGATCGGAGACAGTTGACTGTTTTGGATTGCGAGTAATGCATTGGTTACATGTTTTTCCAAAATGGTTCAGTCTGAAAAGTACAGGGCACCCAGGCATCATACTAATTCATTGTGGAGGGAACGATTTGGGGAATGTATGACGTGTGTCTCTTACTTTAATGATGAAACAAGACCTGGAAAAACTCAGTGAACTTTTTTCCTCACACCCTCTTTATCTTTTCCAATCTGACTCAGAGGCAATAATGGAGATGCGCCACCAAATGTAATGGTAAAATTGAAAAATCACAGAGAAATGTTAATAAAGTAGTTTCAGCATTCATGAGAGACCACAGCCAATTATGGTTTTCAAACAACATACAGTGCTACATGACCAATTTTTATAGACATGATGGAGTACGCCTAACCGATGAAGGACATATGGTGTCCCTCACAACATCAAAACAGTACTACAAATGTGCTAAAATACTACACTCTGTGTACCCCAAAACAGACCTTTTAAGGAATACCTATGACATATAAATACACAAATACACTAAATAATACCCAAAACCATTTAATTATAACACCGGTTAGAGTTCATTGACTTTTTTAAACTGCAGTTACAAATTGTTAGTTATTGGGGGGGGACTTACTTTGCATTTAATAATACAATATAAGTTAGCAGATCAATACAGTAAAATACAGCTCATGTATTTATGTAAGGTAGATGAAGATACAGAAAGCACAGTATAATAGATCACAGTGAAGTAGGTGGGGATACATTTAATAGGTACAATTACAGAAGATAAAATAGAGTGGGTGACACCACACAAGCTAACATACAGTGTATGGGCTTCTAAAACTAGAGTAGGGTAGCTTTTATTTGTTTATTGATTTTTTCAAACATTGTTCTTCTGTTTTTCTCCACAGTCTCACATGTAAGAAAGTCTGAAAACACACAGCCAAAGTAGATAAGACTCCCAAATACCTACCGAGTCAATGATTTGTCCGCCCCGACATCACTCTACCTATAAAAATAACTTTTAAAAATAAATAAAACACAGACACCCCAAAATGTATAGCCGTTTGCATAAAACTACTGATACCTGTGGCTATCTGTAGTCCCTTGTATCCCCAAATATAGCCACTAATATCAGAAAAAAAGCACAAAAGAAAATGCTTCCCCCTATCCCCCAGGTCTTCACCAACTTCCCCCTCCTCATTGCCAGCCCCCCATCCCCAGAAAGGCATCCTCATATCCCTTGCCTTCTCCCTTTCCCTGCACAACACATGCTGTTTCTGTGACAGAGTTTGCTTTGAGATGTCGGCTATTTGCAGCTTTAGCCGCAGCTACAGAAAGCTTTGTGATGCAAACTAAGTCCCTGGACCTCCTTTAACTCCCACATTTCACTTGGTGCTCTCCAGCAAACTCCCCACATCTAGACTCATTTTCAATTATTTTAATCTGGAAATAACTTTTCCACTCTTTTTCATTTCCCATTATCCTTGGCTATAACCGTGGTTATCTCTTGCATTGAGAGAAAAACAAGATGGAGGTTGTTTCATTCCTAAAAACACGCAGTTTTGGGTAAATCCCCGAGATAGAGCTATCTATTTTTGAGAAGGGGCAAATATTTAAATAACTACTGAACAGAATAACCCCAAACCTCCCACAGATTGTGAGTGCAGCGTTAGCCACCCTATAGTTAAGGTGTGTAATACTTGATTCAAGTAATGCATTTGACTGAAATTCCGAAAAGTGATTAGAGATTTGCAGGCCCACATAGACTGCAAAGCTTTGTAAAGAAATGTTAAAACATTTTTTGGGATTATTATGTGCAGTAGTTATGTACATATTTGATAGCTTTATCTCAGGGATTTACCAAACACTTTTTTTTCTAGTTTTTAGAAATTAAACAGTCACCATCTGGTTTTTCTCTCGATGTGAGAGATATTCGAGTTTATAGCCGAGGAAATGGGAAAATGAAATACAGGGAAAAAGCAATTTGTAGGTCAAAAAACATGCAAATGCCATCAGCCTAGAGGTGGGGGAGATGGATAGAGGGCACCAAGTGAAGCTGCAGGGGGTCTAGGGACTGAGTTTGCAGCACAAAGCTTTCTGTAGCCTCGGCTATAGTTGACATCTCAAAGAAAACTGCATCACAGATTCAGTGCATGTTGTGGGGGAAAAGGAGCAGCAGGGGACATGAGAAGGCCATCTGTGGATTGGGGGGAGCTGGCACAGATCAGGGCGAACTTGTTGAGGGTGAGGGCCTGGGGGGACAGGAAAGCCAATTTTTCTAATATTCGTGGTTTATTAAGGACTATGGATAGCCGAGGGAATGTGTAGTTCAGTACACACAGTTACACATTTTTTTTACAGCTATAGTAACGTCGGGGTAAAAAATCACTGGCCATCGGGGCCAGCCCCTTTCTCACTTCGTAGCTAGATCATATTTACTGCATGGATGGGGGACAGACCTGGTGCTGTATGTTTTCCTTGTTTTAAATATCTCATAACACACTAAGATAACACATGCCATCCACTTTTTTTTCAAACCGTGCTACTTTAATTCAGTCCTTGAAAGTATTGCAACCAGAGACCATTTTGTTGCCTTTTGCTTAATTGCATTCTGGTATTTGTAGTCTGCCAGTCAAGAGGGGGGTAATGGCACAATTGTACACTTTTTGCATAACATAGTTCATTAAAGATTTATATGTTTGAGTGACACTAGGGAATATGTTCTTTTCAAGTTATCTTTATAAAGCAGAGTATTGTTGAAATCTGGTGGCATGGGTAGTATACCTCAAAAACACTCAGCAACACACTCATCTTGGAAGCAAGATGAAGCAGAGCAACACAGGTTTGAATCCCGGCTCTGCTTTAGAAACCTCTTAGGTATTAAGTTTGTTATAAGAAAAAAAATAATAATTAATTATTAAAGCCAGACATGATGGTGAGGTGGGGAAATGATGAGAGGGCAAGTAAGTCATGAGTATTTGGCCACGATGTGGCAAGAGAGTTTGTAATCCTGGCCACTGGTGCAGTTATTCTCCCCTGATGGTGGCCTCCTTTCAGGGCTCAAGTAAAGGACACATGTGGTTCAAGAAAGTAACTTTTTTTTTCAGAGGGCGGATGCAACACCTTTTTCTGAGGTTAGAATGCTTGCTCAAGTACTTGGCTTCCAGGATTTTACTCAGGTTGTCATGTTCACAGTGCAGACGCTTACCCACAAGACCAGAAGCGCTTGTTTGGTGTTGGGATTTTGTTTACCAGGGAATAGTTCACTACAGATTGCTGGGTTTAAAAGGTGAGCAAATTTTATACTTTGCCAGTATATTTATTGGAGGATTTCCTCTCTCAGGTTATTTTGCTGGTGTTCATTACTTTTTAAACTGTCAAATGCTATTTTGTCTTGCGAATTTACTTCTACAGGGAAGGTTAAACAAACTACATTTGTATATTTGTCTTTAAGATATATGTTCACTTACTGTGCATTTATTCATGGTTGCCAGCTTTTGAATTTAGCTATAGGTGCAGAAAATACCTATGCATATGTTATTCTTGCAGCCGGTCATTTTTTTCCTGTTTCCGTGCTGCTTAAATGTGGTTAGTTGGGGTTGTGCGATGTATCACAACAGTCACCAAGAGACTGATCATAAAACAAGGGGCTTGGAGCACGCTACTTAACCAAAGTATGTGGTCCATGGCAAATCATTTAATCTCACTACACATTGCCTAAAAACATTGTGAGTTTGCAAAGCCTGAAATCTTTATACATGGCAACACTGTCAAAACAGGACAAAATCAGTTTGTGATTGATGAACGTCTTTGAGTGATGGGTTGCAAGTGTTTTAAAAAAGTTGAGTGGTCATGCCCACCGGCCATGGGCGAAGGCCATGGCTAGTTGTCTGGTAGCGTTTTAAAATGAATAGTGGCCATGGCCTAAGGCTGTGCCCACTGACCATGGCCGAAGACCATGCTAGTAGTCTGGAAGCATTCTAAAAATCTGTGCAATAACAAAACCCTTGAAATTCAACGAAAACAACTTTTGTTGCAGGGATGTTTAGGTGAAGAATACATTGTAACAAATCCTTGAAATTCAAGGAAAAAATGTAGTTGCAGCGAGGTTAAGGTGAGAACTTAACGCAACAAAATCCCAGAAATTCAGCTCAAGCCACCTTAACTTTGCGCCCCCTGTTGCGCAGCCTAGGACCACAATGATGGCATCACAGATCACATCACTGATGACATCAGTAATTACATGTTGCATGAGAACACTGATGGCATTACAAATCACTGATGCCATCACTGGTCACAACACTAATTACATTGTATATAACTGATTACATCAATAATGGAATTAAACATAACATCATTCATAAGTTAGCTCATGAAAATGTTGATTACCATAATAACAATTTGGGCCAAGGACTTGACTATGACAAAGGCTGGGGTCACTGCCCAGCACTAAAGGCCATAGCTAGTGGTCGGCTATTGTTCAAAAACACCAATGTCCATGATCAGAATCCATGTCTAATAGCCCATCACTGTTTTAAAATATGTAGTGGTCAACGTTGAAAGCTGTAGTCTGTGGCCATGGCTAAAGGCATAGCTAGTGACCATTAATATGTTAGAATATACAGTCGGCACAGCCAAAGGCCGAGGCCACTGGCTAGAATTGTGTTGAAGAACATAGCTATTGGCTGGTTAGTGTATATAATATACATTGGGCACGGCTGTAGACCATATATAGTGGCTGGTGAGTGTTGTATAATACAAAGGTGGCACATCCAAAGTACATTGCTTATTGAATTTTAGTATTTTAAAATATACAGTGCACATGGCCAAAAGATGTACAAACTTCTCAAGGTCAAAGGCCATGTCTAGGGGCCTGTTTATATACTAGAATATATAGTGGGCACTGCCAAAGATTGTGGCCACTGGCCAGTATTGTGCTAAAGCCCATGGGTAGTGGCAGATTAGTGTATATAATATACAGTGGACACAGCTGAAAGCTGTTGCCACTGGTGAAGGACAAAGTCAAAGGTTAGTGGCCTGTTAGTGTTTTAAAATATACAGTGCACATTGGTGAAGACTCTGGCCAGTATCCACAAATGAAGCCCATGATTAGTACCCATTAATGTGTTAAAATATATTTGGCCATGTGCAGTGACCATGGCTGAAGGCAATCCTTAATGTTGGACACTGTTGTGGTATATAATTAGTGATGTCATCATTGATGTGATCTGTGATGTCATCATTGTGTTCACTGGCTGTGCAACAGGTGGCACAAAGATATGGTGGCTTTAGCTGAATTGTAGGGGTTTTGTTGTGTTAAGTTCTCACTGTAACATCCGTGCAAATAACGTTTTTTCTTGAATTACACTACCGTGGCTGTGTAGTTATGGTTAAGTTGCTAATCCCATAGGAAGAACACTTTTTGGGCGGCTTATAACTTCGCTTCCCCTGAACGAATCCTCACCAAACTTGGCAAAAAAATGTATATGGCCCACTCTTGCAAAGTTTGGTGAGGTTTGGTACAGGGGGGGCAAAGTTATAGGGGGGGAGCCAAAATGTATTTTTTTCCCATAGATTGAATTGGGAAAAATCTTTGCTCACGCCTACAGCCCAAACCGCTGGACGGATTTTCACAAATAGATGGCAGGAGCAGCGGCTTGCTCCCGAAAGTGTGCTTTTCTAAATTAGGTGAAAATCCGTCCAGTAGTTTTTAAAAAATGACTAAAATATAGGTCACAAAAATGTTGTGATATCTATGTCCGCTCCACGGACACACTTACCTGTTCGCTCCTCGGACAATGTCCTGATTGGCTAATCGGCTTGCATCATGTCCGCAGACATGCAACGTGTTCGCTCATTGGATGGTGAAGAGTTTGAAGTGCGTCAGATTTTTGGAAACGCCCGCCATCTTGGATTCGGGGACATCTGCCGATGTCTGCGAACATCGCAGTAAAACATATTAAAAAACACAACATTGCACTTGTCAAACTTATCAAATAATCTCTGGGGAGGTGAGGGGTGATGAGGATGGGATGGGATATGGCTGCAAGAAGCAAAACAACAGGTGTTTTTTTGCCGCGAAAGTCCGCAAACAGTTTGGATGTTGTGATCAGTCCTGAAAAGTTCGCGGACACCTCAGCAATACAGGGTTGGTGAAATGCAGTTCTTGAATGGCTTATAACTTTGGCGCCTCTTAATAGAACTGCATGAAATGTTGCATGTATATTTCTGACCTGATTCCAAATGAGTTTACAAAGTTTGGTGGGATTCGGCATGAGGGGGCAAGATTAGAGGGGGGGTGCCAAAATAATGTAAAGGCTTATAAATGATGTGCCATTTGACGAATCTACACTTCATTTGGCAAACTGATAATAGATCTAGATATAAATGTTTTTGTGAGGTTTGGTGGGATTTGGTCAAGAGGGGGCAAAATTAGAGGGTGGGTGCCAAAATATTGTAAAGGCTTATAAATGAGGTGCCATTTTTGACGAATCTACACATCATTTGGCAAACTGATAATAGATCTAGATATAAATGTTTTTGCAAAGTTTAGTGGGATTCTATCAAGATAGAGCACAATTAGAGGGGGGGTCCCAAAATATTTTAAATGCTTATAAATGTGGTGCGATTTGACAAATCTACACAAAGGTTTGCAAAAAGATTATACTGTTGGATGCATGAAAAACACGATTGCCTAAAGCGGATGAGTTCGGAGAGGGGATGAGTGCGGAGAGGGGATGAGTTCGGAGAGGGGATGAGTGCGTGGAGTGGACAAGTGCGTGGAGCAGACAAATGCATAGAGGGGACGAATGCATAGAGGGAGTGAGTGTGTGGAGGGGGTGAGCGCGTAAAACAGGTGAATGCATAGTACGCATGAGGGCATAAAGCGAATGAGTACCTGGAGCGAACGAGTGCCTGGAGCGATCGAATGGCCTGAGTGAACTGACGTGTCGCGTAGAGCGGACGAGTACATACAACGAACGAGCACAGATGCATCCAGTACTGATGAGTGCATAGAATGGATGAATACGTAGAGCTACTGAATGCGTAGAGCATGAGGCAGACAGGAATGAATACGTGGGGCAAACAAGAGTACATGCGTGGAGCAGACAAGAGTGCATGCGTGGGGCAGACAAGAGTTCATGCGTGGGGTAGACAAGAGTGCATGCGTGGGACAGACAAGAGTGCATGCGTGTGGCAGACAAGAGGGCATGCGTGGTACTGACAAGAGCGAATGCGTGGGGCGGACAAGAGTGTATGCGTGGGGCAGACTAGAGTGTATGCGTGGGGCAGACTAGAGCACGCGGGGCGTACATAGTATGGTTTGGAATGCAGAGAACGTTGAAAGAGCATATAACCCATCATATCACACCACCACGCTTACTCTCTCCTTTACATCAGCACTCAACTAGAACACAGAGATACTATGACACCATTCGGTATATCTGTTCTCATACCAACATCCGCCGCTTACTCCACATCATTCTAAGTAAACACTGCTGGTTTCACACCCCCAGCCAGGCGTTCTCCTCAGGCCTAGCGCAGCCGCAGCCATTCTGGATAAACCTGCCAGAACGAACACATTCTCCTGATCTCTCAACCACCACAACTACCGCTAAGAAGCAGCTATTACACGAATACCGCATAAGCTGCACACATACCTGGTGCTCACATGCACCTTTGACTCTCTCTACTCTCTCTACTGATGTGAACTTTGGTTCCCAAGGGCGTTCAACCTACCAGCGCCTTCAGATCATACCAATGGTATATAAGGTGCTATATAAGTGCAAAATAACATAACATAACATAACATATTGATATAAATGTTTTCATAAAGTCTGAATCGATTTTGTCAAGTGGGAGCTAGGTTATATGAGGATTGTATGTGCATACATTTGACACTTTTGAAAAAATAAAACATGGGTGGATTTCCAGCAAACTTGCGTAAGGAGCATTGACAAGGGCCTACAAGCATGGTTTTGGAAATGTGCCAGTGTTTTATTTTTTGACAAGTGTCATAAGGTAGCTACAAAAAAATGCGGTATACCTTTAGTGACTGAGGGGTAGCCTGTGGCCATGGTCAGTGGCCAGATTGTCTGGGTCCTGGAATAAGGTCATGATCCGGACAATCTGGCTACTGGCCATGACCACAAGGGACAAAACATAGGATTAAAGTGGCCATGTCCACCTGGGACTGGCTTTGTGGTAAAGTTATTTGAAATTAGGATAGATTTGAAAGGGAAGAAAAATGTGCTTGTGGTAATATGGTCATAGGGTTCGCTTTTTGCCTTCTGCAGGCTGCCATGGAAAGTGAAGAGGGGCCCTGTATGGAACCCCCGCTTTCCCTTTCAATGGTGGCCATCTTGGAAAAGGATTTTTCTTCCTACACCGGGACGCCATAGACGTCCCGGTGTAGGAAAAAAAATCCTCTTTTTTATTACCCCGGGTTCCCGCTTTGGGAACCTGGGCTGCTAATGGCCTTCATCCCCCATTTCAGGGGCTGGAATGGGGGATAATGGTCCAGAGACCTCGTTATCCACCCTCGCTTCGCTTGGGCTGATAACTTGGGCTGCTGGGCCAGTATCCACCGTTGCAGTCCCTGGAAAGGAGGATGAACGCTACAATATTTCCATTAGCATAACACAAAATGCAAATGGAAATGTTGTAAAATCTTATTGAGTCTATGTACTTTACTGAGAAATATAAAGTAGATGGCAGGAGAGCTTAGAACAAAAGGTGGTGAGGGAAATGAGGGATGAGGCACCAAACACTTAAATGGAGAGGCAGGTGGACAGGGGAAAATGTTGCGCTTGTGTTATTTCTAAGGTAGGGGCAGTGTTTCTCATGCTCCTTGATTACAGCAGTGGTGGTGTCTCTTGGGGAGGAGGGATGGCATTAGCTGATTCTATTTTAAGATAAATAGCAGTTTTGCTAAAAGTATGTACTGTGTACTAGATTGTTAATGGATGAGGAGGAATAGGTGTTGGAGATGTGCAAGGGAAATTGTGAAGTTGAAAGTTCCTAGATCAGTAGAAAATGCAGTTCCGAACTATCCGCGAAGCACAGATCTTATCGGGAAGGGCTTACGGGTTCTCAGTCACGTCATCATGCCGCACGCCAGCATATGGTCATGTGGCACTCTCCGGAAGGTCTGCAATGAAGTCAGATGTTCGTAGACATTATGGTTAAATTGCACTAATAAAAACCTTTGAAATTCAATGAAAAAACATTTGTGATGTCATCTTTGATGTCCTGGGTGTTAGTCTTAGCAGTGCACAGTGGCGGTGTGAGTTATGGTTGCTTGGCTTACCATAACTGGTGAATTTCAGGGGTTTTCCGGTTTTACTTGGAACCATAACGTCTCTTTAACAAAGTTTTTTCACTGAATTTCATAGGTTTTTAGTAGCGCAACTTAACCACAACATCCCTTTAACAAAGTTTTTTCATTGAATATGTATAAATATGTTTGTATTAAAATGGATCAATTAAAAGGCTCTGAGGTGCCAGGCCCAAATGGTTTATATAACAAAGGGCCTCATTACGACCCAGGCGGTAAGTTACCGCCTGGGCTGTGACTTTACCACCATGGCGTAAACTATGTTTACGCCATGGTGGTTGGCGGACTTACCGCCCCATTCCGAGGTTGGCGGGGCAGTAAGTCCCCAATCCCCATTTACCCTTCCCCATTCCCATTTTTGCCCCATAGGGCATAATGGGAGTGGGGAAGGCGTTAATTACGCCACCGTAAATTACGGTGGCGTAATTAACTCCATGGTCCCTTAGCGCCATGGATTTTAACACCCGCTAAAAGCGGGTGTTAAAAGCTCCATGGCGCTAAGGGACCTCGTAATTGGCGGTAAGGGGTCGGCGCAGCTAACGCTGGCGTAAACCCCTTACCGCCAGGGTCGTAA
This sequence comes from Ambystoma mexicanum, assembly GCF_040938575.1. Taxonomy (NCBI): domain Eukaryota; kingdom Metazoa; phylum Chordata; class Amphibia; order Caudata; family Ambystomatidae; genus Ambystoma; species Ambystoma mexicanum. Next base: position 696,022,776 of record NC_090935.1, on the reverse strand, counting down.
TGAGGCCCAAAGTCTTTAGAAAAACAATCTTCCATCTGGTGAAATATCCTAAATACTCTTTTTATGTTAATTATTACCACCGTGATCCATCCCACATCTTGGAATACTGCAACAATTGTCCCATTATATAAAAAGGTTGGGAGAGATATCCACAATAATAATCAACCTCTCACCCTTCTAGATGACAAAAGTAATGAGTAAGACCTCTTTTTTCTTTAAGATTTATAAAATTGGTGGTGGCCACAGGTAAACTTTTGAAATTCCAAACATGGTTTAGTAAATACATGAATACTTACCTTAATGAGTGTCTATGCCAGATGCTGGCTATATATTAAAATTCTTTTGCCCTGATTCATGGATTATTTGCGCGGGAAAAAAAATTGGATTTGTGCTCCATTCTGCCTGCAAATCCCCATTTGTTAAACAGGGATTTGCGGGTAGAATGGCGCACAAATCCTGTTTTTTTCACCGCAAATAATCCTGGAATAAGGGCCTTTGTCTGTATAATTTGCTAGCCTAGATTTGATTGTGTCCTTTGACCACGTAGCTAGAAATTCCCTGTGGCTAACATTAGCTACATAGGGGATTCCTCAGGGTTTACTGAAAATAATGATTATGTTACATACAAATGGCTATCTACAGGTCAAGCTGAATAATGAAGTTCAAGTTTCAGGGAAATTCAGGAAGTAAATTAAATAATTGCATTTGATTCCCCTGCCCTAAATCCAGGGTCATATACATGATGCTAAAGATTAATTTCTAGCCAGATTAGAATATTGCCCAAGACTTCAGATTCCAAAAATGTTAAGAACCTGTTGCTTTTTTGTTTGAGCGGGATGGAGTTTGAAACCGGATGAGACGGAGATTGAGACCGCTAAGCATCTACTGTTTTACTTTGGAACTTAAGTATTCTGAATTTCTTGCACAATTTTTGGGATTTTCTTTCCACAGAAATACAGAATCTATATGGTCCAGCAAATCTCGGTAATTGTTGTGGTGCTGAATTTTATTATTATTATTTACATTATATTGGGCAACATGTTATTTGAATTTTGCAATTTTGGATTTTATTGAGATTTATATAGAGCTTTCGACAAAACGTTGCACTAACAATAACATAATACTGTACAATCAATGCAAAAATGTCAATCAAATGACAAAACTGACTTGTGGATAATTAGAATATCAAGATAGTGGAAAGAAGATGAGCTTTTAGTCAGGAATGGAAGATATAAGGAGAATGTTCCATAGTTTAATGGCGAGCAAAAAATAGGAACAGAAATGAGAGGAGGCACAGGGGGGGTTAAGGGAGTTTAGGAGATAGAGATGGTGTGACCGGAGAGAGTGAGAAGGGGACTAGGATGAGGGCAGGGCAGCACAATAGGGAGGGGCAAGTCCATGGTAGCACTTACAGATAGTACAAAGAAAGTGTAAACAGATCTGATAGTCATAAGGAAGAAGCAAAATGCTCAGAAGTATAGAGAGATAGATGATTGAGGAAATAAGGAAAAAAGAAGATGATTGCAGAGTTATAGACTGAGCAAAGTTGTGAGATGAGATGAAGGAAGGTAAAGGTCCATAAGAAGGGCCGATCTACAATCGAGATGAGAGAAAATACTACAGGTTATAAAAGGTTTAGTGGCGTGGAAGGAAATAAATGGGTGTATCCAGCAGATGTTGTGTAGATCGAAATTACAAGTACATGTATTGGAAGAGATATGAGCGGAAAAAGAAAGAGTCTAAATAAAGAGAACACCAAGGTTACGAGTGGAATACGAGAAGGGAAGCAAAGAAAGAAGAAAATAGAGTCGAGTCAGGGGGGAGGGAGAAGACAGTGGAAAGTATAGGACTTCAGTTTCAGAGGGGTTAAGGTGTAAAAATCAAAACGACATACATCTGAAAGGCAATCATAGATCACAGAGTGAACAGAGTCTGAGAAGGATGCGACGGAGAAGAAAATGCAGTTTTCATTGGTATAGAAATGAGATGACAGATGGAAAGATTCAATAAGTGGAAAAAGTTGAATAATATAGATAGAGAATATCAGTGGACCAAGTACTGAACCTTGTGGAACACCCTAAGGAAGAGCACAAGGGGTAGAGGTTTGTCCTGCCCAGGAAACAGAATAGGAGCTACCAGAAAGATAGGAATAAAACCAATGAACAATCGAGTAAGAAGATTCCAAGGAAGAGAAGGTGGTTAATAGTGTCAAATGCAGTGGGAAGTTCCAGTAGATTAAGTATAGAAGAGTATTCCTTGTTCAGAAAGCAAAGAAGCTAGTTGGTAATGTGAAGAAGAGCACTTTACATGGAAATTCTGGACCAGAATCCAGATTGGATCAAAGGCAATAGTGAATTATTATTGAGGTATGAAGAGATTTGAGAGTAGAGAGCTTTCTGTAACAGTTTAGAGAGAAGGAGAAGTAAAGAGACATGGTGGAAGTTAGATGTAGTGAAGGATCAAGAGAAGGTTTCTTGCTAATTAGAACAACAATAGTCTGTTTAAATGATGTAGAGAAGGTTGAAGTAAACAGAGAGAGATTGATGAGTATAGTTAAGTTGGGAATGTGAGACCGATACATTGAAGGAATACGAGGCGAGGGAAGTGGATGAAGGATGAAGCAGCAGGGTGCACACGAGCAATGATTGAAGCTGTGTCAGAGTCAGAGAGAGGGGGAATGTATGGAGTAATGGGGATAGGAGAGTTGTAGAGGCAGGGACTGAAGAGAAGGTAGGTGGGTGTGGGACAGGACAGACTGATCTGCTTAAGGAAGAGACCTCTGAGGTGAAAAAGTCTCCAAAGTCATAAGAGGTGAGTCGAGAGATAATGGAAGAGTCAGGAGGAGGGGGTGAACATGCTAATGATGAGCTGAAAAAGATGATGAGGATGGTGGGAATGGGAGGAGGTCAGCGTATAGAAGAATCCTGTTTATCAGCGAGTAGACTATAGTCATAGGAAGTACGGAGAGCTGATAAAGCTACACGATCAGATAGGTCATGGGTTTTCTTTCAGCAATATTCAGCTCAGTGCAAGGAAGTATGAATAGAGTGGAGTGTAGATGACAACCAGGCTAGAGGTGGTTTCCGAGAAGGGAGAAAGGGAGGAGAGGGTGTATAGAGTCAAGATTAATGGTTAGAGAATTATAATGAGAAGGACATGCTTAATCAAGAGAAAGAGTAGAGAAGAGTCCATGAGAAGAACAATCAGGTAAAAGAAAACAAGTTAAGTGGTAGAAGAGGTAACGATGAGTGAGCAGACGTAACATAAAGATTAGAATTCCCTAAAAAGAAAAAGGTTGATAATTGAAGGAAGAAAGTTAGTAAGGAGAGTGTCCAGATCATCGTAGAAGGAAGAAATAGGGCTTGGTGGGTTCTAGATAGTAAGAAAGGGACGTGAGTACGGTTTGGGAAATATGAGATGTGATGTTCAAAGGACAAAAAGACAGAGAATGGTAGGAGTAGGGCATACAAGCCAAGAAGAGTAAAAATATCTGCCAGTGCCTCCACCATGACTACTTGATCAAGGGGTGTGAGAGAATTTAGTCTGGGAGGAAGAAAGCAAAGCCAGAATAGAGGAGTTATGAGGAGTATGGCATGTTTTGGTGCCAAAAAAGAAGCCTAGAAAAGAATGATATTTATTGCAAGCCTTCCGGGGACCGATAGAGATGACAGGAAATTGGAAGGAAAAAATAGGAGGATAGCTCAGAAGATTTCAGTGGGTGTGATAGTGGGTGGACAGGAAGGGGGGAATGAAACGAATAATGCGTAGGAGTAAAGGAAGAAACAGAGTAGATATCAGAGTGATTAAAGTATACTTAGTTGACTAAAGAGTGAATATGCTGAGTAGAGAAGGGAAAAGATACAGCCAAGTAGTAATTCTGGATATTAATGGTTTAATGGGGCACACACTGGGGTTAACAGGGATGGGATATGGCCATTAAATGTCTCACCCTTTAATAGGATGCCTAGGTCATGGATGTGATGAGTCAAGCGACCGGCCGATGAGTTGCAGTGGCAGCATCAGTCTCTCCGTTATAGGAGCAGGCGCTCAGGAGCAGGGGAGGTCCAGGTGTGGGGGGACTGCACAGGTCTTTTGTGTCACCTCGGGCAGCAGCTGGACCTCAATGGTGGAAAGAGGAGGCAGATCTCAGGGGAGTCCAGAATACCTTGGACCATAGTGCAGGTCATGTGATGAGTCCTGTGATCAGTTGCAGTGTTGTACTTGCAGCCTCTCTTTCAGGAGCAGAAGCTCTGATGTGGGAGCAGGGGATGTATGTCAAGTGGCCTTATACGTATGAAGATTTATGAATGTATTGCTCTTTTACTATGTGGTGCGTAATTGTTGATTTTCTTCATATATTGTTTTTAAAGTTATTTTATCAAAACAGTTTTAATATTATGAAATTACAGTTATCAATTTGTGAAGGGTTAATTCAAACCATAACACAATAAATACATGAATAATGTTCAAAATGTCTGTTGTTTATGTTGCTGATTTGCCATTCTCATCATTTCCCAATGATCTAGCATATGTGGTGAGAATGTGAAACATGCATTTCCATTCCACAGTGGCCCAATATTTTCATAGAAATGCGTGAATTCCTAAGATCAAAAGGAGCCTTTAGCGTCAAAGGCAATGCATATTTGATTTGATGTGTCCATATTTCACTCCTGTATGGCTTACTGTACCTTGGTTTGCTGCATATGTGTTGTGTGTTGCCTCAATCTTTAATAGTATTGGTCTGAATCCCTCTGTGGGCTACTGCTAATATCAGGGGATACAGAGTTTGTCTATGTAACAGAGTTGTTTCTGTAACTTGCTGGCCCTGTGACTTCACTGTTCTCTCTGTTCTACTCTTACCTGCCCCCCCCCACTGCTTCTCCCCTTTTTTCTTGCTACCACACCCAATGGCGCTTTCTGTTTATCCTATCTTCTCTAACTGCTTCTCCATTGAATTTCCTCCCCTTCTCCCTAGGTCTGGTAGGAAGAAGTTCATAAAGGATATCTTGGCCTCCAACCCTGGTCTCCCTATTGCTGACACCTATACCAGTGCTTCCTCCAGACAGACCCTCACTGACATCCTCTTTGCCATTCGTTCGCCAGATCTATAGACTCTTCATATCATCTCTGTGCTCTGTCCTGTCTCCTCCTCTCCCATTAATGGTGGCATCCGCTGGGAAGCTCTTATTGCTCCCTTCGACTCTTCTAAAGTCATCAATAATGTCTACCTTAATGGCACCATCATGGTCCAAGGCCCTCAGGCCAATCTCCTCCTCTTTGATAGGCGCTTCCATCAACCTCAACAATTCTGCCCCCTCCTCCCCCTGGCTACCTTGCCCTCTCTTCCCTCCTCTTTTGCCCCACCTTGTGATCCTTCTTCACCTCTGCAGGACGTACCTCTGATTTGTACCCCTCCATGGAAGGCCTTTAAGGCTGGCAACCTTCTTCATCTTGCCACTCTGAACTCTTGCTCTGCTGTCAAACTCTCCTCTGACATTTGCCACCTCCTGGAAGATCTTGACCTAAATATCTTCGGTCTTACTGAGACATGGTTCATGACCAGCTCTGTCACGAGCTTTGACACTCTCCCCCCTGATGGCTACGAGATCCTCTTCACACCCAGATCCGCCCGGTGCAGAGGGGTTGTAGCCCTGATCTTTCCTGACTGGATTGATACCTCTGTCATTCCCACACAAACATACTCCTCTTTTGAATGCCTTGTCTGCAGGTATTCTGTCTCTACTAGCCAGTCTCTTACCATGGCTACTATTTATCAGCCTCCTGGTCAGATATCCACATTTCTCTCTGAATGGGTGGACCTTTCCTCCTCCCTCCTGGCCTCAACCACTCAACTCCTCCTTCTTGGTGAACTCAATATCCATTTAGACTCTCCTTGTTCCTCCATTGTACTCTTCCGTGACCTCTGTGATTGTCTCTCACTTTCTAACCACCCCTCTGGCCTGACTCACTCTGCAGGGCGCACACTTGATGCCTTGATCTCCTCTGACCTCCCCCTCTCTATCCCTCTGACCTCTCCTCTCTCCTGGAGTGATCACTCCCTCCTTTCCTCCCATCTCTCCCTCTCTTCACCCAGGCTAAGTCTACCCCAACACTAGCACCTACCTTCTCGGACATCCGTCCCAAGAAGCGTGTGTCAGTTGAGGCATTCTCCGCCACCTTCTCCCCCCCTCCATTTATGGCTGATTCACATCCTGAAATAACTCTGTTTATGCTCTACCGTTCTATTTCCGATACGCTTGATGCTCTTGCCCCTGTCAGGAGGATCCGTTTGAAGCATAAAGCCAAGCGCAATTCTTGGTATGACTCTGACCTAGCTAAACTTAAACGGAAGTGTAGGGTGGGTGAGAGGAAATGGAGGGCTTCTCATTCATCCTCTGACAAACTGGACTGTCGCCTGCTCCAAGGGCAATACTGACTCTCTGTCCACACTAAGAAGAGAGCCCACACTAAGAAGAGAGCCCATATCCAAGCCTGTGTCTCTGCGTCATCTAGCATTTCGGCCAAACTCTTTAAAATCTGCAAGGAGCTGGCCAACCCTGCTGCAGTCTCTACCTCTCAAGTCGCCTCCCAGGCCCTGTGCATGGCCCTTTCCTCTCACTTCATCTTAAAAACCCAGAAAATCTTCTCCACCCTCTCATCCCCTCCCCTTCTTCTCCCATGTCCTTCTGTGAAACCTGGCCCCTCTACAGCCACCCCCACACCCTCTTTCTTGTCCTTTCCTCTTTTCTCCCCTGACGAGGTCTCTAGACATGTCCAATCTATGAAAGTCTTGTCAAAACATGTTCCTCCCTGTTCTTCCAAAGCCATCAAGGACCACATTGACACCCTCGCTCCTGCCCTGGCTGATTTCTGCAACCTCTCCTTCACCACTGGAGCCCTCCCCTTCCCTCTGAAGCACTCTCTTGTGCACCATCTTCTCATGAATCCCACAGCTGACCCTTCATGCCCGGCTAACTATCGGCCAATCTCCATCACTCTTTTTCTGGGCAGACTCCTGGAAAAGCTGGCCATCTCACAGCTTAACCTTCACTCTGATTCTGTTGGTTGTCTCCACGACCATCAGTCTGGCTTTAGAGCTGCCAGAATTACAGAAACTGATCTTGTGAACATCTGTGAATATCTCTTCTACAACCTTAACTCGTAACATCGCCTCTGTCCTCATCCTACTCAATCTCTCTTCTGCCTTTGTAACGATCAACCATACCATCCTGCTCAACTGTCTCCGTTAAAACCCTGGTCTCACCGATCAGGCTCTGGCCTGGCTGACCTCCTTCCTCTCTGATCGACCTTCCCAGGTCCAACTTGCGTTCTTCCTTTCATCTATCTCCCTTTCTACCTGCAGTGTCCCCCTGGGGTGTAACCTCTCGCCCTGGCTTTTCAACCAATACCTGGCAACTCTCGCCCACTGCATTGACATTTTCTGCTCCAATTTTCAGTGTTATGCTGATGACACTCAACTCATTTTCAGGCTTCCCTCGGCCACCTCTTCTCCTTCTCTCATCTCTGTTTGCCTATTTGCCATTCAGGATTGGTGTACCGCCAACGATCTCTGCATGAATTCCAGCAAGACAGAGATCATTTTCATTAACACACCTTCACTCTCCTTTCCTCTCACTCTCTGGCCGGCCTCCCTTAGCCCTCCTCCTACACCCACCTACAAGGCTAAGAACCTCAGGGTCATCTTCGACTCCACACTTTCCTTCTCTGCACACATCTCTGATGTCTCTTAAAAGTCAAACTTCCTACTGCAACTCCTCAGAGGTTTTCTGCCTTTCCTCTCCTTCCCTCAGAAGCTCACTGTCTCTCAAGCCATGGTTCTCTCTAGGTTGGATTATTGCAACAGCCTCGTTCTAAATCTACCCGCTTCTACTCTACTTCTGTTCACAAGGCTTTCTGGGGCCTGGGTCCAAAATACCTGCAGCTGTCCCTCCGAAAATACCTTCCCTCCTGAGCTCTTCGCTCCTCCACCTTTAACTCCCTCAGGGTCAGTCATTTTTCAAAGAAACAAGCTGGTGGTAGATCTCTGTCTTTGGCTGGGCCTCCCTGTGGAACAGCCTCCCTGCTACTCTGAAACGTGAGGAGATTCATCTCTGGTTCCGGAAGCACCTCAAGACCTTCCTCTTTGCTTATGCCTTCGCTCCCTTTCTCCCCTGCTGATCTGTTCTGTCTCAGCATTGTGCACCTGGTTACCCTGTGACTTTCGGGCCCAGGTTCCTGCTCACCCTTCCACCCACCCGCACTGCCTCCTGGCAATCCCTTGCACTGGGGTCTGTATCTGTAACCCTACAGTCCCCCTAACCCCCCTTTTGCACTTATCAGGCACTCCCTGCCTGTTGCCTTAAACCTAGCACTTGCCACTTGCTGGCTGCATTACCATTGTTTGTTGCTTTTTTTATTATTTATTTATTTGTCTATTTTTTAATTTTTATTTTTTTATTCCTAGCTCAGCACTTTCCACTTTCTCCCCCTCTCTTGCACTTTCCCTTTTCCCTCTGCCATGCACTTGCACGTTTTCATTGTCACTGGGCCTAGTAGGATTGTTGTTTTGTTTCTCGCTTGTTCCCCTACCTTGCCTCGTCACACTCTGAAACCCTTGTGTACGAGCAATATAAATAAAATATCAATATCAATATGAGTTAGGACTACAGCCTTCCACTTCTTAAAAGCTGATGGGTATCTTGTTAAGACTGTTTTTCCTCAGAAGCACTGAGGAATACCTCGAAATCATGGTCATGATGTGACTCTTTAAAGAAGTGTGCTTGCACCAGCCAACTTTATGATGAGCTTCTCTTTTATTCCCAGTTCTGCGTTTTCAAATGTACATCAGGAAACAGACAGTGAAATCTGGCAAATCTATGACATCGTTTACTTACCGTAAAAGCATTTCTGATGATTGTATCTGCTTAGATGCACATGCTGTGCATTTAGTCCGACATCCAGTGGTAAGCGCAGAGTATTGCATCTTGTCTTTCGAGAATCGAAAAGGGACGTCGACATGGGTGCCTGTAACACTATCCCTAACGTGACGTGTAGTGTACCTAAAATCCCTCACATGTCAAGGTCCCTTCGATTGTATTTTTTCTGCCGTAAGGGAGCCTTATGACTATCGTGAGTGAGTACAGAAAAGAGAGAAAAAGCAGTAGACGTCTATGTTCCTTCCATCCGAGCGGGGAAGAAGTGTGGGCACATGTGGATCTAAGCAGATATAATCATCAGAAATGCTTTTATGGTAAGTAATGAAGGTTGGTAGTTCTGTGGACTGGTTCACATGGAACTTGAATTTAGGCGCAAACCTAGGGTGAGTGTGCAGAACCACCTTATCTCTGTGACTTTAACAAGGGGATCTAGAACTGAGAGGGCCTGTAGTTCACTGACTCTTCATGTGGAAGTGATAGCTATTAAGAAGGCAGTCTGATAGGTAAGATCCTTAAGACTTGCTTTAAGCATGGGCTCGAAAGGAGACCGCATACTTCTAGTCAAAACCACATTTAATTCCCATCCGGGAGCCGGATTAGAAATGGGGGGTGAATTCTTTTTACTCCCTCCATGAAAGCCTTAATAACTGGTATCTTCCACCACAACACCTTCTGTTGTGACATAGTTGTTAGGGAGAATTCTCAAAATGTGCTAATTTCCCTTACCTTTTGAGACCCCAAGCAACTTTGCTGGATTTCTAGGATTTGATTTTTTTACCTGGGAAGAGTGTGAGCCTTTTTTCCCCACTCTTCCATGTATTTTGTTTTGTGTTTTACTTCTGTGTTCTTTGGTTATGGAGTTTTAAAACAACTCCATAGGCATCATATGTTTCTTTGTGTCACACAGCACCTTCAGTGCAGTGGCACAGGGATATCTTTCAGACTTCCCAAGGTTTAAATACCTTCTCTGGGACTGACTACTGTCTCTCAGAGTATGTAAAGTCAAATTGACTTTACTAGTCTTTTTAAAATTACAGACCCAGCACACACTATCTTCCTATAGAGTGCTGGAGGGGTTGACTATCTCCCACTGAGTCAAAACACTCATGTAATAGTCAAATGTTACCTTTTACTACTTTAAAGGGCTGGTGGCAGTGGTTTAGATCAAACTACCATGATTTTTCCCGACCGCTAACAACAGTAGCTAAAAATCGGGTCAGCCATGTTTTTAATATGGTACCCAAGACCTATCTGTAAAAACAGACTCTGGTCATCTTTTTTTCACCATTTCTTTTAGGAAATGCACTTCTTGTGTTTGTCTCTGCGTGCCAAACCAGGTTTGGTCCCTTTGTTCTTTGGCCTTTGGCGGGCTTCAGTGCTGCAGAGTCGACCACTGGAACGAAAGTACCGAAGATGAGCTGAAGGAAGAGGACTGATGCAACTCCTGGACGACTGGTGAAGCCCTGCTGCAGGTCCGAATTGCCTGAAGCTCGATCGACAGAGAAGCCCTTAAAGGTTAACTTCTTCCCTTGAGTTTGGTGGGAACAACCAACTCGCAAGCCACCTGGACACCATCCCCATCTGGTCGAATCTTCAACAGAGTGCTGTTGAAAACCAGATAGCCAGAAGGAAGGAAACCAGCTTGTGGACTTTAAGGCACTCACACCTTAAAATGATGTTTTGCCAAGTTTGTGGCCTCATCCCTGGGCAGTGCAGGAACCTCCCGACGTCCTCCTTCTTGTCCTCACGACTGAAGCTCAGGAACAGCGAGAACTGCTCGAACTGCCAGGAACAACTGCCTCAGCTACAGCTTTTCTTCACTTAAAAGGTACTGTGCAAACGCGGTCCAGAAATCTTTTCGGCCACGGAGAAAGTGCGTGAAACTTTCCCGACTTTGAAGGCTTGTCCTTCCCAAAAAATTCATCAAACAAATTAGCCTAACCAAATTCTTCTAAACACTGTGGCAAAGACTTAACCGTTTACTACCAGAACTGTGCTATCCTGTACAAAGACTCTGAACCATTGACTTTGGCCCAGGCCTATGAACTGAACTGCTGGTTGAAGTTTACTGAAACCCTTTGACCTGCCTATGAAAGTATTTGTGATGTTGATTCTTATAACCTTGTCTTTTTACCCCTTTTTAAAGTATTTTAAGTGCCATTTTGCTCCCACTTCAGGGGAGCTAAACTTGTTCAGTTTCTTCCCAGTTGTGTATTTGTGGTTTATTAGTGTGTGCTATTGAGCTGCTCTTGCTAGTGTAATGTTTTCAAACTGACTGTATAAATAAATGTATATTATTTTACCAAGAAACCTTGAGTAAGTGTTTGTTTGAACCACTGTATTTCTTGGTGCTTTGTGTAAATTGTTCTACTGCTCACGTCAACTCTTGAGATAACTCTAGCTGCTCAGCGATCTCTACCACTTTACTTTGTAGTACAGGCTTGTACCAAAGGTGAAATTGTACTTACACTTGTAGGCTTAATTGCATGTAGTGTTCCCAAATGGTACTGCATGTGAATCTGCCTAATACTGGTGTACAGTGGTGAGGATAAAGTATACTTGTTACATTTAGAGTGCAACATTTACCTTTGTTCAATATATCCTCACAAGGCTAAGCAACGCTAGAGAAGCAATTGTTTTATCATGACTGATATGGAAAGCTACAGACAGGAGACCCTGGTCACTTTAACAGTTGATCAATTGAGAGATATGTGTAAAGATAGGACCCTCACTGTAAAAGGCAAAAAGGTTGCATTTATAGAAATGTTGTTAGAATACCAAAATCTGAGGGGTGGGTCTGAAACTCCCAACCCTGCAGCAAATGTGAAAAATGTTGATGAGGATGATAATGTTTCTGAGACCAGCTCAAATGTTATGGATGAGTGAGATGAGGCAGAAGAGTCTCACAATGTAGGCCCTGTTCTACCTCTACCTGCTCATTGGCCTCAATCTTTGACCACAGGTACCCCATCAGGTCCAACACTAAGTCCTGAGTTTGTCTCTTTTGAAAGAATGGGACTGGAATTAGAATTTAAAAGAATCCAAGCTCAAACTGAAAGTAAACATCAGTAACTTAAACTCAGAGAAATAAAGTTGAATCATGCACTTGAAATGAAAACATTGGCTCTTGAAACTGGTTCTCTCCCAGAGTCTTCGGGGTCTTCCAGTCCTAAGAGACCTTGCATGCCCAAAGATGCAGTAAGTATGTATGAGGTTAAGCTTCATATTTTTGATTGTTTGGCTGCTTTTGAATATAACCATGGATTTCAAGACATTACAGGGAATCAGCTGATTCCTTGGCATTTTTCTAGGCTACCCCCTGTTGCAACTGATGTGGTAATGGAGTTGGGGGATATAGACAGAAAGGGCTATGAACTGTGAAGCTAGATTTGATAGCTAGATTTGGGAAGACCTCTTCTCAGTATCTTAAGAGGTTTAGGACCCTGAAAAAGCATGATGGTACCCCTTGGTCTACCTGGGTGACTGAATGTTTAAACAACTTAGATGGATGTGTTAAGGGTTACAGAGTGGACACTTATGAAGGTATGAGAAATCTGTTTATGTTGGAATCTATTTATGATGCCTGCTCTCTTGAGCCGAGGCAGCACTTGGCTGACTCTAAGTAAATTGATCCAAAGAAGTTAGCAAGGGCTGCTTACTTATGGGTTTCCAACAGGGCTACTCACAAGGATTCTGGGGTAACTCAGAAGAAGGATGAGGGGAAGCAGCACAAGAAAGGTACCCAAGAGAATTCCAATACCTCCACTCAAAAAGAGGGCCCCAAACATAACAAGGGTAAGCCACAAGGGAAACCAAATCAGGCTAGTGTACCTCTTGGTGCCAAACCAGAAGGAGGTTAGAACAAACCCCCATTCATAAAGACTTTTGGAAAATGTTATGCTTGTGGGTCAACTGACCATGTGAAAGGGGATCCCAGATGTAAGGGTAAACCTTCAAGGATCCACGCTGTCTCCTTAGCCTTCTCCCCAGAGAATGAAGTACCAATGGCAAGTGGAAACTTTCACTTACTGGCGGAGAAACCCATGAAAGTCTCAGCCAGTGTTTTTTTAGTATCCCTGGGTCTGTGGGAACAACAGAACTTAGATGTCTACAATTCCATTCCAGACAATACTAAAGAGTACTACAAAGACAGTGATCTTGTGAATGGTCAGGAGATCCCTGCCATCAGAGATACTGGGGCCAGCATAACTGTAGTTGATGAATCATTTTTCAAGGTTAAGGATGTTGTTAAAGCACCTAAATACCTAACTAAGCTTGCTGGAGGCCCTGTCCAAATGCTTCCACAGTTACGATCTCTCATCCAGTGCAATGACATGACTGTCAAGATACCTGTAAGTGTGCAGAGCGAAGTACCTGGGAGAGTCCTGTTGGAGAATGACTTAAAAAAAACTCTAGGAGTTTTATCAAGCACCCCTAGGCCTCCCAGAAAAAGGAAACAGGAGCAGACTAGGGTGGCCAGAGAGAGTACCTTAAAAGGCTCTCAAGAGGAGATTATAGAAGAAAATATAACTCCCAGTCCACAGGACTTACTGACTGCAATTTCGAAAAAAGGAAGAAACCTAAAACCTCCAGAAAGAAACCAGCCAGCACTCCTGTGCTACCAACAAGGACATTACTGAGAGGACTGTCCAAAGTCACACCTGTGACTCCTCCACCAGCTGAGGCTGAGTGTGTGGAACAACCTTGTGAGGTTGAATCAGCTGCTGAGGAATCAGAGCCGGAAGAGGTCCTTGCTCCTGTTGGAGATCTGGATCCTGCAGACCATCCTGAGCTGCAGTCTTTACTGGCAGAAGGTGGACCCTCTAGGGCAGTCTTCAGCAGAGGTGAAAGAGAGTGCCCTACGCTTGAAGGTCTTCGCCAACAGCAAGAGCCGGGAAAGTATAGGTAGTACAGGAAAGATGGCCTCTTCTACAGTGAACCAACTGAGTCTATCCCAGGGGACTACAGAAGATTAGTAGTGCCTCTTGAAAGCAGACTCCAGTCCCTACAGTTAGCCCATGATTTACCTTTGGCTGGTCACTTAGGTTTTAAGAAAACCATGGAAAGGCTCTCTTTATATTTCTACTGGTCTAAGTTGGGGTCTGATGAGGATAAATTCTGTAGGAACTGTCACACTTGCCAAACCTCTGGCATCAGTGGAGCCAAGAATGTGGCACCCTTGGTTCCTCTCCCAGTGGTGGGAATCCCTTTTGAGAGGGTAGGAATCAACATTGTTGGTCCCATAGACCCCCAAAACTCTTCAGTAAACAGGTTTATCCTGGTTGTAGTAGACCCTGCTACTAGGTATCCTGAAGCTATACCTATGAGGACTGTTACAGCTCAGGCTGTTGCTAAGTCCCTTCTTGGTATTTTTACCAGAGTAGTTTTTCCTAAGGAGGTTATCTCTGAAAGGGGTTCCAATTTTATGTCCAACTGCATGCAGGCCATGTGGAAAAACTGTGGAGTAACTTACAAGTTCTCAACTGCCTACCATCCTCAAACAAATGGATTGGTAAAGAGGTTCAACCATACAATGAAGGACATGATATGTGCTTTAGAGGTAACCCTTAGAAGAAAGTGTGACCTTCTACTGCCATGCCTTCTATTTGCTTATAGAGAAGTCCCTCAGGAGGGAGTTGGATTTAGTCCCTTTGAACTTCTCTATGGCCATCCAGTCAGAGGCCCATTGGTCTTGATTAAGGAGGGGTTGGAGAGTGCTCCTTCCCCCAAGCCAGTGAGAGTCACTGACATTGTGATAGGTCTCCGGAGGAGAATGTCACACGTGATGGCAGAAGCATCAGACAAATTGAAAGCAGGTCAGGCTCTGGTAAAGTATTGGCATGACCAGAAGGCCAACATGGTTGAGTTTTCTCAAGACCAGCTAGTTCTAGTTGTGGTACCTACAAGGCAGAGGGCCTTACAGGACAAATGGATAGGACCCTTCAAGGTTGTGGGTAAACTTGGAGAGGTCAACTATCTGGTGGACTTAGGCAATCCTATGGAGGCTCCCAGAGTCTTACACACAAACCGTCTAAAAGCTTATGTCTGAAGACCATAAGTGGGAGCTTTGCGTCTAGCTTCAGCTCAAGAGCTGGAGGAGAGGAAACCTCTACTTGACCTACTCAGAGGCCAGCCTTAGGATGAGAAAATAGAAGGAGTTAATCTCTCTTCTGATTTGACACCTGAACAACAGGATGAGTGCAAGTTCCTGTTAAATCAGTTTGCCTCCCTGTTTTCAGCATCACCAGGCTTGACCCCATGGGGCCAGCATGATATTCTCACTGGTGACTGTTTACATGTTAGAAGCAGAGGTTACAGGATGTCAGATCATGTCAGATCCCACATAAAGGAGGAGGTCAACAAGATACTTGATCACAGATTAATAGAGCCCTCTACCAGTCCATGGTCTAGTCCAGTTGTTCTAGTACCGAAGGCAGGATCCAAGGAGTTGGGATTCTGTGTGGAGCTCTTAATGCATTCACCAAGACTGATGCCCACCCTTTACCAAGGACAGATGAACTTGTGGATAAACTTGGTTCAGCCAAGTACCTCAGTACATTTGATCTCACTTCAGGCTATTGGCAAACATCCATGACAGACCATGCCAGGGAGAAAACTGCATTTTCAAACCCACCAGGCCTCTACCAGTTTAAGGTGATGCCTTTGGGACTAAAGAATGCACCTGCTACATTCTAAAGGATTGTTAATCAAGTTCTGAATGGGATGGAGGACTTCTGCATGGCATACTTTGATGACATTGCAGTTTTCAGCCCTACTTGGAGAGAACATGTTGACCACTTAGGATATGTTTTGCAGGCTCATGAGAAGGCCTATCTGACCATAAAGGCTAGTAAATGTCAAATTGGTCAGAGCAAAGTGGTCTACCTTGGACATGAGGTAGGAGGAGGTAATATCAGGCCATTGCCTAGCAGAGTACAAGCTAAACAAGCTGTACAAAACTGGGACGCCCCTACTACTCAAATCCAGGTGAGAGACTTCCTATGCCTCACTGGTTACTATGTGAACTTCATAGAGAACTATGGGACCATAGCTTCTCCCCTGAATGTGGTCTCCTCTCCCAAATTCCCTAAAAAGGACAGGTGGAATGAGGAGTGTACTCAAGAATTTGAAGGCCTAAAGAAAGCACTTTGTCAAGCACCATTCCTAAGAGCTCCTGATTACAACCAAACCTTCATTGTGCAGACAGATGCTTCAAATACAGGTATAGGTGCAGTTCTGAGTCAGCAGGATGAGAAAGGTAGGGAGCACCCCATTTGCTTCATCAGCAGGAAGCTGAAGGAACCTGATAGAAGGTGGGCAACCATTGAAAGAGAATGTGTTGCTATTGTGTGGTCACTGAAGAAGTTTAGACCATACTTGTATTGATCTGCTTTTGTGATTCAGACTGGCCACCAATCCTTGAGATGGTTGATGCAAATAAAAGGGGAAAACCCTAAACTACTGAGATGGTCAATCAGCCTGCAAGGGTTTGATTCTACCATTGAAAACAGGCCTGGGTGTCACCACCAAAATGCTGATGGTCTCTCCAGGATGTTTGACCGACTGGAGTTAGGAGATTCATCCAGGAGTGGATTAATCCTCCAGTCTTATAGTCTGGGGGCGACGAGTGTTAGGCAGGATTCTCAAAATGTGCTAACTTCCCTTACCCTTTAAGACCCTCAGCAACTTTGCTGGATTTGTAGGATTTGATTTTTTTTTACCTGGGAAGAGTGTGTGCCTTTATTTCCCACACTTCCATGTATTTTGATGTGTGTTTTACTTTTGTGTTCTTTGGTTATGGAGTTTTAAAACCACTCCATAGGGATCATCTCTTTCTGTGTGTCACACAGCACCTTGAGTGCAGTGGCACAGGGGTGTCTTTCAGACTTCCCAAGGTTTAAATACCTTCTCTGGGACTGACTACTGTCTACCAGAGCATGTAAAGTTAAATTGACGTTACTAGTCTCTTTAAATGTACAGACCCAGCACACACTATCTTCCTATGGAGTGCTGGAGGGGTTGCCTAGCTTCCCCTGAGTCAAAACACTCATGTAACAGTCAAATGTTACATGTTCCGACTTTAAATGGCTGGTGGCAGTGGTTTAGATCAAACTACCATGATTTTTCCCGACCGCTAACAAAGGTAGCTAAAAATTGGGTCAGCCATGTTTTTCAATATGGCGCCCAAGACCTATCATGTAAAAACAGACTCCGGTCATCTTTTTTTGCCATTTCTTTTAGGGAAAGTCCTTCTTGTGTTTGTCTCAGCACGCCAAACCAGGGTTGGTCCCTTTGTTCGTTGGCCTTTGGTGGGCTTCAGTGCTGAAGCTCTTGTGCGGCACCTGAGTATCTGGGGTGGACAGGATGTGAGGCAGGTGCTGAAACTCCCTGCGCTTAGTCTCCTAGGAGACATGAATGTACTCTGGCGTGATTGGCCAGCTGGCTGTCCGGCAAGGATAGCTACCCTTCTTTGTAAATGACAGCCTGGCGTGAATGAATGGGGGAAAACTGTTTAAAAGCAGATATCGGGGACATGGAAAGCAGAGTCGACCACTGGAATGAAAGAACTGAAGATGAGCTGAAGGAAGAGGACTGCTGCAACTCCTGGACGACCGTTGAAGCCCTGCTGCAGGTCCGAATTGCCTGAAACTCCATCGTCAGAGAAGCTCTTCAAGGCTAACTTTTTCCCTTGAGTTTGGTGGGAACAACCAACTCGCAAGCTACCTGGACACCATCCCAATCTGGTTGAATTTTCATCAGAGTGATGTTGAAAACCAGATAGCCAGAGGGAAGGAAACCAGGTTGTGGACTTGAAGGCACTCAAGCCTTAAAACAATGTTTTGCCAAGCTTCTGGCCTCATCCCCGGGCAGTGCAGGCACCTCCCGATGTCCTCCATCTTGTCCCCATGACTGAAGCTCAGGAACAGCGAGATCTGCTCGAACTGCCAGGAACAACTGCCTCAGCTACAGCTTTTCTTCACTTACAAGGTACTGTGCAAACGCGGTCCAGAATTCTTTTTGGCCAGAGAGAAAGTGCATGAAACTGTCACGACTTCGAAGGCTTGTCCTTCCCTAAACATTCGTCAAACTTTTTGCCTATCCAAATCTTTCTAAAAACCGTGGCAAAGACTTAACCGTTAACTACCAGAACTGTGCTATCCTATACAAAGACTCTGAACCATTGACTTTGGCACAGGCCTATGAAATGAACTGCTGGTTGTAGTTTACTGAAACCCTTTGCCCTGCCTATGAAAGTATTTGTGATGTTGATTCTTATAACCTTGTCTTTTTAGCCCTTTCTAAAATATCTGAAGTGTCATTTTGCTCCCACTTCAGGGAAGCTAAACTTGTTCAGTTACTTACCGGTTGTGTATTTGTGGTTTATTAGTGTGTGATATTGAGTTGCTCTTGTTAGTGTAATGTTTTCAAACTGACTGTGTAAATAAATGTATATTCTTTAACCAAGAAACCTTGAGTAAGTGTTTGTTTCAACCACTGTATTTGTTGGTCCTTTGTGTAACTTGGTCTACTGCTTAATTCAACTCTTGAGATAAGTCTGGCTGCTCAGCCATCACTACCACTTTACTGTGTAGTACAGGCTTGTACCAAAGGTGAAATTGTACTTACACTTGTAGTCTTAATTGCATGTAGTGCTCCCAAAGGGTACTGCATGTGATTCTGCCTTACAGTAGTGTAAACTGAAAGAGCAGCTAAGTGAACCTTTAGTGCGTTAAAAACCATGCTTGAGTCTAGTAAATGCGTCAGGTAAAATACAATGTGGATAGGAGAGCAGTTAATCGGGTTGATGCTATTGGAATTGCACCAGATACTAAGCACTTCCACTAACTGGAGTAGCAATATCGGGTTTTATGTTTTCTTGCCTAATCTCTAAGTATGTCCATGCATCTCTGAGGGGGTTGGAGGTGCCCGAACTCTATGACCTCAGGAGCCAGGCCGCTAAATTCAGAGTTTGCGGGCACGGGTGAAGTGTTTCTCCCTTGTCCTGAGATAACATGTTGTATGGGCAAGGTAGTTTCACTGGGTGAGACAGAAACATCTCCATCAAATGAGTGAACCAGGGTTGGCGGGCAGGCATGGGTGCCATCAATCTCATGGTGACTGGTTCCTGGTGCATCTTGTGCACTATCATGTTGAGTATGGGAGTCGGGGGAAAAGCGTAAACAAATTTCCCTGGCCATGTGATCCAGAGTCCGTTCCCCTTGGAATGGTTCTGGGGGTACCTGGAGGCGTAATCTTGGCATTAAGGGTTCTCAAGAGTTGTGAACACGTCGATCTCTGGGAAGACCCATTCTGTGAAAACATTGGAGATGATGTCTTTGTTTAATCGCCATTCGTACTCCATGGGTAGCTGGAAATCTCTGCTGAGTATGTCTGCCAGAAGATTGAGTTCCCCCTGGAACATGTGGTGACAACATGAACATGTTGTGTTTGCGAGCCCATTTCCAAATGTTCTGGGACAGTTTGGATAGCACTGGAGAGTGAGTGCCCCCTTGCTTGTTTAGATAGTACATGGACATGGTGCTGTCTGTCAGGATCAGGACCGTCTTTCCCTGCAGCTGTGTCTGAAAGGCTTTCAGAGCTTTCAATATTGCTAACAGCTCCAACAGGTTTATGTGGCTGGATGCTACTTCTGGGGACCAAATGATGTGCGCCGTGTGCTGAAGCAGGTGAGCCCCCCACCCAGTGAGAGGTGCGTCTGTCTTGAAAGTGACTTCTACAGTGGGGGTGGTGAAGGATTTTCCCTTCAAGAGGTTTTCCCTAGACCACCATTGCAGAGAGAGAACAAGGGCTGATGAGACAACCACTATATCGTCCCATTGTCTGCTGGCCTGACACCACTGGCTGTTGAGCCACTCGAATTAGAGCCAGTAGGAATCCCAGGCTGAATAAGAGGTCTATCATCTTTTCAGTGTTTGACAGGCATTTTCCATAGGAATCCCCTGTTATGAGCCAGTCGTCGAGGTAAGGATAAACTGGGATGGATAGCCTTCGCAGGTGTGCCGCTGCCAATGCCAGTACCTTTGTAGTAAATACCCTTGGTGCTGAGGAAATGCCGAAGGGTAGTACTTAGAACTGATAGTGTTTGTCTTCTATCATGAATGTGAGGTATTTTCTGTGTGCTGGCAACATTGAAATATGAAAGTATGCATCTTTCATGTCCAATGTTGCCATGTAGTCTACCTTTGTGAGCAGGGAATTACTTCCTGCAGAGTGACCATATGAAACTTTTGAGGTTTGACAAATTTGTTTGCTGGGTGCAAATCTATTACAGAGTTTTGTAACTAGGCATGCCTCTTTAGGAGGCTACCTTGTGCTAAGGTTCTACCAGGTGTCTCTGCAGCACCCAAAGTATTCTTGAGAATACTGTGCTTAACCTGTTTGCCCTCAGCTACAATGGAATGCAGGTGAGCCCACAGAGTTTCAGGGATTTCTTGAAGGCCCTCTTGTAGCATATTCCATTGTGCATCTGTATAGCTAGCCAACAAAGTGGCGTTGTTAGCTATGCGAGTGGAAAATGCTGCAGAAGTTGTGACTCTTTTCCCCAATGTGTATAACTTTTTTCACGCGCTTCCCTTGTGGACAGGGGAACCCCTGCCCTTTTCCTGGTTGTAGTTACCACCAGGGAATCTGGAGTAGCATGTCCCCTGATGTAGAGGAGATTAGAAGGGGAAGGGCAAAACAGTTTGTCGACTCTAGGATTGACAGCCCTTGTTAGGGCAGGTGTCAACAATGAAGGAGCCAAGCGTCTTTTGATTGAATTCAGCAAAGGAATAGCTTGGCTGGCAGGTGGCCTTTCTTTTAAGATGTCCTCAACAAAATCAGCCTCTGGTACATCTTCCTGGGTGGCAATCTGGAAATGTTCTGCTGCCCTCCTGAAGATAGCGTTAACTGCCATCTGGTCATCAACTGGGGTGGCCTGTCGAGCAGGTGTGGTAGGGGGGCAGAGCATCAGGTTCCGGTGCTGGGGTAGGTGATGCCCAAGGCTGAGGGTCGACTGGCTGCACATGGACATCTTCCCAACCCTCTGTGGGGTCAATGGGATCACCCACAGGTGATTCATCTTGATTGAATTGGTCTATAGGGACCTCATCATCAGTGAGGTCATAAAACTCTTCCTCCTGAAAGGAATGAAAGGTCTTTTGAAATTTTGGTACAGGAGTAAAAAGGCTCTCCTCTCAAGGCCTTTTGGGTGTGAATTTCTTTGAGAAATCCACAAATCTCTCTAACCAATTCATAAACCCCTCAAACTTCTCCCTGGTCCATGATGAGGAGCCAGAGGAGTCTAGAGGTGGAAAAGGATCTTTTAGATGATCTTCTTTGCTAAAGCATCGAGCTATTTCCCTTAACTTTGAAGAAAGAGACACAGGGCTCTCTGAAAAGTCTTTTCAATGTTACGGTGGTTGAGATGTGTCTTTGGATGAGTCTTTAGGCCTATCTTTCTGTTTCGATTAATCCTTAGGCCTATCTTTAGGTTTGACAAGTCCTTAGGTTTATCCTTAGGTTTCGACAAGTCCTTTGACCGTTCTCCTTGATTTGCTGCTGAAACGATCTTAGTGATGCTTTCGGTAATGCTTGGTGTCACAGGAAAGTGTACCCGGGGCCTTGTGCACCGCTGGTGCCTTCTTCTGATGCATATCGACGGTCGCTTGAATATTGATGGTAGCGCCCTTTGATTTAAACTGCCCGATCGCATGCCACACCTGCATTTGCGGGGAGGGCTGTCGATCATGACGATTGGTGGGCACTGCCGAACTATCCGGCGTGACCGTTGGCACGATGGAACGCTTCGACTGTTTTGTCAAAGGCAGGCCGGAGGTTGTGTCTTTAGTGTGGGAAGATTGTGCGTTCTTGTCGCCGGGATGTACAGTACCCATAGCAGGACTCACATCGTGCCTGGTGGGGCCGGGGATGGATAACACAGAGCAAGAGCGCTCCGTCGTGAGGTCAATGGCCTCTGAATTGGAGCTTTGGTCATTACTAAGCCCTTCGTCACACTGGCGGCTGCGGCGGCAGGGGAACTATTATCGGCCTGCGACATTCCGTTGGCCGCTCATCACTTAACACTGTGCTCCTTTAGGGTTTTGGGACGCAGGAGCTTACAAGCCGCACAGGTCATCTCCTTCTGGTTATGGGGAAGACACCTATTACACTTTAGGTGTTTGTCTTTCCACAGGAATTTTGCCTTGCATGAAGGACAAAATCTAAATGGAGTCCTGTTCATAGCGCAGGAATAACACAGTGACAACAAGACCAAGGGAACAAAGAGAGAGGAAAGGGAAAGGCATTCTTAAAAAGGAAATGTCCACCCCAACCCCACTCTCTCTACTGTGTAGCCCAGCCATAAGGCCTGACCACGTGGTCGGCAGTGCCGACCGAATCAACTACCGTCGAAGGTCCTTAGATCAGGCTTCGGCATAGGTCAGGAAAAAGCCATTGAGGGAAGGGACGGTAAGAGAATATAAAACGATCAAAGGTCAATAAATATAACAATATAGCAATGTCTCTGGAAGAGCTCCACATAAGGCGACCAGTACACTGGGCGGATAAAAACAATCTGAGGGACCTCAACTCGTGAGGGTTTTTGGGTACACTACACGTCACGTTAGGGATAGTGTTACAGGCACGGCCATGTCGACGTCCCCTTTGGATTCTCGAAAGACAGGATGCAATACTCTGCAGTTACCACTGGATGTCGCACTATATGCACAGCATGTGATTCTAAGCAGATTATTAAGCATCAGAAATATATATATATATATTTGTGAATGTGTGTCTGTATGTGGGGTTTGCTCCAGCCCCATAACAGTTGGTCGGCTGAGATTTTGGCCCAAGGTCAGCATACCAGTCTGTGGTCTACTGGTGATAGTGTAATTTGACCATCCCGACCCATTTGCCCTGCACAGGGCAGGGTCCGGCCCTGTGCTATCAGTATAGTTGATTCTGGGAGATTGTCAGTTTTGTGATAGTTGGCTCCAGCCCCACAACTGTTGGTGAGCTGAAATTTTGGCCAGAGGTCAGCATACCAGTCTGGGGAGTAATGGTGATGGTGAAATCTGACCAACCCCACCTATTCACCCTGTACAGGGCCAAGGCTGGCCCTGTGTTATCAGTGTAGGCTATTTTGTGAGATTGACGTTTTTGCAACTTTTCCAACAAAAGGAAGTGAGGACACAAGGTTGGCATACCAGTCTGGGTTTTTCTGACGATAGTGAAATTTGACCAGCCCCACCCTTTCACCCTGCTCAAGGGTGCAGTGGGATCCCGCCCTGTGCTATCAGTAAAGGCGATTTCGTGTGATTGTGGATTTTGCAATTTTTCAAAAATAGGAAGTTATGACACAATAAAACATACACAAGGCTATAGCAGACCCCCAATTGCATGTCAGCTACAGACCTGTACAACGCCGGGTGGTACCACTAATAGGGGTATACATGTTTCCAATGCCGAATATGATGAAAACAAATCCCACAGTCCCCCCCTCCAATCCAAACAAAGAGAATCAGTGTAGAACCCTTGTGCAATCATACGCACCTGCAATCCAGCTATGTATCTAGTGTTACTAGGTGTGTCATAGTTATAGAATAGATAGAGCCAACACTATTATATGGCTAAAATCCGACAACCAACTCTCCTAACCAAGTAGTGAGGCCTATCTGTATGACCACGTCAGCCTGCTACTAGCCACTCTAATCTGTATCTCTTGCTTCGGTCCTCTGTATATTATGTATGTAAACATGTCTCCCTGTAATTAACCCCCACATGCTTGCATCATGTATATTGATGTGTATATAAATCCTGTATACCTTTTTGTATAATGTTTGTGTATACCTTTTTGTATAATTTTTGTGTAACTAAATTTCGCATATTCTTGTATCTGCTGCGCCCTGATACCCCTGGATATGACCCGCAATATAAATAATAAACAAATAATAATAAACAAAAGTACAATCCACTCCATTGTTTTGAATGACCAAAAAGAAATGGAAATCATATTGATTGAACTGCCTCATATGTAAATGTTCCTCATTCATATTCATTGTAGATATCTTGAAAGCCTGAGTGGATTTTGAAACTTGCTGAGATGGCCAACAATGTCCCACCGTGTTATTGCTGTCCTCTAGTAGATTCTATTTGACACTCATGAAAAGCATACTGTCATCAATCACGAGGGTTCCATGCATCATCACATCTTGGGGTGCACTCTTTCCTAACTCACTCAAAAATAATTAAGACAAATCAATGTTCCATCTGTATTAGTGTTGTTCTCTCTTGCATATTGGATTTGTTCTGCAGCATAAACAGTGATAGCTATTAAAAATCGCAGTGTTATTAGAGAGAAAGTACTTTTTTGAAAGAAAGACCCACAGAAGATAATGTGATCTACATTAATGAAAATGAGTTTGTCTCGTACATTGCTATTTTAAGGATGATGTACACTTCTAATTATTATTATTTTATTAGTAGGCAGGCATGTAGAATTTTGGCTGACAGAATGTAGTGTTAAAGAGACTTTCTTTAAAAACAAATCCTGTCCTGCTGGTATGTTAATATTAAACTCGGCTCACTGTCATAATGTGTGTTTGATGACATTCTTAAAAGAGATTAACATCATTTGCTTTCATGGCATGTGATACTCAAAGATGGATTACTGTTTGTAAAGGAAAACAGGCCTGCTTCCCAATTTCTCACTGTGAGCAACAGATGTTATTTTGTATGTATTAAATGAGCGCCAAGGACAGAAATACACTGGGACTAGTGGAAGAAAGGCTCAGAAATCTGTCTATGCATCTGTCCCTATTATGTGCCCAGTGAAACAGCAAAATGCTGCCTTGCTGCGCCAGAGCTCTCAGTGATGTTCCCAGTTCAGGGCCAGCATTCAGCATGTTTCCTGATAAATGTAACTGTCATTGTCTGTTCTCGATGGCCGGAATATGCTGACATTTCATCCCTTTCATGCAAAATCATCAGAAGGGGCTTCCATTAATCTTTCCTTTGCCAAACAACGGCCATCAGCTCAGAGCCTAGATCCTGATAGCTCAGTTTAAAAACCCATTCATGGAAAGGTCATTGCAAAGATGCAGGGAAGTAAAAGTTAAAGATAATCCATGGGCAATTTTTACCATCTAGATCACGTATCCAACAATATGGGAATGGCTATTAACAAAATGAGATTTCTAGAAATTGTGGCTGCGCCCACACGCAACTATGCACAAACGGGTTCTTATTACAGAAACCTCTCACAGGTGCAAGTACGATTTTCCCAAAACTACCCATTGCAAAATACATATTCCCATATTCCTTCGATATATAAACCATCTGTTGCTTCCTCAAGCAAATAAAAAAATATATATATTACACGGCCACACTAACTTTGGTGAGGTTTGGTCCAGGGGGGGGCAAAGTTATAGGGGGGTCCCAAAATGTCTTTTTTCCCCATACACTGAATGGGAAAAAAACTTTGCTCACGCCTACAGCCCAAACCGCTGGACGGATTTTCACCAAATTTGCGGCAGGAGCAGTGGCTTGGTTCCGAAAGTGTGCTTTTGTACATTTGGTGAAAATCCGTCCAGTAGTTTTCTTAAAAATGACCAAAAAGTAGCTCACAAAAAATTAGTGATATCTATGTCCGGTCCGCGGACACACTTCCCTGTTCACTCCGTGGACAGTGTTCTGATTGGCTAATCGGCAAGTGGGGGTCCCAAAATATTGTAAAGACTTATAAATGTGGTGCCATTTGACAAATCTACGCAAAGATTTGCAAAAAGATTATAGATCTAGATTTAGATGTTTTCGTAAAGTCTGAATGGATTTTGTCAAGTGGGGGCTAGGTTATATGACGATTGTATGTGCATATATTTGACACTTTTCAATAAAGAAAACATGGGTGGATTTCCAGCAAACTTGCGTAAGGAGCATTGGCAAGGACCTACAAGCATGTTTTTGCAAATGTGCCAGTGTTTTATTATTTGACAAGTGTCATAATCTAGCAACAAAAAATAGCGGTATACCTTTAGTGACTGAGGAGTAGCATGTGGCCATCGGCAGTGGCCAGATTGTCCGGGTCATGGAATAAGGTCATGATCCAGACAATCTGGCTACTGGCCATGACCACAAGGGACAAACATAGGATTAAAGTGGCCATGTCCATCTGAGTCTGGCTTTGTGGTAAAGTTATTCAAAATTAGGATAGATTTGAAAGGAAAGAAAAATTTGCTTGTGGTAATATGGTCATAGGGTTCTTTTTGCCTTCTGCAGGATGCTATGGACAGTGAAGAGGGGCCCTGTATGGAACCCTCCCCTTCCCTTTCCATGGTGGCCATCCTGGAAAAGGATTTTCATTCCTACACCGTGACGCCACAGGCGTCCCGGTTTTGGAAAAAAAACCTATTTTTTAGCACCCCGGGTTCCCGCTTTGGGAACCTACGGTGATAATGGCCTTCATCCCCCATTTCAGGGGCTGGAATTGGGGGATAATGTTAAGATGGATTTCTGAACTCTGACCTGGAGGGGCAGAGGTTCAGAAGGCCAGCCTAGTTTCTTGGAACAGGGTAACCTCTGGTAACCTCTGGACAAGTCAGACCAATCAGGGTAGCGATGGCGGCGGTCAAGACTAAGTCTCAAGAGGGGTGAGGGTGACGGAAAGACCTCAATGAGCACACAAAGCAAGGACACTTACAAATTACTCCAGACAGGTGTTATATTAAAAATATAGACAGATTCATTACAAGGCCTTTGTAACATCGACCATAGCAAAGAATCACAATAATACTAAAGTAAACCAAAACATCACAACCAATACAATATATATACACGACCGCAGGGTCTAAGGAGTTAGGAGCACATAATATGTAGACCACCTAGATGGGGAGGAAAACAGGCAGTGCAAGTAATCTTTAGACCCAGTTCGACATCCGAAATACACCTAACTAGGAGGAAGTCCGAGCCCTACGAAGAGAGGAGCCTTATGCTCAAAAGTACCTGCACGCACTGGTGCCAATGGACAAAAGAGGGGCTCTTCAAGGATATCAGGCAGTTCAGGAAAGTGAATGAAGCGATGCAGAACAAGTCCCCACTACTCAAGCCAGGCCTCCACTTGTGGGCAGAGGCAGGGTGAGAGTGCAGGATAGAGTCGCTATTTCACAACAGCGGTAGAAAAGAAACGGGCTCCTGCGCGAGGGGCCACCGGTTGGGGTATGGACTACTCACCGGTCCCCAATGTGGGCAGACCCAGACTTCTCCAGTTCAGTTCACGTTGCTGGCAGGTTCAGCTGCGATAATCAGGACGTCTTGACACCGTGTAGATTCTGCGTAGCAGGATGCAGGGTTGAGGGTGTCCCAAATGCAGCGGATGTGCACAGGTTGTTACCACAGCAGGGCAACACAGCAACCGCGTTTACTCTGGTTCGGGTGCAATCGTCTCACTTCAGACCTGGAAATGCCAAGTGTACGAATTCGGTGTGAGGGTGCAGTGGACGCAGAGCAAGCAGTAGACCAGGTTTCGAGGGCTTCCCCGAAACGGCGGCGGTGACAGAGCAAAGCGTCCTGCATAAGCTGGTCAGCCCACTGGTTGACCCAGGGACACTTCCGAAGAGGCTTTCTAGCAGGGTTTGATGAAGGTGCCGGGAATAGTTGATCCCACTATTCCAATGGGTCGAATGCGCCTTCGCAGACCTTCTAGGATGATCAGATGCAGAGGGGTCTCGCAGGACTACAGCGGCTCAGGGTGCCAAACCTTCGGGGTCAACAGCGGTTCCTTGACTCAGCTTCTTGTTGCAGGATACTTGGCTCCTTATCCCTTTTTCGTTGTGAACTCAGGAGATCAACATGGTAATGGTGTTTTCAGCCTCCTCTTATCCAAAGTTCCCTTCGCGCCCAAACGGAGAGGACCCAATGGGAAATCTGCTCACAAACACTCACACCATACGTGGACCTATCACGGACCACGGTGGTCCCAGGCATTCAGGACACTCTAGACTCTCTGGCACCCAGGATGTGTATTGGGAACAGCCCACATCCTGGAGGCACACCCAAGGAGTGCAGAAGCCTGCCAAAGCATTGTGTTTCGCGGGAAAGTGCATGACCAAATAAGGACTGCCCCGGGTCGGCTTGACTGGGGGAAGGTGAAGGGGCAAGACGGTCAGCGGACAGGACAAAGAACCTCGTGGCATGGCCATTTTGGAGCCAGGCCACTCATTTGTGCCAAACGCGGTAAGCGTGGATAACTTGGCGAAAAAGGGTTCAAAACATAAGAGAAACGATACCTGCCACCAGTCCCGTCCGTGACACACTTGCACAGTTCATGATAAGTCCAGTGAGAGTTTCTAGGCCTTTGGAATTTCTAGAGACCCAAGAGTGCGGTAATGTAAGTTACGGGGCACTCTTGTTTCATGTTGCACAAAAGCTGCAACATGAGGAAAGGACTAAGGGAAACAAAGTCTCCCAGTACTGACTGTCTTAAGGGCATGTCAGTTTCCCCATAAGAATTGAGCGAAAGCCCAGAGGAGTGCTGCGGAAGGCTGCACTTCTCTGGCAAAGTCTAGATCAGGGTGTAAAACAACAGCAAAAAGTGTGGGGGTTGCCACATGGAGGGAAAATTACATACAATATGAAATCTTTCCTAACAAATAATGGTCCAGAGACCTCGTTATCCACCCTTGCTTCGCTTGGGCTAATAACTTGGGCTGCTGGGCTGGTATCCAACGTTCCAATCCCTGGAACAGAAGATGAACACCACAGTATTCCCATTAGCATAGCACAAAATGCAAATGGAATGTTGGAAAATCTTATTTAGTCTGTGTACTTTACTGAGAAATAAAAAGTAGAGGGAGTCTATACATTTTTATTTTTTAGTTCTATTTTTTAACTGTGAAAGGTGGTTTCTAAAGGAATATGTCGTTTGTTGCTTTTGGATATATTTTTTTTTTTGGCAGGAGAGCTGAGAACGAAAGGTGGGGAGGGAAATGAGGGAAGAACAACCAAACACTAATATGGAGAGGTAGGTGGACAAGGGAAAATGTTGTGGGTGTGTTATGTCTAAGTTAGGGGGCACTGTTTCTGATTCTCCTTGATTACAGCAGTGGTGGTGGCTCTTGGGGAGGAGGGATGGCATTAGCTGATGCCATTTTAAGATAAATAGCAGTTTTGCTAAAAGTATGTACTGTGTACTAGATTGTTAATGGATAATGAGTAGGAATAGGTGTTGGAGCTGTGCAAGGGAAATTTTGAAGTTGGAAGTTCCTAGATCAGTAGAAAATGCAGTTCCGAACTGTCTGCCAAGCAGAGATCTTATCGTGAAGTGCGGACTGGTTCTCAGACACGTCGTCATGCCACGCGCCAGCGTATGGTCATGTGGCACTGTCCGGAAGGTCCGTTATGAAGTCAGATGTTCGTAGACGTCTACGGATGCAAAACTAGTTGAAATAGTTGCAAGAAGTGTATAGAAGTGTTAAAAATTATTCCAGATGATATGAAATGAGTTTTGAGGTGAAACTTTGGAAATTGGACACAAATATTGCTATATTGGGTAAGTATGATATTAGTAAGTTGTAGGAAAATAGCATGCACTGGTAAAAATCTATGAAATTCAATGAAAGACCTTGTTAAAGGGACGTTATGGTTAAGTTGCACTAATAAAAACCTATGAATTTCAATGAAAAAAACTTTGTTAAAGGGACATTATGGTTAAGTTGCACTAATAAAAACCTTTGAAATTCACGGAAAAAACTTTGTTAAAGGGACGTTATGGTTAAGTTGGACTAATGAAAACCTATGAAATTCAAAGAAAAAACTTTGTTAAACGGATGTTATGGTTCCAAGTAAAACCAAAAAACCCCTGAAATTCACCAGTTATGGTAAGTTAAGCAACCATAACTCGCGACACCACCATGCACTGCTAAGACTAACACCCAGGACATCAAAGATGACATCACAAATGTCATTGATGACATCACTGATGACATCACACGTGAAATACATTTTGATGAAAAGTCTCTACCTCTACAAGGAGGTGTGTTTATATTGTTGATAACAAGATGTCAGGAGTGATCGGGAGACCTATCATGAACTACTTAATCTATTAAAGAATGTACTCATCTAATATCATTATAATCCAGTGTTGTTGTTAATACAGAAACCTAATCATATTTAAACATAGGCAATGACTGCAGCATGCACCATAGAAGTACACTATTTATAATATTGTCATTTTGGATAGTACAATAATGAATGCTCCCTTATCAGAGTTTTGAGTAATGTTAAATTTGTAATAACTAGCTAACAATTCACTTGTGCTGGTACAAACAATACATCTGACACACCACAATGCATACAGATCAGAGGCACAAACAGGGAAACTAAAGTAAGGAAGAAAGAAACTGCATCATCAGAAAATATTAATGACATTCACGTTTATCTTCATGTATACAAATGAATTGTCTGTTTGAGGCCAGCTCATTTCCCCATGTATGTGCACCATGAGCTGAGACCAAACCCTAAGGAAAGTACTTAAAGAACATATGACAAGCTTAACATCTAGATATGTAGCACCTTTTTAAATGTTATTATTCTGACTGCCAGAGAACAAAACCACCTGGCCTATATATGTCAAGGAACAAAAACAAGTGGCCCAGATATGTGATGTCATCAGTGTTGTCATCAATGACATTTTTGATGTCATCTTTGATGTCCTGGGTGTTAGTCTTAGCAGTGCACAGTGGTGGTGCGAGTTATGGTTGCTTAGCTTACCATAACTGGCGAATTTCAGGGGGTTTTCACTTTTACTTGGAACCATAACGTCCGTTTAACAAAGGTTTTTCTTTGAATATATAGATGCAGTAAAAAAACTTTATTAAAGGGATGTTATGGTTCCAAGTAAAATCGAAAAACCCTTGGAATTCATCAGTTATGGTAAGCTAAGCAACCATAACTCGCGCCACCACCGCGCACTGCTAGAACTAACACCCAGGACATCTAAGATGACAACACAAGATTCTTTTCTGTGCATGAAGTTAATTAGCTCGGTTATGAACACTTTTTGATAATACTGCAGTTCTTTTTGCTTACTTTACGTTCTCTGGGTATGCTTCTATTTGTATGCGTTGTGGTCTCTTTATGTTTTGTGTGTAATAGTACAATTATGCAGTAAGGGAAGCATTCGTAGATACTTAAGTTTCACAGTATGCAAAATTCTGTAATGGAAGCAATTATCAATTTAGTATTCAACATGGGAAGATTTAGAATATTGTACCTCTATAGCTCATGCTGCAGACAATGCCTACATTTCTTCATGAGTTTGTTCATGTACTGAAAAAACTCAGTAATGCAATGGAATTTTTTAGCAACGCATTGCTTAACGGACTATTTGGCATATGATAGTTCTTCAATGATCTCTGATACTTTTCTGCCAATATTATAATGACAATCCCTTGTGGAGGCTCTGCATGAAAACTAAATGCACATGTGATGTCATCAGTGATGTCATCAATGACATTTGTGATGTCATCTTTGATGTCCTGGGTGTTAGTCTTAGCAGTGCACGGTGGTGGCGCGAGTTATGGTTGCTTAGCTTACCATAACTGGTGAATTTCAAGGGTTTTTCGGTTTTACTTGGAACCATAACGTCCCTTTAATAAAGTTTTTGTACTGCATTTCATAGGTTTTTAGTAGCACAACTTAACCATAACGTCCCTTTAACAAAGTTTTTTTACTGAATTTCATAGGTTTATAGTAGCGCAACTTAACCATAACGTCCTTTTAACACAGTTTTTTTTACTGAATATACATTTTCATAGTGTAAATTTGATAGATGTGTACTAGGGTTCCCTTACTTTATATACAATTAACGGGGTATCTGAAATTGTTCTATCATACCATATAAACAGTACACAAGTGAAAAAAGCAGCACATATTCCCATTATATATATTAATAAATAAGCAGTGGAACCTATATATTTAACACATCAGCCAGCCATTGAAATACGATATGTAAGAAAATTGATTATACCATAACAAAAAAAATATATCTCCAACATAATTACCTCACAGAAACTGCAGAGCTAGAAGCAACAGTAGACCTACATAACACAACAAATACAACTTACCAAAAAGTAGTAAGTAAACTTCATTTTTTGTATATATTACTCTACTTTTAGGGTGAGCTACAGTATCATTAATATATTTTTGTTTTTTCACACAGAAATGTGCAGTACTTTGGAGTGGCTGGAAGAAACTTTTCCACATGTGGAAATGTCTGAAGACAGTGATAATAATGGTAGACACTTGTCTATACATGGAAATTGATACTCATTACCTAATGTGTACTTAACATATATGTATATTTTTACAGACCATAGAAAGATTGAAAATGTGACTCCAAAAGACACAATGGAAAAGACTCTCAAACGCATTGAACATAAAGTAGACAGGCTGAAGGAAAATGTCAATAGTTTGAAACAGTTACTAGTGGACCACATCAAAGACAATATTAAGTACCACGGCCCCACCTGTACCTGTACCCCCTCTCCATGTCCCAGTGAACTATCCCCAAACCGTGAACAACAAAAAAACATTTTGATGAGATTTCCATCCCTTCATCCCCTCGCAATCATCCTCTCCAAACCCATAATTCCCCTGTTTTTGTATCAGTTTCTGCTTCCCCCTATCTTTCATAATTCAAGTATATTTTTTTAAATTAAAAAATGTTATGTTTCTTGGAATGAAATGATTTGTATCTTATTTATATTTTAAAGCAGTTAAAATGTCAGCGGACAGCGCGCCTGTCCGGCCTGTCCATAATGAACAAAATGTGGATGTCCTAATGACACCACACCTGTCCGTACCGTTCGCAACCAAGATGGGACTGTCCGTAGAACAGGCGCGGTGTCCGGGATGTCCGTAGTCAGACAAAATGGAGGTGTCCTAAGGACACTATACCTGGCCGTGCAGTCTACAGAACAGCTAAACACATGCGCACCATACCCATAAATCCTGCGAACATCCTGCCTGTCCGTAACTGTCCGTCTCACTTGTGTCACACTTTTAATTAGTTTCAGGACCCGAACACTGTCCGTAGAACACCCGCACGCATGTGCATGACCGCTCCTGCGCATTTGCTGTCCTGCAGACACCTGTTCTCTTCGCGGACTGTTCCCGATGTCATCATGTGACCACACCCATGCTGAGTGTGTATAACATGTTAAAAGAACTTATTCAGACAATCCAAATTATTTTACAGTAAAAAATCACCATTTCACATGTTCCAGACAATGGCCCTGGCTTTCCACATATTTTTTGTAACTTTTTGAATGCTTTTGAGTGTTCGATTTGTTCTCGAGGCGCATCCCTCCACCCCTATAAAAAGCACACCCCAGTGCTGATCTTCATTGTACTTCTGGCTATTGCAGATTGACTTTTGCTCCCTTTAGTGCTCTAGCTGAGATTGCCTCATCAACCCTAATGGCATCCATGGCTGCTATTGCTAAATCAGCATCAGCACCACCCCCAAACCCTCCACCCTCATCACCTCCCCAAGGGCCTGCAGAGGGGAACACTCGTGAGGATGTATAGAATGAGGATGAAGAGGATGAAGAGAATGAGGGGGAGGAATGCCCTACTACCAGCACTCGCCGGTAGTCTTGGGTGTGGCGGTTGTTTACCATTTATGGTAACGTACCAAAAGCATGTGCAGACAAGGTCACCTGTAACCAGTGCAAATTAGTGCTGAGTCGTGGGAGACGTGGTGCATACAGCTTTGGTATGACATCCCTGAAGCGACACCTAACTTCGTTCCGCGGTGTGGACATTCGCAAGGTTGTGCCTTGTGATGAACATAGTAGGTTGAGTTCCTCCACAGTATCCTCCATTTCCGCTCCTCTAACCACAAGAGACACTCCTGTGGGAGAACGCATCCCTCCAGCTGCTTTACAGGCCATTTGCGATGCTGTTGACCCTTACCTTTCGAGGGTCACAATATTGTGTATGTACTGTGACGCAGTACTCTGCAGGGGGGAGAGTCTTCGAAGTGCTTTCAAGACTACTGTCACAGACCACCAGAAGACTTGCTACCTACCTAAAAAAGGCCCACCCTACATCTTCCTCTCTCCACCTGCCCTTTCTTACCCCCGTGGTTGGTGTCCCTTCCTTACCGTC
This sequence comes from Ambystoma mexicanum, assembly GCF_040938575.1. Classification (NCBI taxonomy): domain Eukaryota; kingdom Metazoa; phylum Chordata; class Amphibia; order Caudata; family Ambystomatidae; genus Ambystoma; species Ambystoma mexicanum. Next base: position 695,988,673 of record NC_090935.1, on the reverse strand, counting down.
CTTTCCCCTCCTCTCCTAGTGTGTTGTGTGTAACAAAGCCAACAAAATATAAAACAACAAAAATCCAAAAAAAGGCTCTTTTCAGAGCCGCCTTTCTTAGTTTAAAAATAGAACTATCAAATAAACAGTGCAGGTCCTTGCACATTTTTTAAAAGTCCGCAGTCATTCTTAGGACAGATAAAATTTTGGGGTGCTGCCCTAGGAAAACCAAAGCACTTTTCTCTGAGAGAAAGTGGTGGATCTGAAAACAGCCTTTTGGTGGTGTTTTGTGTCTTTGAAAAACTTGGAATCTTCACTTCACTATCTAATGCAAAATAGATGACTATAATTCCAAAAAAGGGTGCAATGCATTTTGTACATTTCTAAGAAAAATCTGATTGCAAGCATATGTAAGATGGACTCCATCTCTGCGAAAAATGAATGTGCTATGAAACATAACATTTTCATTGTGAAAAGAGGACATGCCAACATCTTTTAGAAAAGCACGGACAGCCTTATTGACATTGTGCCTCGCTTTCTCCATTTGTGGACCAAATGAAGAAGAACGCAGCCACATTTGTCGTTGTGCAATACGAGAATTGGGAATTGGAAACATGTCCATGACCTTTTCAAGTCCTTCTTTCATTGCAAATTGCAAAGAAATTCCAGACACATGTCCTAAACTGTTCCCTCCACAATGAATTATAATTATGTCAGGATGACATTCTGTCTCTAAAGTAGCACAGAGCGGTACCAAGTCCAGCCACTTCATTCCACGCACTCCGTGCCAGTACACTTCTACATGAGGGAATCCAAGATCTGCAGATACACCACAATGTTCTGCATGCACCTCCAACCAATATATCCATGAGTCTCCCAAAATCCACATAATCTGTTTTCGAAAACACACAGCCATAGCTATCTGTTCTTCTCTCAGGAAAAAGACGTCCTCACTAAAGCTCTCCTTACACAACACACCCACTAACCTTTACTGACCAATCCCTAGCTCCGCTCATTCTCATTTGCATGACTCTCCACCCCAGAATGCCTGTATGTAATACGAGCTGTCCGCAGAATACCGCCATGTCCGCGGACATGTAGAAGATCTGAGCGTGGTGAAAGTACATTAAAATAGTGTTCCCCATTTCCCCTTTAAGGTGGGCTCTGAAAAGATCTGTTTTTTTGTTTCTTTTGCAGATGTCTGACAGACACCTGTTATTTTATATTTTTTGGGGTTTTTTTCTTCTTATTTTACAACTAAAATCTTCACATAACCTGTTCCAAAGCAACCCTTACATTCCAAAAGAACATTGCATTTCCCAAAAAAGATAAAGAAACACCATCTGCTTCAAAATAAGCAGCATTGCTCGAAACAATATTCTTGTTGTTACAGAAAAACATACCAGGCCTTAGCATGAAAGCATGCATGCTGCGATTGATTGCACACCTAGCAATGTTTTGCTGAGGACAAAACACAGAACTGTTGTCCCATATTGCTCTAGGCAGTAATCCAGAAAAAATTATTTTCGCATTTGGAAAAATGTTGATTACTGCTTGAACCGACTGTTCCAAATCTGCCATCAAAGTAGGGGAACTCACATAGGCCTAATGGAAAGCACCATAGTGCAAAACTACCACATGGGGACTGTTCATCCTACGCATATCTCTACAAACTTGAAGAATTGCCTCTGCATTGCAGTCAGTCACAGCGCTCCACACTACCTCCATTCCTCTAACATTGAAATTGTTTGCCACATGCCTGCATTGAGAATACTGCTGCAAACCATGGACAAACATATCTCGGAGCACCATCACCCTGACGTTCTGCACCTCTGCCATCTTCACTACACACACTCTCTTTCTGCACAAATCAACAGCATCAACATCTGATTGGTTGATCCCTACAGTCCCCTTTCCATGCTGGATTTGCTGGAAAACCCTGTATGTGGCACGACCTTCCCGTGGACAGCCATGGTGTCCAAGCAGCACATAACTCTTAGCCAGCCCTTCTACCATTTCCACATCACTCTCGGTTACATTCCCTCATTGGATACAGCAAAGCAGTCAAACAACCATCCACCAATCACATCCAAGACCTCTACATCTAACTCCATCATCAGAGGTCCGCACTTCAAATGTACTATTGATCACTCTGAATACAAGTCTCATGTCATTGGAAAGCACCTACTACAAAAACTACAGTACAAGTCGCGAAGATTTCTACTTGCAGCTCCATGCATATCCACATGCATGATTACAAAGTACAGGTATGCATATTTTATTCAGAGTACATTTACAACTCTTGTGATTCCATATAAACAAAGTAATGCCACTAAATCTGCATAGCCAATACATACATGCCAACGCTCCTGATTTAAGCATAAGACTCCCAAATCTTCATTGAAAAATCGCACTATTTTTTACTGTCTCCCGCATAACCTATACATACATTCCAACCCTCCCGATTTAAGCGTGAGACTCGATTTCTCATTGAAAAATGTCACCATTTTTTACTGTCCCCGCCTAAATTAATGCTAATCCCAATGCAATCGTATGAGAAAAATAAATGTTCCCGATTGCTGTGGTGAAATCTCCCTCTCAAGTGCTCCCGATTGTTCGCATGTCTAGTTATAATATGAAATTATTCACATTTTTCCCTTCTACTATAATCAACAGTCACTTCCAAACCTCTCTACTATCAACAACACAGCTGTAAAAAAACAAGTGAATTTCATGAAATTAAAATTCTACTCATTTGCGAAACATGTTGAAAGAACATACTGTAAATAACATATAAAGGCTGCACATAGTGAAATGAAATGCATGTATACACTATGTTCTGACATCAAACAAGAATACTACCACAAAACCATACAAATCAACGTGCACATTAACATCAGTACTATAAACACACTAAATTACTAACTTCTTCCTTTTGCAATTGCAGTGAAGACCACTCTCCTGAAAATCAGCAGCATCTAAACTACAAACAGCATATCCGAAGAAACCTGCTCATTCCACAAAAAAAAGTAAGTACAATACTACCTTAATATTCTTACTGTTCCTCAGAGACACTGTGTGGTTCATTCATGTAATTTGCCCACCAAAAAAAAACATTGATTTCTGAACCATTTGCCCACAAATCCACATTTATTAAACAGAGATTAGCAGGCAGAATGGCACACAAATCCCTGTTTTTTTGGAACACAAATAACATACTCAACCCTTAGAATGTTAGTACTACAAAACAAAGAACTTTTAATTTTACACCATTACGTTTACTATTAATGCTTCTCCTCACCACTAGCTCACGTTCTACTCTCAGCTGAACGGCAGTGTAGTAACATACAAACAGAAGAATAGCCTTCCCAACTTATGGTAATTGCCCAATGCACATTCACACACCACCATATACATCTTCCCCACCAAACTCATACACGCATGCACACAGCACACATACATTGCAAAACTGACCAACCAATACCTTCTTTTTTTTCAACAGACCCCAAAGAATGCCTACCAAAAAACAAGTCCGTAGAAAGCAACGCAGAAAAAGAGCAAATGAAAATAAAAATGTCCAAAATAAGCATCAATCTAGTACCAGAGTTTGTACAAAACTTTGAAACAAAACAGCTCATGCAGTCATTTAGCAAAACCAAAGAAGCTTCTAGTACAGAAACTTTGCCTCCTCTATCAAAATGTAAAACGAAACAGAAAGTGATTAACAAGATTTCAGCTACCACTACTGCTAACACTGCTCCTATAAATCTTGATGTAGTGGCAGGTAACCATACCAAAAAAAGTATTTTAGCAAAAAATGTTCCGCCATAGAGTCCTTCAAAATCTTGCACAACCCTTAAAACCTACCGTAGAAAATTAATCCTAGAAGCTCTCGAAGTCAGTGCAATCCTTCTCAAAAGGAAGTTATTTATTTTGGTTTTAAACAGGATGAAACCACTAACAAAAATAAGTACTAAACTACAAAAGAACCTTCTCAATAAACGCAATGTCAACAAAAATAACTTCTTAAATAGCTGTGGAGGTGAATGGAATCACACCACGACCACAGAACCATATTTTAATGAAGAAGCATGCAAACAAAACCAAACAAACACAATTGCCACCCATAGCAGTGGACGAGGTTATGAAAAAAATAATAATATCATCATGGAACAAGAAACACTGCTTATAAAAATATCCCCAGAAAACTTACAATTACCTCTCCATTCGACTGAACCAGAACGTCCGGTATACAAATGGCTGTGCACGTCAATGTGTAACATTCTGAACAAATCTTTCAAATCTTAACGGTAGTTCCTCAATCAGTATGTGAAAGGTAAAGACAAAATCAAAATGAAAGTACTGCAAAATATGGATACCTGTACAGTGCGCAAATACACAGGACAACAAGGACATTCATTAGCCTGCATTTCAGGACCTATTTGCAAAAGCACCTTCCATCATATCAAAATGATATCAACACATCATTCAAATGTAAGAAATCTAGTCTATAAACTATACTATGCTAAAAGTCCTGCTTTAGAACTAGCCAATTTAAATAACACTCTTCTACATGGTACACCCAAAGACCTACAAGAAGAAATCGACCGTATCCAGAGAAAATATTCTGGAAGTGAAAGCCACTTACAAAATGCAATAGCTTTGGAATGGACTAGCAACAATTCTGCACATGGCAACCTTCTACTACACACATACAAAAATTTAAAAGTACATCCGCTGAAGTACCAAACCATGTGTGTGTGTGTTGCCGCAGAACTTTTTACAAAAGTAACACAAAAACTATATACGTAACATACAAAATAGAAGACAATGAAGATTCCAAATGGTTTGAATTAGCTCTCTACCTTGTTGCAGAGAACAAATAAGAAATAAGTGACCCCTTAATACTTTGCAGTTACTGCACTACAAAACTTGACAACAACCAAACTCCTTCACATGCTATCACAAATAACTTGGAATTATTTCCACTACCAAAACCCCTGCAACAACTCAATTTGTATGAGAGCATCATAATTCAAACAGTGCACCCATTTCAAGCAATAATACGCCTTCAACCAGCAACATTACCTCCCTCTGAATTGGTGAAAGGCATTCATGGCAAAGTAGTTTATTTACCATTAGATCTGACAGAAAATGTGCACACTCTAGGAGTGCAACGTCCAATAGAGCAATCTTCAATTGTCTTAGTAAATGGTGTACCAACAAAAGACAAAACAATTTGGCAACAACTCGTGGGCTTACATAAAGTTAGACAAGCCTTGCAATATCTAAAAGACAATAATGAATAACTCCCAAATGAGCGCTTCGTGTATATCTCCATACCTATTTGTGAATCCATTCCATTTCAGCAACTTGTACAAAATGCAAACCATGGCAGATTATGTGCTACCTACAATTCAGATAATTGCTCAACCTTACTAATACAAACACATAGTAACTACGTAATACTAATGCTTCTACGTTACAATGCAGATGGTACCAAAAACAACTGCAAGCTGGCTGGATTCACACACGGTCAAGTATCACTTGGTAAGAAAACCTTCAAAACAATAGGTATAATCTACCACGCAGGAGCCACAACCCATGCAGGTCACTAGACTGTATATATTAAAAAGAAATGTGGATGGTTCGAACGTAATGATAGTACCATTACTCGAAAGCAGAGATTACCAGCAAATCTCATAAATGCTTATTTAATCTTATAAAAAACCTAAATTTAATAACTAATCTGTACTTCAACATTAACAAAAAATGAATTAAAAAACTTTAAACAGTTAGAATACATCAACAGGTATCTAACTGGCCCAAGATTCTATAACAACCAAACAGATAAATGAATACCACTAAATTGTAACAAAAAATAGACAGTTAGAATACGCCAACTGCTTCAGAAATCTGCAACAAGCCATCATATAGAACATTAACCAGAAACAACAAGTGAACACTGAAAGAAAACAAACAAATAGACTGTAGCATAACAAAAAAAGTTTTTTTTTAATCCGACAAGGATTTTGTTTTTCCCACAGACCCAATGATTTGAAAAACAAACACAGAAACTAAGCAAAATGCACAGTACACTGGTTTGTGAACCAAATATGGGGGTCCAAAAAAAAGCTGAAATTTCTATTATGCAATGTAATATGTCTTTATAGAATACATACACTAACATGCTCTTTTCTTTTATCACAGAAATTGAAAAACAATTTTTCCTCCAGGTACAAAACTCATGTAAAAAATATATGGAATCTCAACAAATCAAGCAGTAAGTATAATTTTAAACATTTGATTGATATTCAAATCTATAGGTCTGATATATGGCTGTGATATGGTGCGGTGGTTGTGTACAAGGCCTAGAGTTTTGGGTGTATAGCCTACGGCCTACGGCCTACAGCCATGCACCCAGACTCTACATCCTGGCCACAACCACCACAGTATATCACACCCATGCTGGTTTATAACTTCACTGCTTATAACTTCGGTCTTGGGTGTATGGCCTTCGGCCTTGCACCCAATGCTCTAGGCCCTGCCCATAACCACCTGATAAATATTGGATTATATGGGTTTATCTCTGGGCGTGATATGCTGCAGTGGTTGTGGCCAAGGCCTAGAGTCTTGGGTTCTGTAACGCTCACCTGATTCTCGCAGAGGCGCCGGTCTTGACTGGGCGACTACCGTATCTTCAAAGGTGATGTGCAGCACCCGGTTGGCTCTTTGGGCTGGACCTCTGTGCCCTGTATGCCTGACGTGCAGAGAAGATGTCTGCAGATAGAAAATACGGGGTTAATGAACTGGGGTTATTGGGGTGTCCCTATCTCCTCTTCTCCTCTCCTGTAGACCCCCACAGGTTAACGCTCTCACCTTAGGTAAGTGAATGCCGAGCTCTCCATCTGCCTCGGGGCAGGGTGCTGTAACCAGTTTCTTCACTGGATAGGTAGCGCAGGCCTCTTGACTTCAGAGGACTGCTGTCCGTCGTTTACTGCACGAACGGTAAGTTTCGAGTAACTCAAATGTCTTTAAAGTCTTTAATAATGATGTCTCTTGTTTTGCAGGGTTCCGGCGATGGCGGATGACGGGCTGAAGTGAGTTGAAGATGGAGCCCGTGTGATGAATAGAAGCGCCTGGAAGCACGTAAGTAAGCGCTTGTTGCCAGCTTCACGATGCGCTCTAACTGTCTTTTATTTTGCAGGTACAAGTTCGGAGCGGCTGCAGGGTACCGGGATACCCACTGGGTTAGATGTGGAAAGGAGTAATGGCACATGAGTATTAAAGTTCCCCAATGTCTTTAAACGCACCTTGTTTTGTCTTTCAGATGCGGGATGCAGCGCCGACGGCCTCCGGAGCGTGCGAAGAGTTGGTAAGCTTTTGTCTTTCAGATGCCGGAATGCAGTGTGAAGACCTCCGGAGCGCACGAAGAGTAGGTAAGCCTTTGCCTTTCAGATGCCGGAATGCTAACCTGTTCTTTCTTGTCTTTATAGGAGTTCCTGAAGACTGGATTCAGGATGGTAAGCCTTTTTCCTTAGGCCCAGGACCGGATGCAGAAGACACGATGAGCGTTCTGCTGCAGAGGGTGCAGAATAACGCAAAGCAAGATTCATCCACCGGGTGTGGTTTAAATAGCCTCCTGTAGTGCTTAGGTGTCTCCTTCTACAGCCACGCCTAAGTAAGAAAAGAGTTCCTGCCTTCCAGAAGAGTACAGTGTTCTGAATCTAGGGAGTGGCTCCAGCCCCACCCAACAGGAAAAGTAGTTCCAAACAGAAGAGGATCAGAGACTCAACTGGCAGGCAAGTAAGCAGCATGGTCTGCTGCAGGTAAGTCCACCCAAGCATTATGAGCCCGGCGCTTCCAGCGCTGGGACTGGGCATATTTATGAGCCTGGTGCCACTGGCGCCAGGACTGGGTCCAAAAGGTCCCAATTGGGACTGGTTGGCACTCGGAACCTGGGTTATGGATCTGCTTCCAAGGGAGTTGGGAAAACCCTGACCTTTTGGAAGCAGAGACCATGACAGTACCCCCCCCTCAAGGCCCCTCCCAAACCGGGCTTCTCCGGGGGTTTTGGCTTGTCAGGAAATGTTCGGTGAAATCTTTTGATTAGGCGAGGAGCGTGGACATATTCAGCAGGTTCCCAGGATCTCTCTTGGGGGCCGTAGCCTTTCCAGTCAATTAGGTAGAATAGTTTAGATTTGGAGATCTTGGAGTCCAGAATACTTTTGACTTCAAACTCGAGTTTTCCATCAACTAGGATAGGTTTTGGAGATTTGGTTAGTCGGGTTTGAGGTTGCACGGGTTTTAATAGAGATGTGGAAGACCGGATGTATCTTCATGTGCGGGGGCAAGTCCAACTTGACCGCTACTGGGTTTACTATGGTAGTGATGGAATAGGGACCAAGGTATCTTGGGTTGAATGTGCGTGGCCCTTTTAGAGATAGATATTTGGTGGATAACCAGACTTGATCCCCTACTTGGTAGTGAGGGGCTTCCTTCCGATGTTGATCTGCTCCTTTCTTGTATTGTTCTTTAGCCCTTTGAAGGTGAGAAACAGCTTCCTTAAAGGCTTGGGTGATTGTAGAATGCAGGTAGTCTACTGCTGGTGTTTCAAGATCTTGGAGGGGATCCAACTCCGAGGTTCGAGGGTGACTGCCGTACAAAAGAAAAAACGGGGTTTTCCCAGTTCCCGAATGGACAGAGTTATTGTAGGCATACTCGGCTATCCAAAGGATATCTTTCCAAGTTTTTTCAGTTTGTTGCAGCATGCAGCGTAAATACTGTTCCAGAGTTTGATTGGTCCTCTCGGTTTGTCCGTCGGTCTGAGGGTGGTGACTGGTCGATAGTCTCACATCAATTTGAGCCGACCGACAGCAACTTCGCCAAAAATGAGAAATAAATTGACTACCTCGATCCGAAATTAGAACTGAAGGAAAACCGTGCAGTCGGACGATGTTTTCGAGAAATTCTCGGGCCAGAGTTGCTGCTGTTGGCAAGCCTTTGAGCGGAATGAAATGCGCCATCTTGGAGAATAAGTCCACGATTACTAGAATCGTATTGTATCCGGAGCATGGAGGTAGATCGGTGATGAAGTCCATAGAAAGCGTATGCCAAGGGCGAGGTGGGATGTCAATAGGGCGTAAGAGGCCTGCTGGTCTTTCCTTTTGACTCTTGTTTTGGGCGCATACTCCACAGGACATTATAAAGTCTCTGATATCTTTTTTCCAAGACGGCCACCAGAAGTAGCGCTTGATCTTTTCTGAGGTCTTGGCTATACCGGGATGACCTTCCATTAAAGAGTCGTGATAACAAGAGATTACTTTTTTCTGTAAATCTGTGCTGGGTAGGTATAATCGTTCTTGGAAATACAATAAGTTGTCCTTTACTGCAAAGTCCTTTCCCTGCAGATGCCAATTCTGTATGTCTGCTGGAGTTACAAGTTGCCTGGCTTTATCCTTAACTTCCTCAATGGATTCTGTGGCGATTACACCCAGAATTCTTTGTTCGGGAATGATTGGTACAGGTTTAGGGTTGATCAAGTGTTCTTCCACTCCCATCCGAGAAAGGGCATCGGCTTTACCGTTCTTTGTACCAGGTCGATAGGTAATTATGAAGTCAAACTCGGCAAAGAATAATGCCCAACGGAGTTGTCTAGAGGATTGGGCTTTTGCGGTTTTCAAATATTGCAGGTTTCGGTGATCCGTAATCACAGTAACGGTGTGTCGGGCCCCCAGCAGATAATGCCGCCAAGCCTTAAAGGCAGACTTGATAGCCAGAAGTTCCTTGTCAGTAATTGTGTAATTGACTTCAGGAGGCGAGAATTTGCGGGACCAAAATGCCACGGGATGCAACTGATTGGTTACCGGGTCCTTTTGTGATAGAACTGCCCCCATGGCAAGGCTTGAAGCATCAGTTTCCACGATGTAGGGGAGTTCGGGGCGAGGGTGTTTTAAGATTGGTGCAGAGATAAATTTAGTCTTCAAATCCTGGAAAGCTTGTTCCGCCTCGGTAGACCATTCAAAACGTTTGTTTTTCTTTAACAAGGCAGTGATGGGCTGGACTATTCGAGAGAACTCGGGGATAAACCTGCGGTAAAAGTTAGCGAAGCCTAACATGCTTTGCACACCTTTTACGGAGGATGGTGATGGCCATTTGAGAACTGCATCGACCTTCTTTGAATCCATACGCACTCCGCCAGGTGATAATATGAATCCCAAGAATTCAACTTCAGTCACGTTGAAAACACATTTTTCCAACTTAGCGAAAAGTTTGTGTTGACGCAATCTTTCGAGGACCATTTTCATGTGTTTCCGATGTTCAGATTCCGATGAAGAATAAACGAGAATGTCGTCGATGTAAACAACAACACACACATCTATGAGCTCTCTGAGGACATCGTTCATAAAATATTGAAAGGCGGCTGGGGCATTGCAAAGTCCAAAGGGCATGACCTGATATTCAAATAGCCCATACTTGGTGCGGAAGGCCGTCTTCCATTCATCGCCCTCTTTTACTCGTACCAAGTGGTAAGCTCCTCTAAGATCCAGCTTTGTATATATGCATGCTTTTCTGACTTGGTCCAGGAGTTCAGGGATCAAAGGTAACGGATATCTATTCTTAACGGTGATCTGGTTCAGGGAGCGATAATCGATACAAGTTCTAAGGTCTCCTTCCTTTTTTGGAACGAAGAACAAAGCTGAAGAGGCAGGGGACTTGGAAGGACGAATAAACCCATTTGCCAGGTATTGATCCAGGTATTGTCGAAGGTGAAGGTTCTCAGGCTCGGTGAGGGCATAAATTCTACTACAAGGAGGAGTAGATCCAGGTATCAGGTCTATCTGGCAGTCATAAGACCTATGAGGAGGTAGAGAGTTAGCCTGCTCCTTCCGGAAAACATCTTGGTATTCTAGGTATTCGGGAGGTAACTGGGGAGTCTCTGAAGAAATTGCTGCCAGTGCAACACCAGGTGGAGGGTGACAAGTAGAGACACCTTCTGGAAACTGGACCGTTCTTGCTCGCCAATCGATCAGAGGATTGTGTTTCTCTAACCAAGGTATTCCTAGAATAATCTGGAACTGAGGGGCCTTGATCACATCGAACACGATCTTCTCATGGTGTCAATCTTGACTTACTAGCGTCACCTCTTGAGTGGTATGCGTTACTGGCCCGGAGGCTATCTCCGTACCATCCACCGTAGTAATGACGTCCTTTACAGCCTTGGGACAAAGAGTTAGATTCATCCTCAAAACCATTTCATGATCCACATAATTGCCGATGGCACCGCTGTCGACGTAAGCTTCAATTGCATGTAATCGATCCGGATTATCAGGGCTAATGAGGACCATAGGTATCACGAAATGCGAGGTCACGGAACTGGTTTTCACGCTCGGCAAGAGGACCTCTATTCTTGTCGGGCGAGGTCGTTTCCCTGCTCAGAGTTTGTAACTGTGGTAACTGCAGCTCCTACTGCCTTCTTGGCAGGTTTCACCGGACAGTCTCGAAGAAAGTGCCCTGAGTTTCCGCAATATAGGCATAATTGCAACTGTTTTCTCTTTTCCCGCTCCCTTTGTGTTAGAGGACCTTTCAGACCCCCTATTTGCATGGGTTCCCCGGAGTCTACTCCTTTGGATGGAGTTGGCGGTTTGGAAAATACTCGAGCATCAAACTTGGAACGATCGGCCTTCCTGTTCTGCAGTCTGTGATCTATTTGAACGACCAAGTCTATATAATCCGAACAGTCTTGTGGGGGATTCACTACTTGGGCTAAAACGTCTTTGAGCTCTCCACGTAGACCTCTATAAAACAGCGTAATCCTTTTGTCCTCAGGCCATTGAGTTTCCACTATTAGTCTATTGAAAGATGCAATATAAGCCAAAAGGTCTTGATTACCCTGTCGCAACGAAAGAAGCTCATTGTCCAAGGCCTGCCCCTGTGCATGTCTTGCGAACAGTTTTTCCATACTAAGCTGAAAGGCTTGAAAATCATGGAGAACCGGATCATCTTGATTAACTAGAGGGATCGACCAGTCTGCCGCATTGCCACTAAGGTACGAAAGTACAAAAGCTACTTTAGCTTGATCAGTTGGAAAGGCTGCTGGCCGGCATAAGAAGTGCAACCGGCACTGATTGATAAATACCGCAAACCTCTTTGGGTCACCAGAAAATCGTTCGGGCGGAGCCAGAGGTACATTCCCAGGTAGGTTGATCTGCACTGGATTCATAGAGGATGTTGAAGGAAGAATTGCCCCTGATGCGGGTAGCGGGGTCTGTCCGGCTTGTGACTGTAGCAATTGTCTAGCAAGATCATCTGTTCTCTCCTTGGAAATAATTAGTTCCCTTCTTAGAGCGTTCGTTTCCTGACGAGCTGCATGCACTTCTGCCCTTAGTTCCCCAAGTAACCAGGCTAGGTGGTCAGTATCCGAGGTTTCCATAGCGCCTGGGCGAGAGTTTTGCGGTAGGCTTTGCGTTCTGTAACGCTCACCTGATTCTCGCAGAGGCGCCGGTCTTGGCTGGGCGACTACCGTATCTTCAAAGGTGATGTGCAGCACCCGGTTGGCTCTTTGGGCTGGACCTCTGTGCCCTGTATGCCTGACGTGCAGAGAAGATGTCTGCAGATAGAAAATACGGGGTTAATGAACTGGGGTTATTGGGGTGTCCCTATCTCCTCTTCTCCTCTCCTGTAGACCCCCACAGGTTAACGCTCTCACCTTAGGTAAGTGAATGCTGAGCTCTCCATCTGCCTCGGGGCAGGGTGCTGTAACCAGTTTCTTCACTGGATAGGTAGCGCAGGCCTCTTGACTTCAGAGGACTGCTGTCCGTCGTTTACTGCACGAACGGTAAGTTTCGAGTAACTCAAATGTCTTTAAAGTCTTTAATAATGATGTCTCTTGTTTTGCAGGGTTCCGGCGATGGCGGATGACGGGCTGAAGTGAGTTGAAGATGGAGCCCGTGTGATGAATAGAAGCCTCTGGAAGCACGTAAGTAAGCGCTTGTTGCCAGCTTCACGATGCGCTCTAACTGTCTTTTATTTTGCAGGTACAAGTTCGGAGCGGCTGCAGGGTGCCGGGATACCCACTGGGTTAGATGTGGAAAGGAGTAATGGCACGTGAGTATTAAAGTTCCCCAATGTCTTTAAACGCACCTTGTTTTGTCTTTCAGATGCGGGATGCAGCGCCGACGGCCTCCGGAGCGTGCGAAGAGTTGGTAAGCTTTTGTCTTTCAGATGCCGGAATGCAGTGTGAAGACCTCCGGAGCGCACGAAGAGTAGGTAAGCCTTTGCCTTTCAGATGCCGGAATGCTAACCTGTTCTTTCTTGTCTTTATAGGAGTTGCTGAAGACTGGATTCAGGATGGTAAGCCTTTTTCCTTAGGCCCAGGACCGGATGCAGAAGACACGATGAGCGTTCTGCTGCAGAGGGTGCAGAATAACGCAAAGCAAGATTCATCCACCGGGTGTGGTTTAAATAGCCTCCTGTAGTGCTTAGGTGTCTCCTTCCACAGCCACGCCTAAGTAAGAAAAGAGTTCCTGCCTTCAAGAAGAGTACAGTGTTCTGAATCTAGGGAGTGGCTCCAGCCCCACCCAACAGGAAAAGTAGTTCCAAACAGAAGAGGATCAGAGACTCAACTGGCAGGCAAGTAAGCAGCATGGTCTGCTGCAGGTAAGTCCACCCAAGCATTATGAGCCCGGCGCTTCCAGCGCTGGGACTGGGCATATTTATGAGCCTGGTGCCACTGGCGCCAGGACTGGGTCCAAAAGGTCCCAATTGGGACTGGTTGGCACTCGGAACCTGGGTTATGGATCTGCTTCCAAGGGAGTTGGGAAAACCCTGACCTTTTGGAAGCAGAGACCATGACAGGTATATAGCCTAGGGCCTGCGGCCATGCACCCAAGATTCTAGGCCCTGGCCACAACCACCGCAGCATATCACAACCGTGGTGGCCTATAACTCACAATCACACCCATAGAATCAAACATTTTAACTGCGTCATATACCAAATTTGCACCCAAGACTCTAGTCCCTGCCCACAACCACCTAATAGATATTAGATTCTATTGGTGTGATCAATGGGTGTAATATGCTGTGGTGGTTGTGGCCAGGGCCTAGAGTCTTGGATGCCCACAACCACCACAGCATATCACACCCATGGTGGCTTATAACTCAGTATCACACCTACACATTGACATTTTTTAACTGTGACATATACTCAATTTTAAAGTCCGCTGACACCACGCATGTCTTTAGAACAGTTTCAACTTGGCTGCGCACAGCACTGACGGGAATATTATCCTTAGACACCCCTCATTTTCATTAATTAAGAACATGCCGGACAGCGCGGCCACAGCTAATAAATCAGTAGCACCTGCCACCTAAACAAATACAGTATTTCACCCATCTCTTCCTCCCTAAACCTCCCCAAGCACTCTCGCACTCCAAAACACTCCCCAAAACTGCATTTTGCCTCTGTTCGCTGCCGCGCTGTTGGCGGATCCAAGATGGCGGGCGCATCGGAACAATCTGACGCACATCACGCCTCACTTCAGTCAATCGGCGTACACATCGCATGTCCACGGACATGACACGAGGCCATTAGCCAATCAGTGTCCTGCGTGCGGAGCGAACAGGGAAGTGTCTCCACTGAGCGGACATAGATATCACTAATTTTTTGAGACCTACTTTTTGGTTGTTTTAAAGAAAACTACTGGATGGATTTTCACCAAATTTACAAAAGCACGTTTTCGGTGCCAAGCCCCTTCTCCTGCCGCAAATTTGCTGAACATCCGTCCAGCGGTTTGGGCTGTAGGTGTGCGCAAAGTTTTTCCCCCATTCAGTCTATGGGAAAAAAAGATGTTTTGCGACCCCGCGTATAACTTTGCCCTCACCAAACTTTGTAAAGAAATTCAGAGTGGGCCATATACTTTTTTTGCAACGTTTGGTGAGGATTCGTCCAGGGGAGCAGAGTTATAAGCCGCCCAAAAAGTGCTCTTCCTATGGAAACTATGGAAACAGTAACTTAACCATAACTACACGGCCACTAGTGTGGCCTTGTAATATTTGGAAGGATATCTCAGGGCCAATACACTTGCTTTGGGAACAAGAGGATAATGCAGTGAAACATGGATATAAAGGACCACAGGTGGGGCTTTTCTAGGGTTGATGTTATGGAACTGCTGCTACTGTTTACATTTTTGAATTAAAATAAAAAGAAAATGCAATTACTGTGACCTCCAACCCTTCCTTACCCTCTATCTCCCAATTAACAAAACATACTGTGGGTTACTTACCAAATAAGCAAAACAGAAAGGTGAAGGCTGGAAGGTTTCAACTAATTCATAACCACTAGCACAGCTCTGCCCAACCCTCCAGACCATCGTTTTCCTGGTTGGACTTATGAATGTCAGTTTATGTTTCCAATCTGTGGCTAGATACATGGTAGGCACTGGATGTCTGCGCTCCAGGGTTTAGGCATCTTCAAAGTTCTCTGTCTGTTTACAGTTTAGCCAGTGATGTACAATAGTCCAGGTTGCTGTGTTGGACGCCTGCTTCCATTCAAAGTAATTTGGTAATATGGGCCTATACACACTGATATTAATGCTACACATAGTGATCCATTCTTGTATGACCTTTATATCATATTACAGTGACATTGTTACTATATTTGTCTTAGTGTACTGAGGAACAATGATATGTGATGCTTCCTGTTTTGTTAATGGGTGAAAGGTTGTGTGCCACTTTGGGACAGTGTCAAATTATGTCACTTCCTGTGATGTCATCGGAGGTCAAGGGTTGTGTAATATCACTTCCACTACCCCAGGCATTTTGGTGAAATGACACCACTGCCTTGCAGCTACCCAGTGACTCAACATCTGACACTGGTGACTGTTGGTAGTTCAGCCTCTCCTTTCTGATCATTTTTTCAAATGGCTGCAGCCCAGAAATCCTCAGACTTGCGCACCAATAATGATACAGTTGATGATGACCTCTTCAACCATGTTCCTTGTGCCTCTTCTGCCTACTGTGCATCAGGTTGGAGCAGCTGATTATAATCAAGGACAAAAACACTTCTGGCATATGGCCAAACTTGTAATATGGCCCTATGTCAGAAGTGTGTTTGTCAGAACATTTATATTACCACTGCTATGGTCTTCCTTCCTCTACTCTTTGACCTTTACAACTTATCCAGAACAGTACTTTGTGACTTTTACTAGCCCTGAAGCCCAGGGATCATATCTCTCCAGCTCTGTAATCTATTCACTGGCTCCCCGTAGCTGCAAGGATCAAGTTCAAGACCCTCTTCATCATCCATAAGGATTTCTGGGGCCTGAGATCACTCTACCTCTAACTTCTCTTCCAAAACATCTTCCTTCTTGAGTTCTCCACTCATCCACCTCCAACTCTCTGAGGGTCAAGCACTTCTCCAAGCAGAGAGTTGGTGCAGATCTATCTCTGAAGCTGGGGGCTTCCTCTGGAACAGCCTCCCTGCATCTCTCAAACTTGAGCAGAACCACCTCTGGTCCAGAAGCAGATCAAGACCTTACTTTTCACTTCCACTTTCTCTCTTCCTCTCTCCTGCTGATGCACCTGACTGCTCCGCGCACTGGTTACAGTCTGAACTTCAGCCCGGGCTCAAGTTCAGACTGTATGTCTTTTTGACTGTATGTCCAGTTGCCCTTGCACTGCCTCCAGACTCCCTAGCACTTAAGGGTCTGTATCTGCAGCCTACCAGTCCCGTCTCTCTGCCATTATGAGCCACCCGCTGGCTGCACTTGTAAGTTAACTGCACTGTCCCTTCCCCTCGCCCAGGCACTTCTCCCCTTCCCTCTTCCCTGCACTCGCGCAATCTGAATGGCACAAGGCCTAATAAGATTGTTATTCTGTTCTCCCTTTGTTTTCCCCTCCTTGTCTTGTTGCGCCTAGAAACATTTATGTACAGGTGCGTTCTAAATGCCACATCATATCATATCATATCATGACCATCACCTCAACATCCTCCACTAGATTCAGCAAGACGACAAGACTGAAAAGTGTTCCATATTTTTTATGAGTAGCACCCTTATCTGGCTGTTCCTATCTCTTATGTGTCTCCACCTGACATGCTGCAATCAAGAACCCTCCAACATAACTCCATCCCTTGGCTTCATCTCAATTTTGCCAAATGTACTTCCTATCTCCTGCCCCACCATTAACAGTTCATCACTTGCCCCTGACATCAAAAACACCTCCAACAAATTAGCTTTAAATTTCACCCTCTAACCCCATCTCCTACAGTTGGAAGGGCTACTATACTCCCAGCAGGGGCGGTCTGGCAACCTTTCTGTGGGGTTGGCAAGTACATTTTTCTGGCAAATTATGCAGTGGCTCTAGTCCACAATTCCACATCAGCCAGAATAACTAAACTCAATATCAGCTTCTCTTCCACCCATATATTATCAACCCCTGCTCAGACAGCCGGTAAGCATGCACCAAAATGTGTTTTCTCCTTCTGTCCCCACCATCATCAAGCAACGCCAACTACTCCAGTGCTGGGGTGAGGACAGGTGCCCTCTTGCACAGTAAGTTGTGCATTTCTGAAAGTTTAATTCTCATGCCGCAGCACGTGTGTGCCAGCTCCCCCCTTCCTTTGTCCCGGTATCTTCCTTGTTAGTCGACCCTTCTTCCCTCCCTTCCTCCCTTCCTCACTCCTTCTCACTGTGCTCCCATTGGTTGGCAGGCCCTTTAAATCAGCCATCCAATGCACCCCCTGCGGTGGCAGCCCCCTCAGCCAAGGACTGGAGGCTAAGGACAGCTACAGTGAAGTCTGCCGGTTCCAGCCATGGGAGTACACAGCCTGCAGCCGTTGACCTGTTGAGACTGATCAGGTACCTTGAATCTGGGTGTGTTGTATTTTGCTGTGTTAAAAAATGTAGCCTTTTTTTCCCCCTTTAGGGAAAGTCAAATCTGGGTGTGTTATATTGTGCTGTGCTCAAACATGTAGCCTTTTTCCCCTTTCTGGGAAAGTTGAATCTGGGTGGCAAAGCCCTCACAGGACAAGGCAATGGTTTTGAGTGATATATGTGTGCAGGAGACGCTTTCCGATTATACGTAGGATGCTTTGCTATGTCCACTCTTCAGTGCCTATAAGAACTGAGCTGCGTACCCTCTGCGGCAAAGCCCTCACAGGACAAGGCGACATTCAGTGTTGAGTGATGCAGGTGTTTGGCAGCAATGGGTTAGCGGCACAGACTGTGAGCATGGATGACCTTGCCCTCCTGTCTGCGGCCGCAAAGTAATAACATTTGGGAAGTGTTAGCTTTGCTTCACTCCACACAGCCCCCTGACTTTGCGACCCTATCCTCTCTTGCATATGCGTTGCTCCCCTCCAACCATTCCTCCCAATGCCATGCGCTTGCGTATCCCCACTTCGTGCACTCCCTTCAACTAAGGTCGCGTGGGCTCCCTTGTTTCCTTAGCCATGTGCACTCCCTCACATCATAGGTCCCCTCATCCTGTTTGTTTGTGTATGCTCCCTCACATTGTAGGTCCCTGCATTCTGTTCTGTTCCCCCTCCCTCTTCAATCTATTGTGTACTCTTCTGACACTGTCTTGTGCTCCACTGTTTTCTGGTATCACTTTCCATTGCCTACATTCTTCTTCTAGATTCCTGTTGTGTTCTGTGCCTTGTTGACTGTATTGACTTTGTGTTTGCTCTCTATTGTTCTTGATATTGTGTCGCTATCCATGGTTTGTGGCATCACATTGCAAGTGCCTTTTTTCACTTCTAGGTTCCCTGCTGACCTCTGTGTTTTGCTTTTGGTCCTGTATTGCATCTGCATTATTTACTTCCAGCATACGTTTTGTGCATTGTGCTTTGCCTTGGTTCTGCACATGATCTGCATTCTCTGCTTATAAGTTCTCTGTTGTGCTCGGTTCTTTGCTGATCATTTTGTACTCCATCTGATTTGTAGGTCTGTATTTCTTGTTCTTTGTTGTACCCCCTTCCCTTTCGTGTCCCTATCTGTGTCTCCCTCCTGTCTGTCCCCCCTCCTGCACAATCTCACCCCTGCCTGGCCTCCCCTCTATGACCCCCCTCTTTCCTCCCCACACCTCCTATGGTGCTCTCTGTCTAACGTATCTTTTCTAACTGCTTTTCTACTGACTATCCTATCCATCATACTATGTCTGACAGGAAGAAGCTCAAAAGGGACATCCTGGTCTCCAACCCATGCCTCCCTATTTCTGATACCTATACCAGTGCTTCCTCCAGACGGACCCTTAATGATATACTCTTTGTCATTCCCTATCCAGGCCTACGGACCCCCCATATGGTCTCAGTTATCTCTCCTTTTTCATCTTCTCCCATTAAATGTGGCACCCGGGGAGTTGCTCCTGGTTCTCTTCCACTCCTCTAAGACCATCATTAATGTCTACTTAAATGGCACTGTCTTGTTCCAGGGCCCTCAGACAAATCTCCTCCTCTTTGATAGATGCTTCCCGCACCTTATCAACTTCATTTCTTCTCCTGCTATCCCTTCTTACCCCTCTCTGCTGCCTCCACCCTATGCCAACTCTTTGAAACCCCCTGCTGCTTCTCTGGCCACCCTGTTGCCTCCCTCCTCCACCACCCCTCTGGCAGTCTCTTCCCCTCTCTGACTAACTTGCCTTCTCTTCCTACCACCTCTGGCCCTCCTAGGGCACATCCAACTCTTCTTCAGGGTGTTCTTCTGGCATGTACCCCTCCCTGGAGGTATTTCAAATGTGGCAACCTGTTCCACATCACTACTCTCAATTCCTGTTCAGCTGTCAAACAATCTTCTGATGTCTCCTGGAAGAGTTTGATTTGGATGTACTCGGTCTCACTGAGGCTTGGTTCATGTCCAGCTCTGTCACAAGTTTCAAAACTCTCCTTCCCGATGGCTACAAGATCCTCTCCTGACCCAGAACTAACCATTCCGGTGGGGGTGTAGCCTTGATTTTCCCAGAGTGAACACATGCAAGCATAGCCCAACTAATACTATGACCAGGCATAAGGCTCACAACATAACCACTATACCCACCTGTACCAAAACTATCTCCACGCCCATAAGAGGCGCCTTAAATAATGCGCGATCTGTAGTGGCCCATGCCACAGATATAGCAGACCTTATTCTTGCAGATGGACAAAATTTCCTAGCCATCTCTGAGTCCTGGCTCCATGCAGCCGCTGGCCCAGCTCTCTCACTAGCCATCCCTGATGACTATACTATCCTCCGAGCGGACAGAGCAGAATCCAGAGGCAGAGGCCTCGTCATAATTGCCAAAACATGCCTAAACATTAGACTTGACACCACAAACCTCCTCCCTTCATGTGAATCTCTCACAGGTAAGATTCCCACTGCCAACTCCCAAACCATCAACATCCACTTATTCTACAGACCGCCTGGTCCTCTAGGTTCCTTCGAGGAAGACCTCACCACCATCCTCACCAACAACCTAAAACATACTTCCCAGAGTCTCCTAGGAGATTTCAACCTAGGCCTCAAAGATCCCAAAGACCTCCAGGCTAACCTCATTAACAATACCCTGTCAGAATTAGGCTTTACCCAAAGAGTATCCACCCCTACCCACAACAAAGGGAGAACCCTTGACTGGGTAGCAGACTACAACTGTGCCGCCTCCATCACTGCTAATACCCCTCAACCATGGTCTGACCACCACCTCCTTACTTTCAACCTTGAAGCCTCAAGCCCCATCACTAATAATGTACTTGCCAGAGCTATCCCTACGAGAAGCAAGAAAAATATCACAGCTGAAAAACTCATCCCCCTCATTCTACCGACCTTAAACCAACTCTCAGCTATACCCACCACCTTGTAGAAAGTTACACTAACTGCATGCACTCAGCCTTAGACTCTACTGCACCCCTCAAACTGAGAAAATGTAAGCCAAAAAAACACCTGAACACTTGGTTCTCTACCCACCTAAAAGCTCTCAGACTAGAGAAACGCATAAAAGAACAAGCTTGGAGAAAATCTCCTACAGATACTAACAAGCTGATCCTCAACAAAATAGTCTCCTCATACAAAAATGAAATCATGCTCGCTAAACAAGAATCATATAACCAGAGAATCTCACAAGCCAAATACAGCACAAAGGAACTGTTTTCTATGATCAAAGAGTTAGAAACTCCTGTCCTAGTACCAGACACATGCGTGAAAGATAAACAATGGTGCACTAGTGTCCAAAATGCCCTGTCCAATAAAGTTACAGGCCTTCAAATCAAAATCAACAACAAGAAAGAATCCCTAACCAACTCTATTACCTCCACCAACACTCACCCACGCCCCACACCTCAGAACCCCATAGCCAACCCACCCACCCGCTTTAGCTTCTCCAAAGTCTCTACATTAGAAGTGGAAAAAATCATCCTCAGCCTCAAACCGTCTAATTGCCAGGGTGAACCTTGCCCAGCACAAATCATTAAAGACGCGGCAAGAGACCTCTCACCATTCATTACCAAACTCATTAACGCCTCCTTCTCTTCAGGCATCATCCCCAACAATCTTAAAGAATTTTGCGTTCTCCCTCTACTCAAAAAACCCTCACTAGATCCTTCCATACCCACCAACTACAGACCCATCACAACCGTCCCCTTCCTGCTCAAAATATTAGATAAGACTGCCTATCATCAATACAAACATATCTTGAACAAAACCACCTCCTGGGAATCCGGCAATCAGGCTTTAGACGCCAACATGGGACAGAAACTGCTCTCATTGATCTTAAGGCCCAAATTGACAATCTGAGAGATAATGCTGCTCTACTACTCTACTAGACCTCTCAGCAGCATTTGATCTAGTAGATCACAAAATGTTATGCAACCACTTGGACTTGGCCACCCACTTCTCCCAAGAAGCCATCGGTTGGATTGAGTCATTCCTCAGCAACAGATCTATACGTGTCTTCTCCACCTCAGCTTCCGACAACCCCATCCCCATTACAGGTGGGTTCCCTCAGGGTTCATGTGTCTCCCCCACACTGTATAACGTGTTCACAAAGCCCCTGTTTGATGATCTTGACAGTCTGGGTATCACATACACTAATTACGCCGATGATACCCAGATCCTCATCCCGTTGACGGGAGATTACAACAAGGATTTGGCCTTGGTGAACAGGCTATACCTCATCATCCAGGCATGGATGGCCTCCCACAGTCTATGCCTGAATGATGACAAGACTGAACTCATCATCCTCGGATCCACCACTAATCTAAATAAACTGGACCATAACTACACAAGCTTTATTATAGACGGCAATCCCATCAAGGTATCTAAAGTAGTGAAAACCCTAGGAATCTACCTAGACTCTGCCCTCTCCTTCCATAAACAGGTTAGTTCCATGGCCACCTCCACAGCCTACACATGTAAGCTCATAAGAGCAGCCAAACCTTTCCTATCCACTCAGAACTGCATTACCTTAGCCAGAGCCCTTGTATTATCAAAACTGGACTATTGTAACGCCCTCTACATAGGAGCCAACAAACAGGTAACCAATAAAATCCAGACCCTACAAAACAATGCTCTCAGAGCAGCACTCAGCATCCCAAAGAGAGAACACATCTGTAACATAAGGAGAACTCACAATTGGCTTACCACCACCGGCAAAATCCTGCTCCTGTTCTCTTACAGTCCCTCTGCACAGACTTCGCCTCTCGTTTCACAACTAAAACTCAGGACATCCTGTCCATCCTCTCTCCCTCTACCTCCTCGTCCTCCTCTACAACTCCTGGCCGACTGAGGCCGTCTCTCCTCCTCCTTTCTCCTCCTTTCCCCTGTTCACACCTGATGATGTTTCTAAACAAGTCTGATCTATGAAAGTCTCATCAAAGCAGGTTCTCCCCTACTCATCCAGAACCATCTAGGACTACATCAACACCCTTGCTCCAGCCTTAGCCGATTTCTTCAAACACTCCTTTGCCACTGGAACGTTCCTGTCCCCCCTTAAACACTCCTTTGTACACCCCTTTCTAAAGAAGCTCTAAGCTGATCCTTCCTCTTTGGCTAACTATCTCCCGATTTCCATCCCTCATTTCCTGGGCAAATTCTTGGAAAAGCTGGCCAACTCCAAGTTTCAGATATGTACTGAATCTGTTGGTTGCCTCCATGACCGCCAGTCTGGCTTCAGAGCTGCCAGAAGCATGGAAACTTCTCTCCTGAACACGTTTGAAGACTTGCTCTACAATCTTGACTCTAATCTCCCTTCTGTCCTCATTCTCCTCCATCTATCGTCTGCTTATGGTACATTCAATCATGCCATCCTGCTCAGTCGCGTCTGTGACATCTTTGGTATTACTGATCAGGCCTCCTTTCTCACCGACCAACCCTTTCAGGTCAAACTTGGGTATTTCCTCTCTTCTAACTCTCTCTAATTGTGATGTTCCCCAGGGGTCTAACCTCTCTCCCTGGCTCTTCAATCACTACCTGGCATCTATTGCCCACTGCATTGCTACTTTCTGCTACAATGTCAAATGTTATACAGATGACACTGAGCTCTCTTTCCAGCTCCCCAATGATCTCTGCCTTAATGACAGTAAGACTGAGATCCAACTCATTGGGACACCTGCTGATTACTTTCCTCTCTCGCTCTGGCCACCCACTCGGAGCCCTCTTACTGCTCATTGCTGTGAGGCTAAGAACCTTGGTGTCATCTTCGACTCCACCCTCTCCTTCTCTCCTCACATCTCTGACATTTCTAAGAAGTCAAACTATCAGTTGCACCTCCTCCGAGGTATTCTTCCTTTTCTCACTTTCCCCCAAAAGATTGTTATTCTGTCCTCCCTTTGTTTTCCTTCTTTGTCTTTTTGCACCTAGAAACACTTGTGTACAGGCATGTTATAAATGCCTCATATCATATCATATCATATCATATCATATCATGAACATCACCTCAACATTCTCCACTAGATTCAGCAAGACGACAAGACTGAAAAGTGTTCCATATTTTGTATGTGTAGCACCCTTATCTGGCTGTTCCTATCTCGTATATGTCTCCACCTGACATGCTGCCACCAAGAACCCTCCAACATGACTCCATCGCTTGGCTACATCTCAATTTTGAAAAATGTATTTCCTATCTCCTGCCCCACCATTAAAACTTCATCACTTGCCCCTGACATCAAAAACACCTCCAACAAATTCAACACTCTAATCCCATCTCCTACAGTTGGAATAGCTACAAGACTCCCAGAAGGGGAGGTCTGGCAACCTTTTTGTGGGGGTGGCATGTACATTTTTCTGGCAAATTGTGCAGTGGCTCTAGTCCACAATTCCACATCAGCCAGAATAACTAAACTCAATACCAGCTTCTCTTCCACCCACATGTTCTCAACAATCTATTGGAGACATGTTTGACATTGGTTTACTTTAATGGAACATAGTGTTCATGTATATTTGTGTTTTCTTAGAGACCTGTGCCCCAGAAAACTCCCTCACTTACTAAACATAGTAACATTATTTCACAAGGAACATATAATTTAATAACATGAAATGGGAATGCTGGGATTTGAGGCATTGTTTCCTCATCTCTGAGTTATATTTGACAGCAGTCTACATCTCATCATATCCAATGTTTTGTTTTAGAGCAATGTAAAGAAGTAGTGGAATCTAGAGTATTGATAAAGCCAAGTTAGAGGGTCTGAGTTTGCTCTAAGAACCAAACACACACTGGCATGGCAAAAGACCCATACCTTGATTCCTGCCTCCCCAACACAAAACACAAACCCATACCTGGCACCCTTCTTACCCACCCCCACAACCAAAAACCCTCAGTTGGCACATGATCCCCACAATTATGCATTACATAAATGGTTAATATTATCATTATTTATGAAATAATGCTATACATTATAAACCCATGTGATTGTGACTTTCCCTATAGATATTTAAGAAAAATAAGGCACAGTGATGAAAAGTGATTTGCTCAGGATCACATAATGTGTGAAGTGCAGAAGGCAAAGATGTGAGCCTCATCTTCCACAATTTCCAATTTAAACAGCAGAGGAGATTTCCTCTTCTTCTATTCCATCTTCAAAATTAGAACCGACAAAACACTTTCTGCAAAGATATTATTCAAGGACTAAACTAGTACATTGTTCATTAAATCTGGCTTTCAAATTACCAAGTCACAAGATAAAGCAACCTGACAAAATATAAAGGCCTGATTGAAACATATATTGAAGCCAGTGTCAAAGTCAGGTGATGTGGCATGCATGCCACGCAAAAATTCCAGCAGCATTTACTCAATCTACTAACTTACCTTTTGTTCTACTTCTGTCTAATTGATCCTATGTCCCTTACCAGTCACCCTCCAGTGTCCTTTGCTTGCACCACATGCTCAGTGCCCATTCAACTGCTTCCTTACACCTATGTTTCAGACTTCAGTTACTCTTTTGCTCCATCCCATAAACCTTAACACATCACCTTTCCTTTCCTCAAACGCATTCCCTACCCTTGCCCACATTGCTCAGTTGCTCAGTTACCATTCCTTGTCACTCAACCTCTATGAATGCCCTTGCTCACATGTAGACAGTAGACCACCTTGATGTTCTAGTCAGCCTCTGACATACATGACAAGAGGTTGTGCTCTTGGTCTTAATGGTAAATGTGGCTATGGGACCTGCACTTGGACACTGCAGAGAGAAAGACAATCATGGCACTGGGATTTAATTTTGCTGCCAAGATGCACTTATTGGAATGCCATCTCCATATTTCAATTCATGCAATTAGAGGGAACTGTGAGGGGAGACCACCTAGGATTTAGTGGTGGAGGGGGAGTAAAAGTGACCTATCATATTTATCTGTATTATCAAGGAAGGTTGAGTATATGTCTGTGTGTGTGGGTTTATATTTCGGTTTGTGAGACTGTGGTGATGTGTTTTAGTGCATTTGTAATTGTGTGAAGTATATGTGGAATTATATATCTGTGTTCATGTGATTATGTACTTTATACGTGAATATGTTGTTGATGTGTATGTGTGTCTTTTGTTGGTCATACAAGAATGATCTGTTCAAGTCAATGAAAAATGATCACAGACTGAAGGCGCTATTCGGGGATGGGTGGTAACAGTAATATTGGCAGCATTTAGCGCATTGTACTGTCCACTCTATTTAGAGTTTTTATCAAACACCACCAGTGGTATTCCATAGGAATATTGTGCCAGTATTTCATGAGGCCTTTCTGTCAAAAATCCAAACTTTTTTTTACATGCGCCTAACAGGTTGAAGTAAAATAATCCCAAATGGCCACATTGTTTTCTTTTACTGGATAGAAGGCAAGTGCAGGCAGTCCCTTCCCTAAATAGTGAACCACGTGTTTACAAAGGGCCATGGTAATGGGGTGAATAGGTGGGCATCTCTGATACCCCTCACCACCTTACCCACGTAATGCATAAAATGGTCAGCATAGTGATTTGTGCATGTGGTGAAAATGGCTGATATACATATTTTTAAAAACACCTTTTTACATTACCACCAGTACAAATGCCACCTCTTCCTATTGTAAACTCTGAGTTGGATGGACTTTCTTAAATATGAGATGTGGAGTTTGCAACTTCTCTAGTAGTATTCCATGTTCTTAAAATCTGCCCTGCTCTGTATGACCACCTTAATTTGTAATCTACTAATAATTAATAACTGAATGTTACATATTCCTGTGCATGTTTTTCAACTGTACCCAAAAGTGAGTACCACAAAAAATCCAACAGACATGTCTATAACCACATTTTAGTAACATCCATGGGTTCTATTGAGGCTGCTATTAAACTCAATTTGTAACAAACTCACCAGTGATGAACAAAACGACTAATGCACAGTGGAATCATTATTATAGAATGAAACTGAGGACACACTCCAATAAGATATGTACCCTTAATTCCTTGACAGGTAAGAGACCCTTACTTCCTTGACAGGTAAGAGTCTTGATAAACTGCTCAGGATTGTAATGATATGGGCCAATGAGTTGATAACATTAATATCCAGGTTCACATAATATGTCATTAAAATACATACATTGCCGTTGGGCGATATAAACATGTGCTGCGGTCAAGGCTCTTCTCCCTCTCAGTCTTTCATTGTGGAGGAGCACGTGTGGGGGCCATACAGGTACATTTAATACATTACTAAAATCAAGACATTTTATCTCATCTTTGACTGTCTGTCTGCTATCCACGAGTGGGGTGTTGCTGTTAGGCGGAAACCTGTGCTGTTCCCTCTGGGACCACTGCAAAAGATTTAGGACTACAGGTGTTTGGCAGTAAACCCACTTGGTAGCAGTCTGTACCACACAGATTCACTTGGTAGCTGTGGCTGAGCAGTCAGACTTCCCTCAAGAAGAGTTAGGCAGTATGTGGAGTATACAACATAGGGCAATTTACACAGTAGAACAAGCAAACACGGCACAAGGCTTCGGTGTAAAGATATATAGTTATTTATTTATAAAAACACATCTATGAAAAACACCCTGGCAATAATACGGCAAACAACTTCAATCACGATTACTATAAGAAAAAGATCAATCCCCCTAACAATAGTTCGACAAGTCTAGGTTCAACGGCATCACTTATTTGCAGACAGAGGTGTATGCTTTAACCTAGATGGCACTCTAGTATTCGTTAGGACGGGAGAGAAAAAGGCAGGTTATGAAATCACTCAGCACCAACACTTTTATGAACAAATGCAAGGCAAGTAAGGCAGGGTCTACTGCAGATCACAAAGTTCAGAGGCCAGGCCTACTCGGAGAGAGGCAAGGCGATATGACCCAAACAAGTGTCTCAATGGAAATGCGCTTCGAGTCTTTGTCGCAAATTGTTATGGAAAGATTGGACCAGTTCCGAACAGAAAGTTAAGAAAGCTTGGAGGCGACCCAATGGAGAGGCGAGGATTAAGACACCTCACTCTGTCCGGCAGAAAGGGAAACCAGGCGGACACGGTACCTTGTTTGTGGAGAGACAGCTCCGGCGGGGGCAGTTGTTCCTGGTGGTGGATGCACGTCGGTTCTTTGCCAAGAGAAGAGATGATCTCGTCGTCGAAGGAAAGTTGAGGAAAGTTGCACCACCAGGGAAGAGACCAGCCGCGGAGTGCTCCATCACAAGGCACCACCTTTTGGTCGCGGTACAGGGGTAGTGGCTATCC
Organism: Ambystoma mexicanum; assembly: GCF_040938575.1. Taxonomy (NCBI): domain Eukaryota; kingdom Metazoa; phylum Chordata; class Amphibia; order Caudata; family Ambystomatidae; genus Ambystoma; species Ambystoma mexicanum. Next base: position 695,960,552 of record NC_090935.1, on the reverse strand, counting down.
GGTTGCCGGGGTGCTCTGCACGGGCAATTCGACCACTGCGTCCTAGAGTGAAGAAAAAGCAAAGGAGACTGGTTGTTCCCACCAGTCAGGGGAAGAGACTCTCCGGCGGGGAGATCTCCTCTGTCGTCGGGAAGTGGTGAGTCGGTTCAGCAGGGCTCCACCGGAGGTGTCGTCATTGCAGGTCGGCTCAGCTTTACCCTCGTCGGATTCTTAGGTCCTGTGGTGACTTTTGAAGATCCAGTGCCAAAAGCCCTGCTTTTATGCAGAAAAACCCCATTCATTCAGCCTAGCTGTCACTCAAAACACGCTAAGTGGTGAGCGGGGTGGCTCACCACTTGGGCCAATCACACCAGAGTGCGATTTGAGTTGGCAAGGCAACTCAGTCCAGGGTGCCTAAACCCCATCCCACACACCCTGTGGTACCCAGACAGAATGGCACCACTTTGGAGGGCCTCTGTGTAGAGGTCCGCCCAAAAGTGGAACAAAGGGCTCAACCTTTGGTTTAGGAGTCACAAAGACGAACACAGACACGATTTTATAAAACCGAGTTCTTGCAGAAAATACCAACCGATAGATTTATTGAAGATAAATAAACCGGTGGTATGTTAGAGATTAACGAGAAAAAGTATTAACCTCCAACAATGGGAAGAATCCCATAGGGTTATATTCGGGGTCGAATATAACAAGTAGTTTCCACTGCCACCAGCCAAAACTCGACGAGGGGGACGGGACAGTGCCCCCTCGAATAACATACCCAGGAGTAATCGAATTACCCCTAATAGTATGTCCACAATAGGATGGTTTGTACTAGTTCTGTTAGTAAATTTAGGTCTAGTAAAGCCAATGGTGACTTTACATGCCCGGGGAGACAGTAGTCAGTCCCCGGGTCTGGAGTCTATGATGGAGGTCCGCTAGGACGCCCCAGTGCTACGGCACGGAGGGTGCGGTGTAACACACATAGAAAAACATATGAGACCCTATGGAGTAAAAGACCCCATAGCCCATAGGACACATTGACATTCAAAGGAATTACACACATTCATGTCCAAGAGTGGGAGAAAAGCCTAAACAGAGAATTCTCCCTAACAGTTGCCAATGATCTCTGCCTTAATGCTAGTAAGACTGAGATTCTCCTCATTGGCACACCCGCTCCCTCCTTTCTTGTTGCTCTATGGCCGGCCTCTCTTGGTCCTCTTCCTGCTCCCACCTGCAAGGCCAAAAACCTGGGGGTCATATCTGACTCCACACTCTCCTTCTCTCTTCACATCTCTGATGTCTCCAAGAAGTCACACTACCATCTGCACCTCCTCTGAGGTATTCTGCCTTTCCTCTCCCTCCCACAGAAGCTCACTGTCTCCAGAGCTCTGGTTCTCTCTAGGCTGGACTATTGCAACAACCTCTTTCTAAATCTGCCTGCTTCTACTCTCTGCCCTTTGCAACTCATCCAGAACAGGACAGCAAGACTTGTCCTTGGCCTCAAGCCCAGGGATTGTATCTCCCCAGGACTGAAAAATCTGCACTGGCTCCCAGTTGCCACAAGGATTAAGTTCAAAACCATCTGCATCGTCCACAAGGCATTCTGGGGTCTGGCGCCTCAAAATCTTCAACTCGCTCTTCCTAAATATCTTCCTTCACAAGCTCTTTGCTCATCTGCCTTCAACTCCATCAGGGTCAGTCGCTTCTCCAAGGAACAAGTTGGTGGTAGATCTCTTTCCTCAGCTGGTGCCTCCCTCTGGAACAGCCTCCCTGCCTCCCTTAAACTTGAGGAGAACCATCTCCAGTTCTGGAAACACCTCAAAACCTTTCTCTTTGCTTCTGCTTTCTCTCCTCCTCTCCTCTGCTGACCTCCTGGATGAAACGGGTACTGCACTGGCTACTGGTCCTCCCCTGCCAGTGTCACACACCTGCACTGCCCACCTGGCATCCCTCGCACTTGGGGACTGTTCTGTATCCCTACAGTTCCCCTACCAGACCTTGATAGCTGATGTCCGTACTTACCCATGCACTTGCCACATGCTGGCTGCTATTTTACTATTGTTATTATCTATTCCCATGTACTGCATGTATTGCACGGCCTCCATTCCCATGCACTTGTGCGATCTGAATGACACCTGGCCTAGTACGATTGTTGTCCTTCCCCCTTTGTTCTTCTCCCTTGCCTCATCGCGCCTTGAAACACTTGTGTATAGGTGCATTATAAATGACATATCATATCATATCCATACTGAAGTTGAGCAGGTCTTGCAGCAGTTATCTTTTTTTTGCAGGCTGTAATCTGAAGGATTCCATGTTTTACAATTACATATTACAGTTCTGGCTAAGGGAGTAACAGCCCAGGCAGTCTGGGGGGCAATTGCCACTTTGTCCCCTTCCCAGGCAGCTCTGCCATGCCCCAGAACATTATTTGTCTCCATGAGATATCCATAACTCCCTTTAAGTATTCCTTTCTCTCCTGTTGGTCTATTCTCTATACCCAGTTCATGCCCTACCTTTCACCAGCCTCCTCAGGACACTTTGAGAGAAATTGCATTTTTGGGTTATCTCATGTGTCATGGGGTAAACTAAAAAGTTCTCACATTGGTTCTCTCAGTCATGTAGATAGCCCAACCATTCTCATATTGGTCACTTTTAGGCACTGCTGAGAACCAAAAACATTCTCATAATAGCAGCTCTCTGATAGTCGGGAGAACAGAGAGAACATGTGCAATTATCATATTGGGAGCTCTCAAGCATTGGGAACCTCACCAATTAATAAGAAATGATATGATATGATATGGCATTTATAATGTGCCTATACAAATGTGTTCAAGGTGCGACGAGGCGAGGGAGGGGGAACAGAGGGAAGACAGAGACAACGATCCTACTAGGCCAGGTGTCATTCAGAACACACAAGTGCATGGGACGGGGGAAAGGGGAAAGTGCGGGGGCGAGGGAGAGGGGAAAGTGCAGTACATGGGTTAACAGAAAAAATAACAATAAGTAAAAGTACAGCCAGCTGGTTGCAAGTGCAAGGGTAAGTGCAGACATCAGGTGTCAAGTGCTGGAAGTGGGACTGTAGGGATACAGAAAACAGTCCCCAAGTGCTGGGGTTGCCAGTAAGGCAGGGCAGGTGTCTGGCTGGTGGGGGAGGGGTCCAGGGCCCAAGTTCAGAGGGTGTGCAGGTAAACAGTGCAGTTTCAGTTTCAGCCAGGAAAGTCAGCAGGGGAGAGGCAGAAGCAAAGAGAAAGGTTTTGAGCTGCTTCTGAAACCGGAGATGATTCTTCTTAAGCGGCAGGGAGGCTGTTCCAGAGGGAGACCCCAGCCAAAGAAAGAGATCTGCCACCAACTTGTTGCTTGGAGAAGCAACTGACCCTGAGGGAGTTGGAGGCAGATGAGCGAAGAGCTTGAGAAGGAATATATTTAGGAAGGGAGAGTTGAAGGTATTGAGGTCTGGTAACTATTGGTAGCACTTCCCTAAAACGCTTATGCTTTCAAAACAGCACAAGCAGGACCCAGGTGTAGGACTTAAGAACAGAAGAATAGTAGCGCAAACGCTTATGGTATGCTGAATTTTACGTCATTCACACCTTGAATTACCAGCAGTCAACCACAGTCTGTTAACCAACCGCCAGCCACAATACACATGCCTGTTCCACTTTCAGTCCTCCTAAATGTATTGTTGGTTGATTTCAATTAATGATATTTGCTGAACATTGGAAAGTAGCAAGTTTCACTTATGGTTGTAGGTGTGGACCTAAAGCTGCCCTTTACCCAGATTAGGCACACCTATAAAATTAGTAAGAGCGCCTTTTGTCCATAAAGCAAGTTTATTGTACAATGGCCGGGAAGGAGTTTAGATGAGGTGAAACAGTCAAACTAACCCTGATCTCCCTGAACCACAGAAAGAACACATATTATATTGCAACAGTTAATACACTCCACCAGATACTAATACACTCCACCAGATACAAAGGCATCCCCCCAAACATGATTGGTTGCCATGAACAGAGAAATCTAAAACCCACACAATTCATTGGACACAGACATTACAACACAATCCCCTAAAACCTATAATTACAAGCTTTACATTTTTAACACATCCCCTTCCCAAAATTCACTCCATATTTGGTGGCAGCCTTGTCTCTTAGTTATAAAATAACATAATGGCTAGTAATGATGCACACAGACATTTCCTAAAAATACCTAAGCACATGAAGATGAGAGAAAGACACGTAGATTCCTTTTGACCTGTTTGTGTTTGCTAACCAAATTGCCCAAACCAGTCCGGTGTCTGATTTTTATGACAATTTATCTTTCCTATTCCAATGAGTTCTGGCCACTCTATGACAACACAATCACTCTCCTGAAATGTATTACTACTGATCTCCGTAAGTGTCCTGGGTGAAGCCATCTGTTCAAACAACCAGAAGGGTTTCATAGATGCATATCCCTTACAACAATGAACTCTCCTGTTTACCAGAGATTGTATCTTCCATTTACCCTCCAGCACTTGAGCAAACTGACTACAACCACCCCGTTGACCAGCTTACAAAACCTGTTTGCTACCTCTAACGGGCCTTTGCCATGATTGCGAAAACACCCCTCGATACATAGAGCAACCAAACCTCATATATTTACTATCTTTTACTAAATTCAAAAAATACTTCCCATACATATATACCATTATGTGCTCATTTTATATCTATTATGATCTTCTCTCATGACAGCCATTCATACAGCCAAACTCCATGTGCACATATTGATCGCCTGCTTTACCTGAGTGTGGAGGGGCTCTCCGTGTGACAATGCTTCATAGTTGTGTTTCTGCGTGCATGCAAATCTACAAATGTAGCACCTCTACAAAAAATAACACAAAGTAACCTAAATGTAACACTTATCCCCATTAACATGAATATTGTAATATTTGTAACAATTTTCTAAAGTGACAGAAATGACAATGATGACGTGCCAACCCCCCGGTCAGTGAAATGGCGCGCAAAGTTCACATTTTTCCAATTTTCCAACATTCCCCACTTTAGTTAATCCATTAACCAACAAACCAATTTACAAATCATCAATCTCACAATTTTTATGGAACACATCTTCACATCCCTTAAAACCCTCTGCATTGTCCACAAGGTTTTCTGAGGCCTTGGTCCAAATTACCTTCAACTATCCTTCCATAAATACTTCCCCTGTAGAGCCCTTCGCTCCTCTACCTCCAACTCCCTTAGGGTCAGTCGTTTTTCAAAGAAAGGAGCTGGTGGTAGATCTCTGTCTTCTGCGGGGGGCTCCCTGTGGAACTGCCTACCTGCCACCTTGAAACTTGAGGAGAACCATCTATGGTTCCGGAAGATCCTCAAGACCTTCCTCTTTTCCTCTGCCTTTGCCCCTCTTCTCCCCTGCAGATCTGCTTTCTCTCTCAGCAATGCTGCACCTGGCCACACTCTGCCCTTTGGGCCCAGGTATCTGCTCTGCCACCCTCCTGTACTGCCCCTTGCACTGGGGCCTGTATATAGGCCCCCCAATCTTTGTCTGCACTGATCAGATAATCCCCATCTAACTAACCATGCACTTGGCCCTCACAGGCTACACTACCACTGTTTTGGATCACTGTATTTATTTATTTATTTACTTACTTATTATTTATCTTGTCCTCCCTTATGCTCTGCACTTTCCAATTTCTCCCACCTCCCATGCACTTTCCCCCTTTTCCCTTCCCATGCACTTGCGCGTTCTCAATGTAACTGGTCCTAAGAAGATCGTTGTTTTTGTTCTCTCCTCTGTTCCCCTCCCTTTGCCTGGTCATGCTCTGAAACACCTGTGTATAAGTGCAATATCAAAAAAACATTAAAACATATCATATCAACCATTTTTCTCATAATCCTTCACTAGACAACACCAATTTGACTCATTATTAGATCCGCAATCCCATTGTTCTACATAGTCACTCCAACCTGGGGAAGGACAAAAACACCCCTTAAATCATTCCAAAATCAATTTCAGTGCCCATGTGAAGAGAATTGATCCTATACCTAGACTTAGACAGGCTTACAAGAAACATGGCAGTACTTCTAGGCACCTGAGTCGAGCAGCATGGAAGACATAATGGACAAGAACAAAAAAGTTCTAGAGAAAAAATCAAAACAGGTGAAAGTACTTTTAAGATTATGTTCACCCACAATATCATCCAAGAGAAAAGAGGGTAAAAAAAAAAATAGTGTCAGTAATTCCTGCCTCCCTCTCCATAGCCTCTTCAGAGTTTGCAGTTCAGTAATTATTCGAGCCAAAGTTCTGTTGTCCGAGTCTTTAAGAGGCACATATGTGTAGCAAGTTTTGCCCAATTTATGGCACACCCCACCCACCATAGCTGTAGGGAGTTCCAGGATATAATGATTCTGCAGGGCTACAAGTCGCAAAGCCCTAAGTTCTTCTTTGATGGCACTGAACGTTAACACAGAGAAATTGACAAATAATAGTGACTCATAATGGGTTATCTGACGCCAGTTTGCATTGACAGAGGATTGCACACCTTTGGCCAATAGAGAGGAGAACAAAGTTTTAGTACGGCTAAACAGTCGAAAACAATCAGGAATGTTCCTTAGAGCCTCAGAAGATGCTGCTGACACATAGTTAGATTGTTTGATCTCCTCAAAAAGTATGTTTCTCTTGAGTCCTGCAAAGTTCGAAGATTGTACATGTCCGATTACACAAGGTATGCAGGGGTCATGGGGGACAAACGGGGGCACAATTGTGGATTCAGACAGTGTCAGGTGGCTCTGCGGAACCACAAGGACAGGCATGTGCAAAGTGGTGAAGCTGCATACACCTCTCCAGGCCAGAGGTAATTGTTTGTACAAAAAGGGCCCACATGACCAGAAAAAATCGAGAACTGCTGCTGTACCTCCAGCCAAATCAGGAATATGAAGAGTGGTGCCGCAGTTTTGATTTATGACCACAGGCACCGTGCCATCATCCTTAAAACACAGAAAAAAGGTGTAAGTAACCAGATCTTAACAGGTTCTCAGGCTACTTGCCCCATGTCATGAAATTCACATATTTTCTCCAAACTTTTCCACATGCCAAATTAGTTTGTGCCACCCCTTCTTCAGAGAGTCCCACCATCCCTCCAGCCTTGCAACCCATTACCCCTTTCTCCCATCTGTTGTTCATAAGTATCAGGCCCTCAAGGTTAAGCTGCCCTCTTTGCATACAACAAACATCTATGCAATATTCCCGAGTTGAATTTGAACATTATACATCAAACTGAATGACAGCAGCAGCTACAGAAAATGCCCTTGAAACCTGCATAGGTCTCGGTGCACCAGACAATGCGTGTCTGCCACTTCTACCTCATCAGGAATAAATAATCTAGGAACACCAGAGGCATGGGCAATGAGGGAGCAAATATAACTTGACTCAGTTACTCTATCCCTTCACACTCTCTTCATGTGCTGGTACCATATCTTAACTACTGCAAAACTGTGTGCATCATTTACAATTTCTAAAGTCCCATCAGAATTGTCAGATGCAAAATCAATTTTCAAACTTTGTTGTGTCTCTGATAATGTGTCCATTGTAACCAAATATCTCAATGTTTGTTCCCCATGTACACATTGTCCAACACATATGAACCAAAAAGAAAAAAGTAAATAACTCTATAAATTGTTGAACACATTTTCTTTCTACAACCAATACCTACTAAAACAATTCTAAATTTTGGGACAGTTTATTAAAAAGACAATTTATTAAAACAATAATTTAGGTTTTGTATGCTCTCCTCAGCATCCCCTGTCAGCTAGAACAAACTGTGATTCCTTAGATTCCACTTAACTTAATTATTAGTCGATTCCTGTTTCTCAGGCGTCAGTGGAGGCATACCGGTGTCCCTACGAACATTATGGATATGTACCCATGCTTTAATGCCTTCCACTCTCACAGCCCTTGGAGTGGAAAAGATGACCTTATAGTGTTAGTGGAATTGACGGCCGTTACAGAGACAGACAAAATAGTGAATGAAGACCCTTTCCCCGGGAAGTAGCAATGGATGCTGATGCTTGTTTGGTCCCACAACACCTTCGATCATGTTTTGCTGATGAAATGCCGTAACCTGTCAGGATTCAATTCTGAGACTCTTAGTTAAAGTCTTAAGCTAGTCCCCAAATTAATTTCCCCGAATTTCTGCGGACTTATGGGCATCAGTACCCATGCGTGCGGGCAAGAGAGTTGCAATAAGTTGGTGATCTTTTCCAGGCTTATTCCGCAAAACAAAAGAGTGCCAAGGGAAGACAATACAACCAGAACTTATGCAAATCAGAACACGTTTTTGACAACTTGAGTTTTCAACAAGCCATTGAGATGCTCCACATTCCCATTGGTCTCCGGGTGGTACACCGAGCACAACCTGTGCCGTATCCCCAAAAGTGAAGTGATTTCAGTGAACAGACCATTAAAGAAGTGAGTACCATTATCAGACCTTAACACTTCACAAATACCCCACCATGGAAACACCTCCTTTACCAAGAATCTGGTTGCTGATTTGGCATCAGGGTGCATGCAGGGTCCAGCCTCACGCCATCAGGAAAATTGACACAAAACCACAATTAAAAAAGGATGGGTGCCACACCTTCGAACAATATCAATGAAATCAAAATGTAATTCCTTAAAAGGAGCTGACACCCCTCATATTATTTCCTGGATTTAATTCCTTAAGAGGGCCATATTACGGGTCCGGTGGTAACCCTGGGGGTGCTACCGGCGGGTTGCCATCGGACCCGTAATAATTTACGAGCATCTGACCTCCCGTTGCCACCAGCTCCTTATGAGTCTGTTAGGACAACAGTTTTTCTGAAGTCCAACTAAGGGCTTAGAAAAACCATTCAACTGAGGCAGTACAAGACTCCACTCTTAGTATAAGGTTGTACCACCTGAGTTCAGGGTAGCATAGACAGAGCAGCCATGCTTATCTTAGGAGGGAGAGAGGGCAGTAGACACAGTACAAGTGAAATTGTAATACAAATGATCCAAAGAAACACTGAAACACTATGTATTGTAAAAATAAAGGATGCATTTAAATACAGGTAGGCCCAGATAAATGTAGGGGTAAGTAAGTACTAAAACATTATAATAAATCACAGTATAAAAACACACCACTATACTTGAAAGCACACAGATCCAAGTATAAACTTTATTTGGAACACCTAACAGTAGTTCTAGGGAAGTCAAAACCTTGTTATGCACATTTAGTATAGGTCAAGCCTATTTGTTGGGAGTAAAAGACCAATGGTTACTTTCAGATTACATTCAGTAATACAAGGGCAGTAGGCCCTTCCAGTGTACAGTGACTTTTGGAACAAATCACATAAACAGTCAACTAGATAATATACTTTTGGTGAATAGTGAAACACTTATCCTAGGTGCACTAAAAACCTATAACTACTTTTGTCATAACACACAGTTATACCAGGTGAGTAAAACCTAAGGAAGAAATATATCAGGGAACCCCAGATTGAGGTAAGCAATAACTCTGGCAACTTATTTTGGATGGCACACAGCTAACACAAAGTAAGTAAAACCCACATACTTTAACTTAACAATGAAGGGGAAAGGGGCGTGGCTTGGCGGCCATGCAAGCGTTAGCAGACTCTGAGAGGCTCCCACTAGATCCGACTAACGATCCTGAGAAAGGCGAAAACACAGCATAGAAAACCGAACAAACGCCAGGAAAAGGCACCGGAAGACCCAAGGCACACACGGGAGAAGACCCGAGGAAAAACGGAGGTCGGAAGAGTGAAAACGGGAAGAGGGAGAGACGCGCGGCACCACCAACAAAATGGCGGGCGCACAACGCTGAAATAGCGACCCGCGTCCCAACACATGAAGAAAGACCGAAGGAGAAGAGCGGTGCCGGGTGAGATAGCCGGCCAACATCCAGCCCAGGCAGGACCGGAGTACCACCAGAGCGGCGGAAACACGAGGCAGCAACCGCAGCAGGTGGAGGAAGAACCCGAGACAACATTGCACGCAGCAACGCGGTACCGAACCGGAGAAGGTAAAGACGGCGTGGCTCAAGAACAGGAGGCGGCCCATAGATCGGACTGAAGGAGAGCCCTTCCCTGCCGACGCGGAGGTGAGCAACAGCAACGGAGACCCAGCAGAGCAACGAGGGATCCCGAAAGGCGAGGCAGTGGAGAACGTGAGGCAGCCCACAGACCGGACCGAAGAAGAGCCCTTCCCTGCCGACGCGGAGGTGAGCCCGAGGGGCGAGGTAGTGAAGAACGGGAGGCGGCCCACAGACCGGACCGAAGAAGAGCCCTCCCCTGTCGACGCGGAGGTGTGCAGCAGCAGCGGAGACCCAGCAGAGCGACGAGGGAACCCGAGAGGCGAGGCAGTGGAGAACGTAAGACGGCTCACAGACCGGACCGAAGAAGAGCCCTTCCCTGCCGACGCGGAGGTGTGCAGCAGCAGCGGAGACCCAGCAGAGCGACGAGGGAACCCGAGAGGCGAGGCAGTGGAGAACGTAAGACGGCTCACAGACCGGACCGAAGAAGAGCCCTTCCCTGCCGACGCGGAGGTGAGCCCGAGGGGCGAGGTAGTGAAGAACGGGTGGCGGCCCACAGACCGGACCGAAGAAGAGCCCTCCCCTGCCGACGCGGAGGTGTGCAGCAGCAGCGGAGACCCAGCAGAGCGACGAGGGAACCCGAGAGGCGAGGCAGTGGAGAACGTAAGACGGCTCACAGACCGGACCGAAGAAGAGCCCTTCCCTGCAGACGTGGAGGTGAACTACAGCAGCGGAGATCCAGCAGAGCAACGAGAGATCCCAAGAGGCGAGGCAGCGGAGGATGAGAGGCGGTCTACAGACCAGACCGAAAAGAGCCCTTCCCTGCCGGTACAGAGCGGAGCCGAGGGAGGCAACGGACCAACACCCGGCCCGAGCAGGACCGGAGCACCACCCCGAGCGGCGGAAGGACAAGGTACCGACGGCAGCAGGCGAAGGAGGAGCCCGAGCACTGCAAGAAATCGCGTGGCACCGAACTGGAGAAGGTAAAAACGTCGCGACCCATGAATGAGAGGCGGCCCACAGATCAGACCGAAGAAGAGCCCTCCCCTGCCGACGCGGAGGTGAGCAGCAGCAGCGGAGACCCGGCAGAGCAGCGAGAGATCCTGAGAGGTGAGGCAGCGCCGAGTCATCAGAACGAAGACCGGGGAAACAAGAGACAGACTGCGGAGCCTGCGAGGGGAGCAGAGGCCCAACAAGGACAGCACAGAAGAGAGAGGTAGCCACCGACATAACGAGGTGTGGGAAAAAAAAAATAAAAATACACACAGACCCAGACCCCGGCCCAATCGGCTGCCCCAAAGACCACTAGTAAGCGGGTGAGAGAACATAACTCACGAGGCAGTACCTCAACAGTAACTACGAGCCACAAATCCACCCGACACGACGGACCCCCCGCCATAACACCAGAACAAAGGCAGAGACTAGGGGAAGGGCCGCCCCACGCTAAACACAGACTGCAAGTACCCACAGGCGTGCGGGAAGAGAACACTACAGAGAGACACGGCAAACGGACAACGGGGGAAAAGAAACAGAAGGAAGACGCTCTCTAAAAGCCAACACACGCAGGAAAGTGCGAAAGTGAGTGCGAGGACCGTGTAAGAACTCACCGAAGCGCAAACAGACCCTGACCAAGCAGGACCTAACTGCAAGCCAAGAGTAGCAGGTACCAGCATGCCAGACAAGCCAAAAAGTGGCAGAGGAAGACAAACAGTCATGGAGACATTTGCCCGCAAAAGTGATGACCAGCAACCAGAGGCAGGGGAGAAAGCTACGCCGGAGCCATACGCCACGCAAGGAGAGATCAGGCAAGTGGAAGGCAGCATATTAGAAGCCATAGGGGCGTTAAAGACGTCGATAGAAGGCAAACTGGACGCAGTGATGGTGGATGTAGGACTCCTCAGACAAGATACGAGGAACCTGGCGGAGAGGATGACAACAGTAGAACAACAAGTACAGAGCAACTCAGTGGAAGTAACCACCTCGCGAACACAAATGTCGGAGGCACTGGAGAGAATCAATATACTAGAACGCAGAGCTGAAGACGCAGAAGGCAGGGCCCGGCGCAACAACGTACGCATAGTGGGGCTGCCAGAGGGGGAGGAAGGTAGAGACCCCACGAACTACATAGAGAACCTCCTGATCCAAGAAGTGGGAGCTGAGACCCTGTCCCAAGGCTTCATAGTAGAGAGGGCACACCGGGCGCTAACTAGGAAACCGCGCCCAGGAGCACCACCAAGACCAATGATAGCAAAAATCATGAACTTCAAGGACAGGGAAAAAATCCTGACTTTCTCAAGAGAAGGAGGGAACATAACAAGAAACGGGGCCAGGATAACAATATATGCAGACTATACGGTTCTCGTACAAAGACAGAGAGCCCAGTTCTGGCAGACCAAAGAGCGCCTTCGAGCGGCAGGGGTGAAATTCATGCTGCTGTACCCAGCCAAACTAAAAATACTGCATGACGGAAAGACACAGATCTTCGAGACAACGACCGACGCCCAGGAGTGGATGGACCAACGAGGGATTCCGCAGTTAGCAGAGAGAAATGAGCGAAACAGAAACCCCCCCCGGCAAAACAGGGACGAGAACTGAACATGACATGCGAACCCAACACTACGGGAACAAGGCGGTAGAGACACCCTACCGGGAAATAACGAAATGGGGAAACCGACAGCCTCCAAGTTGAAAAGCCTACAGTAAAGAGACTTACAAAGGGAGCACAAGACTCGGGGAAGTGGAACCGCCAAGACCCACAGAGAAACCCCAGTAAAAACAAAGTCTATAGTGTCAGTTTCAAGACACTACGCCGCGACAGGCATGCCCGAGGAGGAAGAAGCGGCACCTGGAGAGCGGTGGAGCCCGAGCAGATGGGGGGAGGCTGGGCGTTTGTTGATGTTATTTAGGTTAATAGTTATAATAGTTCGGAAGTTAAGGCTAAGCCCGCAAGGAAAGAAGAAGAGCAGAAAAGGAAACAACAGTTGTCACACACAAAGAATCGGCACGAAAAGCAAATTCAGGGAGCAGCACCCACAAACAAAGAGCTGGTGGAAAGCACAAGGTAAGACCGTCCACAACAGAGTGCAGCCAACAGCAAGAGAACCAACCCGAGAAAGCGGACGAATAGACGATTCAAAACTCAACAGCCAGAGAAAGGGACACAAATCCCCGACAAGAGCAAACCAAGAGAATAAGACACTGAGCGGGCCCATGGGAAAAAACAGACCGCGAGCGCTAATCCCCACAAGGACCGAGATGACCTGAGGATTGTCACGTGGAACGTCAGAGGGATGAATGCATATGTCAAGAGGCTGAGAATTTATACCTGGTTGAACAAAACGAGGACCCACATTGCATTGTTGCAGGAAACGCACCTGACGGCCGAAAAACAAGCTAAAATAAAGAAACAATGGGGAGGTCGGATGTATAGTGCAACATATTCTAATTACGCAAGGGGAGTAATAACCTGGGTCGCCCCGTGTGTCCCATTCCAGCTCATCAACCAGGAAAAAGACGTGGAAGGCAGAATCCTGGTAGTCCACGGGATGCTAGAAAATCGGGAGATATGCCTGGTGAACACCTATGCTCCCAACCATGACGCCACGGCCTTCTTCAGGACGCTTCCGTCCCGGCTAGCCCCGTACAGGAATGTAACGATGATCTGGGCAGGCGATCACAATTGTACATTGGACCCCCGGCTGGACAGGTCGGACAATAAGTACAAGAGAGCGGCGCCACCAGCGAGAGCACTACGACAGACACTAGACCAACTCGACCTCGAAGACATCTGGAGGAAGGTACATGGGGAAGAGAGGGGATACACGCACTATAGTGCCCCACATGGGACATTCACACGGATAGACTACCTGTTTACGGGCAAGGAGACACTAGGGGAATTTACTGAGGCACACATACACGCGCGAACCCTATCTGACCACGCCCCCCTGAGAATCACATGGGCGCACACACACAGGAGAGCCCCTATACCCACGTGGAGATTAAGGGCAGAGGCATTATGGGACGTAGGCTTCCAGGAACACATCCAAAACGTAATAGAAGACTATTTCGAACATAATGTGGGTAGTGTGGAAAGCACAGGAACGGTCTGGGAGGCCTTTAAGGTGGTAGTCAGAGGTGAGGCGATGGGGAAAATGGGAGGTCTCAGGCGAGAAACCCTAGCACAACTAGATGAGCTAGAAAAGAAAATCGAGAAGGCCGAAGGACAAGCGGGGCAGAAAGGGGCGGAACGAGAGAACCTCACCACCCTGCGACAACAGTGTGCGGAGACCTGGGAAAGATTAGGGCGGCTCGACTATGGGAAATATATACAGAAACTACATGCTAAGGGGGACAAGCCCGGCAGGCTCCTGGCCTGGCTAACCAAACAGGAAACTAGGCGGGAGCCGATTAATGAAATTCAAAATAGACAGGGAGAGGTGATTAGATCCCAAGAGGGAATAAACGAGGTGTTCTCGCAATTTTACGAGGACTTATACTCCAGGGTCCGGGAGGCGGAAGAAGGGGACCTAGAGGAAGCCCTCGCGGAAATCAGACTCCCACAATTGACGGAGGAACAGGCCCAAATGTTAGACGCCCCTCTCACTGTAGAGGAACTAACAGACGTGATCGCCCAGCTGCCGACAGGGAAATCTCCGGGGCCAGATGGGCTCCCGGGGGAATTTTATAAACAATACAAAAACGACATAGCCCCGAGACTGCTAGAAACACTAGAAGAAGCATATGAGAAAGGAAGACTCCCGAATAGCATGTCAGAATCTATAATAATCCCGATCCTTAAACCAGGTAAGCCGCCCTTCGAATGCGGCTCCTACAGACCGATCTCCCTAATAAACCAGGACTCTAAGATCCTGACGGCGGCATTAGCTAACCGCCTTAAAAGAGTGCTACCCACCCTGATCCACACAGACCAGACAGGGTACGTGCCAGAACGAAACACGTCCTGGAACCTACGCAGACTCCATTATGTTATAGAAAAAACGAACCAAGAGGGAGGGGAGTGTGCCGTAGCCTCACTAGATGCAATTAAAGCATTCGACTCAGTGGGATGGGACTGGCTCCTGGAAACGCTCACCCATTACGGGATCGGACGAGGGTTTACACGATGGATAGAACTACTATACAAGGACCCGAGAGCAAGAGTCAAGACGGGTAGACAAGTCTCCAGGGAATGGAGCATAGAGCGAGGCACAAAACAGGGATGCCCCCTGTCCCCAATGTTATATATTTTGGCCCTGGAGCCGTTCGCAGTATTCCTAAGAATGCACTACAAGGAAATGGGCATAGAGATAGATGGGGAAATACACCAGATATCCATATACGCAGACGATATACTCCTCTACATACAGAATCCACGCACCCACCTGCAGGACTTGCTGGAGGCGCTGCGCGCGTTTGGTAGGCTGTCCGGAATAGTGGTCAACAGGGAAAAATCCTTACTGTTTCCCCTGGCAGGCCTACGCGCAATACCGACGGATCAATTGCCGCACTTAGGTATCACATGGGCCCCGAACACCTTCAAATACCTGGGAGTGGACATTTACCACGACACCATGGAAACACATGCAGGTAACACACAAGTAGCCCTAGACAAAATCGAAAACGCCATGAAATTCTGGCAGACGTTGCCGTTGGGCATGATAGGCCGGGCGGCACTGCTAAAAATGACGGTCCTACCCCGACTCTTATATTACTTTACAAACATCCCATATAACATACCAAGGTCCTTCTTCAAGCACCTACACACCATGGCGAGAACCTTCCTGTGGGGAGGGGGGAGAAACAAGGTGGCACTAGACACACTACAAAGAAGCTACGAATGGGGGGGCATTAAACTCCCAGATTTTGAATACTACTACTTGGCAGCACAACTCCAATTGGTG
Organism: Ambystoma mexicanum; assembly: GCF_040938575.1. NCBI lineage: Eukaryota > Metazoa > Chordata > Amphibia > Caudata > Ambystomatidae > Ambystoma > Ambystoma mexicanum. The sequence goes on along the minus strand of NC_090935.1, from coordinate 695,944,613 downwards.
GTGAGATGGCTGGGTGAAGAGACCTCAATAGACACAATACTTATGGGACCAACACTCCGGAGATACCACCTGAGAGAACTACTATGGATAAAAGCCGCCCAAGCCAAAGACCTACCCAATATAGCCCAACTAGGCAGGACACTATGGAAAAGAGCCTGGAAGACACAAGGCATACGAGACCCCTGCTCAAGACATATCCCACTGGCGGGGCTGGTAGACACCCGAGTGGCCAGCCTGGCCAAGTATAGAGCACAATGGGAGGACAGAGGAGTAGCACAAGTAGGGGACCTGTGGCGTGACGGACAATGGGTTGAATTCCAGACCCTGATGGATGAACAAGATGTACACAGGGGCCAATTCATCCTGTACAATAGCCTAGTTCGGACAATAAAGGAGAGGTGGAACACCATGCCGGAGCCTGAGGACACCGAAGGAGAACTAGATGCATGGTATGATGTTTCCGAGGGAGGACACACTGTGTCCAGACTCTACGAGCAACTACTGGGATACACCAACAAAAAGACATTAAAAGCACGAACGAAATGGGAGGAAGAACTACAACAACCCTTCGAAGATGAGGAATGGAACAAAGTCCTCACGTACACAAAAAAGGTGTCCAGGAACGCCAGGTTTAGACAACTGCAAATCTACATAGTGCATAGAGCATACCTAACTCCCAAGAGAATGTCGAGGATGGGAGACGGACAGACCCGGTGCTGCCCGCGCTGCGGAGACGAACAAGCCGACATGGTGCACATGTTCTGGTCATGCCCGCAGATAACAGACTTCTGGAATATGGTGAAAGAAAAGGCGCTGACAGCAGATATACACATGCCGGCAAGATCGCCAGCAACATATTTATTGGGCCTGTTCCCAAGGGGGCACCGGAAGATGTCACATGTGGCAAAAATGAAAGACTTGATGACAATATTAGCGAAGCGCCGCATAGCGATGGCATGGAACAAGAGCGAAGGCCCCTCGAGGGAGGGCTGGTGGGCCGACCTACAAAAATGGGCAATAGCAGAGACAGCAGTCTGGGCGAGAGCCACGCAAAAGGGGGAGAGCAACAGTGGGACCAGACTACTGGCATGGAACTCTCTGGTGCAGGACCTGTTTGGCAGCAGAAGCAGGGATGACACGGACGACCCAAGCGACTCAGGAAATTAAGAAATTGGCCCGCCCACGCCGACGGGGCACCACATAACTTAGAGAAAGGGAAGAAATGGGAAGAAGGAGACGAGATCAGGACCAACGCACACACTGAACAATGCAATCCTACCTGGAAAGGCCAGCGAATACACACATGGACGAAAGCAGAGGAAACTCCCAGGGAAAGAAGGGAGGTCGCCAAGAGACCGGCCCCCCACTATAAACTCGACATCTGTTTGAGCCAGGCCCGAAGAGGCATCGGACCATAAACACACTGCGGCTGCCTTTGGGGAGAGGGAGGGGGGAGGAAGAGGGAAGAGGGAAGAAAGGGGGTTATGTTATGTTGTAAAACCAATAAAAAGAAGTTAAAAAAAAATCAAAAAAAAAAAAAAAACAATGAAGGGGAAAGTAAAACCCAATGTCGCACTTTAATGTATAGTTATTCTAGGTAGGCAACAACCTAATGTAGACTTATTAAGGAAAGGCAAGCAGCAAGTCAGGTGAAGCAAGACCCAGCTGGGGGACACTCATACAGTTATCCTAACAAGGCTAACCTGGTGATACCAACAGTTGGAGGACACTCATACAATTATGCTACAGGAATGACCTGGTGAAACCAACACATTACTTTTGTAAAGAGGCACAACCTAATCAAAGGAGAGAAAAATACCTTCACATCTACTTTCTATTAGACTGGCAAAACAGTGGCTAAGGAAGAAAATATGTTAACTACACTTTTAAGAATAGTGCATCACACATTCAAGATCAGAAAATAAGAACTTTTGTAACTGTTCACTCTTAGAATTACAGTTACCAACCAACTCTTTACAAGTAAGTAAAACACTTGATTTCTTTTCTAGGCAGAAGTCCCAATCCCTTCAAAGTCTTTCCCTTATTCTTGGAGCATGAGTGTTCTCAGTGGCAAAAGGGGGGTCACTAGGACTAGTGACCAACAGGTAGTGTTAGAATAAGTTCTTTAGTAGCAAATGTCAGAGTTCCTTAGGGAAACTGGGCAAACTGGTGAGTACTTTACTTCTATGGTTAGAAGAGGGTCCAGGCGCTTCACAAAAGACACCCAAGCAGGATTTTAGCAGTGGGACTGGGTGCACTGGATGAGGGACCTCCCAATCACAGAAAGCACACCAGGACTTCAGAGAAATCCCAAAAGGCTTAAAGGAAGTATATACCCAAGCCCACACAGTACCTCAGCAATGACGAACAGATTGCAGCAGGAGAACTTCAGGGACTGCAGCCAAATACCGGTCAGTGGATTCCTTGTCCTGGAGACTGAACACAAGCCTCAGAAGAGTCTTTGCAGCAGGGATCAATGAAGAAGGCTTTAGGTAAGATTTCCCTTGTGGCTGAATGTGGTTCTGCAGATTTCGCACCTTTTCAAGGAGCACAGAAGAAGACAGAATATTGCAATTTAATTCTCGTCATTACAAAGTGTCTCTGGTGATACACCAAGATGCCCACGAAGTTTCAGCGAGATTCAGAATTCGGAAGACAATGCACGACACAGTGGCTGGAGTTCCCAGGGTATTGGGGTAAGAACACAAGGTCGCAGCAACCCGTGGGATGGCTCAAAATGCAGGACTTTTTGAGTCTAGTGTGTCTCACAATACTCTGGGTTCAGGTCATCATTTTCGGAGACCCCAGGTTGATTGGATTGAAGGGCTGCAGCAGGCTCTGGTTACACAGCAGGCTCTCCGGTCGCGGGAAATCATCTCCACCACTTTTCCTTTGTCATCCTCTTCAGTTTTCAGTTTCAGTGGTTGACATGACTTCAGCTTTCAGGTTTCCAGTATTTATCAGGAATTACAGCACAACCTCTGCATTCTCACCCCACATTTTACAAGAAAGGGGCGTCTGGTTGTTCAATCAGGACAGCCAGTCCCCTACTGGGATTATTCCCAGTTGAAGCAAGGCATAAGACAAAGGATGGGGAAGATTTGGAACCCTCCCCCACTTCCTGTGCTTACAGACTGACTGGAACCTGGGCGGTGTGTCCAGGGAACTCCCGCCGAAGACAAAACTCACACAAAGGAATTTCCCACCCTGGAGGTCAGGGGAAGGAACACGAAATGATAAGAAACACTAAAATGGCAGAACAAAAAGACAGGGGCCATTTTGGTAAAATGAGCAACCTTTGGTGCCTTTACTGCTGCTGTAATCACAGCCCGCGGTAAAGGTGCACTAAATTAGTAAAAGGTATCACTGCCACAAGCCATTAAATGTAAGCTTGTCACTGTAACAGAATTGTTACAGTTTTAATGTGAAAGGGGATAACTTGTATTGCCCCAGCACTCCACATAAGGTGGGGTGTGCTGGTTTCACAGAATAAAATGTAAAAGGGATCCAAAAGATCCTTTCTACCCTTGGGAACTGTAGTTCACTAAATGTTAGCACAAGAAAGTTAAATGGGGAGCCCCTAGGGCAACCCAGGAACAACAGGTACTTAATGCCAATAAGTTGTTAAACATGATAACTTTAAAAAGACACTATCGAGAGTCTTAAAAATTACACCTATAAAAAGATTTAAAGATTAGGTGAGTATGGAAAAAGGTTCCCACTCACTGAGGTATTAATGAAAAATATCCCACTAGAAAAGCAACAAGTTCTGGGTTGAACCAGGAAAGGAAGATTTACCAGCTCTGTGAAAATCTTACCTAACACACGTCCCCTACAGACTAAGGAACAGGAGAAGCTAATCCTCACCTGGATGGTTCTCTTGTTTTAAGTCGGTTAAACTGTTTGCTGAGTCAACTAGCAATCTTTTTGTAATTCTTGCTGTGATACTTTTTCTTATTTTAGTTATCATTTGCAAACTATATGACCTACAAGTAGTGTTGGGCACTTTACTCTTGTCTAAGGTATAGGGGATCTGATTAAACAGTCCCAAGTTGTGACAACCTCTGAACCTACAATAGACTTTTTTTTAATTTTGACTTTATTTATGATTTTCAAGACAAAGGTCAAACAACAAAAGAAGAAAGAAGAAAACAAAAAAGGAGAAGCAAAAAACAAAAACAAATCAGCACTTGTTCCGCCCAACTATGGGACTAGTGACTTGCCCCAGTTCATCCCTCCGCGTCTCGCCCCAGCCTCCCATGCCCTCCACCCCCACTTGGCCGTCTGTGTTTATTGCATTCTCATCCCCATGCCCCAAGCTGTTTGCTTGGTTGCTTCTCTCTCTGTACCAGTTTGTTGGTGACGTTAGCATGTTGATTGGATGTGGGGGCTGAGGAGTCTCCCCTGCCGTTCATCAGGTGTGTGACGTAGGGACCCCAGATGTCCGGAGGGCTAGCATGTAGCGGTAATGTTTTATAAACTCTGTCTCCACGTCCTGGCAGTAGAGTACGTCCTTCTGCCATTTTGTAAATGTGGGCACTGGGCCCCACCCCCAGGACATGGCTACTCTCCTACATGCTAAGACCAGCAATACATCAGTCTCCTTACGGTGGGAGTCAGTTGTTTTGTCATTCCAAGGTGCGCTATTGTGGGAATGGGTTTTAGCTCTTCTCCGATTATTGCCTCAGCCTCTTGGAGGACCTGCAACCAGAAGGTGGTTAGTGCCGGGCAGCTCCAGGCAAGGTGAAGTAAGTCGGCCGCAGGTTCTCCGCATCTCTCACATTTCGCTGCTGACTTAGATTTATGCAGGAGTTTTTTAGCTGGCGTGTAGTATGTTTGGTGTAGATACTGGAAGTGGATAAGTTTAAACCGGGAGTTCAGAGCAACCTTCTGTGTCTGATTGAATATGTATACCCACTCTGGGGATGGAAGCCTGCAGGGCCCTTTCCCACCGCACTTTTGGGCATGTATTTTCTGGTGTCGTGTCAGCTAGGAGTGATTTATATATCAACAACACTAATCTGCTCTCCCCCTGCGCCTGGATCACGCCATGAAGCAACTGCCAGGTTGGAGGCTGCCGTGGAAATGATGGGACAAGAGCCTGGAGAGCATAGCGCAGTCTGAAATTTATGAAGACATCCAGCGAGGAGGTACTTCCTGTTTCCTTAGCTTGTTGTGGTGTCATGAATGTGTTTTAAAAGAACAGATCGCCGAATGAGTGAATGAGTAGTTTATCAGCCCATTGGAGGAACACCTTTTCATTTGTGAGGGGAATTCCAGGTATGAATCTTATTGGTAGGAGAGGAGAGTATCTTATTGTTACCCCGTACTTGTGAGCAATTTTTTTCCAAATAGCATACATGGCTTGTACCACATTTAGCGTGGTGTGTGGTACTGGCTGTTGGCTGATGATAACCGCTCTTAGAAGATTGGGTGATGCAAGGGCTTGTTCTATCTGAACATGTGGTCAAACGAAATGGGTGGACTACCAGTAACTCAAAAAGTGCGCCTGCGCTGCCCAATAGTACAGTTCGAGGTCAGGGACCCCCAACCCACCTCTTGTCGTTGGTAGAGTGAGAGTTGAGTATGCCACTCTCGCTGGCCTCCCGGCCCAGATAAGATCTAGCATGAGGCTCTTTAATTTCCCTAGATAGAGACGTGAGAATAAAATTGGGATATTGGTAAACAAGTATAGAAGTTTAGGCAGGATTATCATCTTATCCAGTGACGATCTACCCCAGATCATCAATGGTAATGCTTTCCATCTATTCACTTTCTCCTGAAGTGATCTCAGTGTGGTTTCATAGTTATCTTGAAAAATGTCTTTGTGACCCAGGGACAAAAGAATCCCGAGGTATCGCACATGGGAAGTTTCCCACTTAAAGTTATATTCTTCAGCAAAATTGTGGGTACTAGTGGTTAGGGGGAAAATAATTGACTTAGAGTGGTTGGTTTTCAGGCCAGAGACTGCACTGAATTTATTTATCTCATGCACTATGGGGTTTACGTTTTCGTCGGGGTTCTGGATAAATAACACAACATCATCTGCATAGAGAGAGATAATCAGTTTGTGGTGTCCTAGGTTCAGTCCTATTTGGATGTGTCGCAATCGTAGGCCGGAGGCCAGCGGTTCCATCACCAGCGCAAAAATCAGCGCTGATAGTGGAAAGCCTTGTCTGGTCCCGTGTTGGATGTTTACCTTTGTGGATTTTGTTGAGCCAAGAATGATGGTTGATTGGAGTTTGTAATAGAGTAGAGCTATCATTTTGATAAATTGGTTCCCCAGTCCAAGTTGACTGAGCACTGCGAACATGAAGGGCCACTCAACGGAGTCAAAAGCCTTTTCGGCGTCAAGGAGGACTGCGACTGCCTGATGTGTGTGGTCCATCGCCCCCATGACTCTGAACATTCTTCTTATGCCGAACGTTGTATTGCGGCCAGGTATAAAGCCTGCCTGGTCGGCAAGTACCAGCGCCCGCATGAGGGGGATCAGTCTATTGGACAGTATTTTGGCTAAAATTTTGTTATTAAGGTTTATTAGCGAAATTGGTCTGTAAGAACCACACTCCTCAGGTGGTTTGCCCTTTTTGTGCAGGAGAATTACATTGGATTCTCTTAAGGTCTGCGGAAGAATGCCTGTCTCCAAAGCCTCATCGTACACCTTCAGGAAAAGTGGAGCTATGAGGGGCGCAAACGGTTTGTAAAATTCACCTATTAAGCCGTCAGGCCCAGGGTCTTTGTCGTTGGGTAGGCACTTTATTACTTCCACTATCTCATCTAAAGTAATGGGGTCATTCAGGGGTTCGCGGAGTTCCCTTTCCACCCAGTTCAGCTCTGTGTCTGCTAGGTACTTGCGTAGTAGCTCGGGGTTGCTGGGGTGTTTTGCACTGTACAGGTCTTGGTAAAAGGCCCGGAAAACCTCAACTATTTCTTTCTTGTGTGGACTAGTGTGCCTTGTGGGGACCAAATTCTCTCCACCAGGGTGGGCTTTCTGTCAGTGGCGATAAGGCGGGCCAGGAGTGCTCTGGGTCTCTGCCCTTTGCCATACTGATGGATCAGGTGACCACGACGTAGGAATTTCACATCTCGTTCTGCTGTGTTTCTAAATTTGAGTAGCTCTTCCTTAAGCTCTGCTTGGATATGCTTTTGATCGGTAGCGGTGAGCTGTAATTCCAAGGTTTTTAGGCGTTCTTCACTTGCAGCTAACTCACGCCTGATTGCTTTTAGAATTCCGTTTTGCTTGGCCATGCATACACCTCTTATGTAACACTTCAGTGTTTCCCAAAGTGTTCCTGCTAACGAGACAGAGTCTTGATTTATAGTCAGGAAGGATGTGATTTCTTCTTGCAGCTCCATTGCAAAGACCAGGGGCCTCATTACATGGTAGGCGGTAAGGGTTTACCGGCACCGGTACTGGTAAACCCTTACCACCTTACTACGAGTTCCCTTTGCGGGACCCAACCTTAAAGGCTGGTTTTACCAGCCGTTAAAGTAGGGTGCCGCAAAGGGACCTTGGTGCTAATTACGGTACCGCAATTTGTGGTACCGTAATTACCACCTTCCCCATTCCCATTATGCCCTATGGGGGCAAAAATGTGAATGGGAAGGGCCTTGGTGAATGGGGAATTACCGGCCCCGCTCACCTTGGAGCAGGCCGGTAATTCCGCCATCCACCAAGGCGGACAAGTTAAAATACTGGCGGCAACCATGGCGCTGATAGTGCCATGGTTACCGCACAACGTGTAATGAGGCCCCAGGTCTGGTAGGGCTGTGGGTTTGAAGCGACAGTGTGGAGCTTCAGATTTTCCTTTGGGGAGAATGCACTCAAGAGTCACGGTTGTGTGGTCAGAGAAAGTTCTCGGCAGGATCTTGCACTCGCCCCACTGAAATGCACTTTGTGCAGAGACAAGAAGATAGTCTATTCACAAGCTTGTATTGTGGACCTCAGAGTGGAAGGTGTACTCGTGACTCTCCCAGTTGCCGTGCCTCCATATGTCTACTAAGTTGTATGCTGCGCATATCTCCTGGACCTGAAGGCTGGCCTTGGACATGGTGACTGTTTTGGACTGTGACTTGTCTCTTTGCGGGTTTAAGTGGGTGTTGAGGTTGCCGCCTCATATGATGGTTGCTGAGCCGGTCTGCGTGAGATGGGAAAGGACCCAATCAAAGTTATTTGCTCCATCCACATTGGGGCCGTATGAGTTCACAAACACAATTTATTTTCCATCCATAATTCCTAGGACCAGGAGGGCTCTGCCATCAGTGTCTTTTTCTACTTTTATCAGGTGGAAGCCGGATTTAGGATTGATGAGGGTGGCCACACCTCTGGCGTAGGAGGAGAAGGAGGAAAAATAGTGATGGCAGCCCCAGTTGTGAGCCCAAGCATGCTCTTTGCTTGGGATCAAATGAGTTTCTTGTATCATGGCCACATCGACCTTGTGGTGCTTAAGGAACTGAAGGATTTTCCTAGTTTTGGATGGGATGTTACCTCCTCTAATATTCCACGTTGCTACCTTGAATTGTGTTGGTGTGTTTCATGTTCATGGCGTTCGGGCTGTGTGTCGTCTTTTGGTGAACTGAATTGGTACTGAGGTCCCTCTGGGGGCATGGTTATTGCTGCTTGGCTTAGAAACTGCGGGCAGGGGGTTGAGGCGGTGCGGAAGTGGGGTCGGAAAGTGCTTAACCAGAATAACATTTGTAAACATACCCTTACACGGATAACCCCCAACTCATCAGTTCGGTCCCCCCCCAATAAAAGTTAATGTTGCTGTGCATGGGGCGCTAGTGACCTCCCAGGGGTGGGCGCTCCTGTTACCATTTGAATCTGATGTCCTGACGTTTCATTACATTTGATTGAGGTTGCGGTTCACTACTTCTGTGTGGCTCATGGCGGGTTTCTCTCTGTGCACTCCCTTCGTGAAGCTGCCTGGATGCCACTTGGGGCCCCGCATCCTTGCCTGTCGAGGAATAGCGAGGCGACTTCTCGTGAAGTTAAGAAATGGACTTTCCCCTCGAGCTGGATACAGAGTTTTGCGGGGAAAAGCATAGAGTATGTGATTTGGTTGTCGCGTAGCCAGCGTTTGACTGCCGTAATGGATCTTCTTTGGGATTGGACCACGGGGAAAAACTGGGGAAAATTTGTATTGCATCTCCGTCATAATGAAGGTTGGCTTTCTCCCTTGCTAGCCTCAAGATGGTGTTGCGGTCTTTGTAATTTAACAGTTTGGCGATTACTAGGCAGGGTGGTGCTCCGGGAATAGGTTTTGTGGCCGGGATCCTATGAGCCCTCTCAATTACCAATAGTTGGGAAAGGGCCGTGTCTCCAAAATGGTTTCTGCACATTTTTTATACATAATCCTCCATTTTGTTGCGTGTTGGTTGTTCTCTGATTCCGACCACTCTTATGTTGTTTCAGCGGGAGCGACCTTTAAATCTTCGTTTTTGGCCATGATTGCTTTCATTGACTTTCCAATGATGACACCCTCAGCGTTAGTGACGTTGTGCCGTCGTCCAGATCTGAGATTCTCTATTTGGCATTGTCAAATCTGTCTTTGTGCTTGTCCAAGCGATGTTGAAGTAAGTCTACTTTGGACTACAGCGAGTCAGTTTTGCTGTCCAGGTTCCCGATGCCTGTCTTTAGATCCAATAGGATCTCATGGATATATAGCCGCTGTGGGTGGTCTTCTTCTAGGCCCTCAGGGTTTGTGGGGAGCCCGGGAGGGTTTTCTTTTCTCAGGGTTTTGGAAGATGGTCCAGCCTCGAAGTTGAGCTTCCATTGCAATCTGTCTGATTTGCCCATCTTGGTGTTGGCAGGTGGTCTCTGCGTATGAGCGAGTCAAGCGGGCCGACGAGGGTCGAGCCCGGTCCAGGCAAGACGGCGGGTCTCCTGGCTCCGGGAGGAGTCGCACACAGCCGGGCCTCATGTTATTATGCTGCGTTTGAGGCTGAGTTGTCCGATATCGCAGATTCGACGGGGGGAGTCGCGCACCGCCAACGATGGTCCCGCAGGCGCAGGGGTCCGTGCTGCCATTGTGACCGAAGTTGTCCGCTGGATCACTGAGAGCCTCTTCTTGTTTAGGGCGGTATGGAAGATCACTCCCCGTCGTGTTCTCGTACCAATGGGGTGGCACCTGCCAGCTCTGTGGCTATTCTGTAGTTGCAGACCCCGGTTTGTTATGGATTCTGATATGTTTAGAGGTTGGCTTCCTTGCAGCAATGGGAACAGGTCTTGGCACCAGCCAGAGCGCATCCTCGGGTGTTTTGTGAGGCCTGTGCCAGTGAGTTCCAAGCGGGAAGTTGCTACGGCTTCTCAGCATGTATGCCGTTGATGTACAGGGCAGGAGCTGGCTGAGCTGCTCCAGTGTTATGAAAGCCACCGGAGAGTGTGATAGTCTTTGATGTTAATAGTTTTTGCAATCTTGAGGTTTATTTGGCAGTAACTCGTGGTTGTTTACTTGGTGCTGGCACTGCACTGTTTCTCTGTTCATTACATGCGTCTGCCACTCCGAGATCAAAGCTGTGCTTAGCGAGTGTGAGGAGGGCAGTGTGTGTGTCCTCACGGACAGGGAGTCAATGCATCCAGGGTGCCCAGGCGCGATGGGGATGGGTCTTTGTACCGCTTGTGCTTTGCTTGCCGCGGCAGGGGGGACTGATCTTCAGGCTTGCGCCCAACTGCCTCCAGCCTCCAGGCCAGATGTTTGACCCAGCCTCGCGCTCAGGCACCAGGGAGGAGGGGCCCGCTCCACGGCACCTTGCACCCCTATGTCAGGGGGATTGCCTGCTGATTTGTTGGACCTCTGTAGTGTGAGGACAGACGACAGAGCGGGGAGGCCACACTCCTCCTCCCCTCAACCGCGGGTCTGCCGTGTCGGGCAAGCGCATTCCTCCCGCCTGCTCCTTGTGGGCCGCGCTGACCCCCGCCCTGCCGCTGCACTCCCCACCTCCTTGCCGCAGTCTGCGACGCGGCCAGCCTTCACGGCCGGAGCCGGCACTCTCTCCTCCATGGCCCTGCAGTGGTCGCACTCCAGCAGCGCCGACTAGCTCCCTTGCCGCAGTGAGTGTGCACCCGCCCCTTGGTCTCCGCTCGCGGGTCGTGGTCTATCCTGGCAGCGTTCTGTGCCCCAGGGAGAGCTGTCCAGGCCTCGCAGGCACGGCCTCTTGCAACACAGCTCACTCCGCGTTTTGGATCACCCGGCATGATTCCCTCAGCGATTTCGGAGGTAGCAGATGCTACAGTCTTTTCTGTGTTCTTTTCAAAGCAGGAACACTGACTATATTTCAGGATTGCTGCAATTGTCCAGGATTAATTAGGAGTCCCACGGGACCTCACAGAGGAGCCGCCATCTTGGTTGGCCCTTTAGCGCTCCCTCAACAATAGGCTTTTTTAAAGGGTTCTTATAAAGAAATTCCTTAGACCTAGAGGGGTCTCCATGATTCCTCACCACCTCTCTCACATGAGTTGGTTGGGTCTCAGGTATCGTAGTTGGAGGGGTTGTGGAAAAGCATTGTATATCCTTCCACTTGCTCTTAGATCTGTTTTCACCTTGGTTAGGGTTTTCCCTTCTAACACTAGGATATAGAAGGGGGTCTTCAACAGTAGAGCCCACAATGTCAAGAGATTTAATATCTTTTCTTGATTTCCAGCAGCTTTGAGGTTTACCAGTCCTCAAAGGCCTAGTTAGGTTTCCAACTTGTCTATCCACCCCTTCCTCAGAAGCAGTGTGGGTCAAAGACTTTAGAATTGGAACTGAAATGGTAGAGCATAGTTTGGGCTCCCATTTCACTAATATTCTATTATTCTAGATTTTGATTTGCCTTGGTTAGAGGTTTCCCTTCCAACATTAGGACTTTCAGTAGGATTCTCTATAGAGGATCCCACAGGTTTAGAGTGGTCTCTTGAAACAGAGACCCTAGCCTTGTCAGAACACCTACCCATCTCTCCTGTAGGAGTAGTTGTAGTCACAGTCTTTTATTAGAAGGCCTAGTAAGAAAGCTATTCTTAGGTTTCTCATAACTCTTTTTGGTTTTCAGTTACATTCTGGGCATTCTGAACTAAAGGAAAACACTGAATTCCTACCTTGGGGTCAAGCAAACACCTTGCCCTCTTAGGGTTGTTAAAATCACCTAAGCTTTGTAAATCAACCTGGATCACCTCCACTGAAAGTGGGTTTTCAGGTGTATCCATGTTTAGAGTTTTAGGAACCACTTCCACTGTAAGTGGGTTTTCAAATGGTTCAGCCACTGCAGGTTCTATCTGACGGGGCCTTGATTCTAAAGGACATAAACCACACAGAGTGTGTGACATGAACACTAAGGTTTTTGTCAGTTTCAACAAAGTTTTTTAACAGTGTTATAGATTGGACATTAATATATAAGTTTCTATCCACAGGGTGAACCACTTCCACTCTAGGTGGGTTTTCAAGAGGTTCTTTCAACTCAGTGTTAACTGAAGGTGGGGTCATAACAGTGACCTGGTTAATTGTATTGCACCATATTGGTACTAGGACAGATGTTTTTAAGTTTCTGGGAACTAGTTGATCCACGTTCACTACATGTGGTTTTTCAAAAGGCTCTACCACCTTAGCAGCAGATAAAGGTGGGGTCACAGGAGTTACCTCTAGCTTTTTGGGCCTAGGGACTTTGTATCTATTTGAAGTTATGGGTGCTACACCCAAGTAGCCTTCAGAGTGACAGTTAATGCCTTTTATCTCTAAGGAGGGGTCTCCTAAGGGGACCTCTCTTACTTCAAGGTTAAGAGCCTCAGCCTTTTTACAAGGGGGCTCAGCTGAGTCTAAGATCACAGCTTTTCTGCTATACTTAGTATTGGCAGATTTCTTAAGGGATGTAGTAATATATATAGCACTTTATAATATATATAGTGCTTTACTAAGTGTGATGACATTTTTGTTGTTGTTGCCAGCAATAATGTGCCACACACATATAGTCATTTTTATGTTGCCAGTATAACACGTGATTATGTTGCTGGTGGCATGCAAGGTACAGGATTCATAACGCAGCCAAAGATCAATGTGAAACTGCAGAGAGTAAAGTGCACCATTTTTTTTTCTTCTCGGGAATACCTCATAAATAGAAGACTACATTATTTATATACAACTGACTAACTTTAATTAACATTTAGTAAAGCACTAACTCTAACTTCCTTAACACTATAATGTAGTTTCATGTGCAAAATGAGGTGAAAAGAGAATTTGTTTTTAAAAGTGCACTTTCATTTTTTTTTCTCCCTTCTGTGTTCAGTTTGCAGAAAGCATGCATAGCAGGAAATAATAATTGATACAGTTGCTCAGTGAGAAAGGATTCCTCTGTTAGAAAAGTAAAGAGTGCTGTTGAAAAAACCCTTTTTAATATGATTGGAGGAAAGTGTCGGCAGATGAAACTACGTAAAAAGGGGCTGGAGGAAAAGTCTCTTGATGACAAGGGAGGAAAAAGAAAGTTAGTTTGGGATGACTGGGCTCTGAATACAGATGTGCCTGGTATCATTGAGCGCTGGCTGGAGGATTTCTCCCCGCGTATTCCAAGCACCCAAGATTACAGGAGAAGTTCGTTGACTGGGCCTGTTTTTCTGAGGTGAGCAAAGCAAGATCGTGTGGGGGAGCTTCAAACAGATACTTCTGGTAAGCAGATAGTTAAGTGAGGTCACTATGTGTGGTCGGATGGATGACTGAATCATAATGTCAGGCAGGCAGGATAGCAAAGGAAATCTCTTGCATTTTACTTTGTCATTGCCAAAATGTTAAAATTCATGTTTTAAAAGATGTGCTTGCTCTATTTCTTTCTCTTGTTACAGATGATGGTGAAATGTTCATGGTAAGAACTACTAATTGTGAATTGTGTTTACATGTAATATAATCATAATATAAAAACAAATTGCTTAGTGTCATTCTTGCATTTGGGACATTATATGTGGATAAAGGGGAGATTCATTCTTTTTGGTAATACATTTGTCAATGTGCCCCTGCAGATAGAATAACAACCCGGAATAAGCAGTGATAAACAGGTGTGTGTGTGTGTGTGCCCTCCTTGCATGTTGTTGGAGGGAATCTAATTTAATATAGACTGCTGGAGGTCCATGAGCCAGCAAAGCCTACGGGCTCATAGATCACTGGTGTAGATAAGCCAGTGATACCAGCCACAAACTGCAGGTGGCGCTCTATAGAAAAGTGTTGGGTGTCATTGTGTGCCACAAACTGTAGGTGGCGCTCTATATAAAAGTGTTGGGTGTCATTGTATGCATGGGTCCAAGGCTCCATATAGATCACTGGGAGGTATTATAATAGAAAGGAAGGTTTTGTTTATAATGGGTCATAATATAGGTAAGCAAACCATGCTCACCACTAAATACTGCAAACAACATACCACCATAAAATACTGCAAATATATATATTACTAGATTCCCCAATAGAATATAACAAGGTATGGTCACTAGAATGATATGAGGCCAAATCCAATCTAAATACAAGGATAAGTACCACCAAACTACCGCTCATATTTTGGCGTTAAGAAAAATACCACCAAACCCCAAATTTACACAAAATATCCTACAGGGATGAGGAGATAGCACTTTTTGACCTACCTCTTTTCTCAGAGTCCCTTAAGGTGTTTAGATATGGAGAAGCTTTCTTCTTATATCAATCTATGAGAGCTGTGTTTACCCTATCCCAGTTACCTCTTTCTACTTCATGTAAATCCAAGAGCATTTGGTAGTGTCTCATTTGAAGTCTAAAAATAGCCCATGTTATTCTATCACTCTCACACAGACCAACCATTTTACAAGTGAGGTCAAATGTTTTCAGCAATAAAACAATGTGATACTTCATATCATACTGACTCGCCAATTCTCGGAACCTGGAAGCTGCAGACACAAAAGGCATGGAAAAAGAAGAGGGGTGCAGAAAACTGTCTTCTGCAGACATGTTATACTCTTTCCCATATTCCCACATTTCCAAATTGTTTTTCCACAGATATTTTCCTATATCCAGTTCCTTAGATATCTCAGAGCACATGGTAGGCAGTAAGGTAGAGGCAGGTGAAGGAGAGGGGGATGAACTAACATCCTCCTCATCAGAACCCTCATATTCCTCATCTGAGGAGTTTGGACAGCTGTCTGAACCCTCATCATCCTCACTCCCAGCAATATTGTTAGAAGTGGACACAGGTTCACTAAAACCATGCATATGGTCCCATAACCTTTGCAGTAAGTCAAGCTTACTTCTTTCACAAATGAGGCCCTTCTCTATACACATTGTGACCACATATTCCATTGCAGCATAAGAGTAGTCCTCAGGTCTAAAGCAGGCCATGGTGTTGGTTATTGTGTTAAATACAATAAGTACACTTTACCTTGGCTAAACCAAACCTACTGGATGGTTTCCTTTGGACATCATGTATATCAATAATCAATGCAATGCAATCCACTTTTATTCTAGAGCATGTCAACAGTGTTAGGGCAGTTTTTCTGAAGTCCAACTAAGGGCTAAGAAAAACCATTCAACTGAGGCAGTACAAGACTTCACTCTTACTATAAGGCTGTACTGGGAGTTCAGGGTAGCATAGACAGAGCAACCAGGCGTATTTTAGGAGGGAGGGCAGCAGACACAGTACAAGTGAAATTGTAATACAAATGATCCAAAGAAACATACCGGTACCACCATGAAGGAAAGGGGAATTACCACCCCATTCCAAGGTTGGCGGGGCGGTAATTCCCCCTTTCTCCATGGCCCTTCCCCATTCCCATTTTTTCCCCATAGGACTCAATGGCAATGGGGAAGGAGCTAATTACGGTACCGCAAATTGCGGTACCGTAATTACCACCAAAGTCTGTTTGCGGGTCCCAACTTTAACGGCTGGTCTACACCAGCCGTTAAGGTTGGGTCCCGCAAAGGGACCTCTTAGTAAGGTGGTAAGGGTTTACCGCCGGTACCGGTGCCCTTACCGGTACCGGTAAACCCTTACCATCTACCGTGTAATGAGGCCCTATGTATTGTAAATATGAAGGATTTATTTAAATACAGCTTGTCCCAGATAAATCTAGGGGTAAGTAAGTACTAAAACAAGAAATCACAGTAGAAAACACACAACACCATACTTGAAAGCACACCGACCCAAGTATAAACCTTATTTGGAACACCTAACAGTAATTCTAGGGAAGTCAAAACCTTGTTATACACATTTAGTATAGGTCAAGCATATTCTTTGGGAGTAAAAGACCAATGGTTACTTTCAGATTACATTCAGTAATACAAGGGCAGTAGGCCCTTCCAGTTGTACAGTGACTCTTGGAACAAATCACATAAACAGTCAAATGGACAATACACTTTTGGTGAATAGTGAAACACTTATCCTAGGTGCACTAAAAACCTACAACTACTTTTGTCATAACACACAGTTATAGCAGGTGAGTAAACCCTACGGAAGTAATATACAATTACAGATGCTTTTGAAATCAGGGAACCCCAGATTGAGGTAAGCAATAACTCAGGTATTTTATTTTGGATAGCACACAGCTAACACAAGGTAAGTAAAACCCACATACTTTAACTTCACAATGAAGGGGACAGTAAACCCCAATGTCGCACTTTACTGAATAGTTGTTCTAGTTAGGCAACAACCTAATGTAGACTTATTAAGGACAGGCTAGCAGCAAGTCAGGGGAAGCAAGACCCATTTGGGGGACACTCATACAGTTATCCTAACAGGACGAACCTGGTGATACCAACAGTTGGGGGATACTCATACAATTACCCTACAGGAATAATCTGGTGAAACCAACACATTACTTTTGTAAAGAGGCACAACCTAATCACAGGAGAAAAAAATATCTTCACATCTACTTTCTATTAGACTAGCAAAACAGTGGCTAAAGAAGAAAATATGTTAACCATACTTTTAAGAATAGTGCATCACACATTCAAGATCAGTAAGAACTTTTGTAACTGTTCACTCTTAGAATTACAGTTACCAACCAACTCTTTACAAGTAAGTAAGACACTTGATTTCTTTTCTAGGCAGAAGTCCCAATCCCTTCAAAGTCGTTCCCTTATTCTTGGAGCATGAGTGTTCTCAGTGGCAGAAGGGTGGTCACTAGGACTAGTGACCAACAGGCAGCGCTAGAATAAGTTCTTTAGTAGCAAAAGTCAGGGTTCCTTTGGAAAACTGGGTAAACAGTTGAGTACCTTACTTGTAGGGTTAGAAGAGGGTCCAGGGGCTTCACAGAAGACACCATAGCAGGATACTATCAGTGGGACTGGGTGCACTGGATGAGGGACCTCCCAATCACAGGAAACAGCCCAGGACTACACAGAAATCCCAAAAGGCTTAATGTAAGTATATACCCAAGCCAACACAGTACCTTAGCAATGAAGAAGAGATTGCAGCAGGAGAACTTCAGGGACTGCAGCCAAATACCCAGTCAGTGGATTTCTTGTCCTGGAGACTGAACACAAGACCTCAGAAGGGACTTTGCAGCAGGGATCGATGAAGAAGGCCGTAGGCAAGATTTCCCTCATGGCTGAATGCGGTTCTGCAGATTTGACACCTTTCCAAGGAGCATAGAAGAAGACAGAATATTGCAATTGAATTCTTATCGTTATAAAGGTCCATCACTCTTGTGAGGGGACTTTTCAGACTCGATTCATGTCTCTGGAGATACACAAAGTTCCCCACAAAGTTTAGTGAGATTCGGAATTGGGAAGACCATGCACCGCACAGTGGTCCCAGGGTATTGGGTATTGCAAGAATGCAAGGGTGCAGCAACCAGTGGGATGGCTCAAAATGCAGGTCTTCTTGGGTCTAGTGGGGCTCATCAGGCTTTTGTTTTGGGTCGTTGTTTTCGGAGACCCCAGGTCAATTGGAAGGAAGTGCTGCTGCAGGCTCCGGTTACACAGCAAGCTCTCTGGTCGCTGGAAATCCTCTCTGCCGCTTTTCCTTTGTCATCATCTTTGGTATTCAGTTTCAGTGTTTGACATGACTTCAGCTTCCAGGTTTCCAGTATTAATCAGGAATTACAGCACAACATCTGCATTCTCTCCCCGCATTTTACAAGAAAGGGGCATCTGGTTGTCCAATCAGGACAGCCAGCCCCCCACTGTGATTTTTCCCAGTTGAAGCAAGGTGTAAGACAAAGGATGTGTAAGTTTTGGACTCCTCCCCCACTTCCTGTGCTTACAGACTGACTGAAGCCTGGGCGGGGTGTCCAGGGGGCTCCCACCGAAGACAAAAATTGCACCAAGGAATTTCCTACCCTGTAGGTCAGGGGAAGGAAAAAGAAACAATGAGAAACACTAAAATGGCATAAAAAGAAGACAGGGGCCATTTTGGTAAAATGAGCACACTTTGGTGCCTTTACTGCAGCTGTGATCACAGCCTGCGGTAAATGTGCACTAAATTAGTAAAAGGTATCACTGCCACCAGTCATTAAAGGTAAGCTTGTCACTGTAACAGAATGGTTACAGTTTTAATGTGAAAGGGGATACCTAGGGTAACAGAATGGTTACAGTTTTAATGTGAAAGGGGATACCTTGTATCGCCCCAGCACTCCACATAAGTGGGGTGTGCTGGTTTCACAGAATAAAATGTAAAAGGGATCCAAAAGATCCTTTCTACCCTTGGGAACTGAGCCCCATGTCAATCCAGCAACAACAGGCACTTATTGCCAATAAGTTGTTAAACATGATAACTTTAAAAATACACTATCGAGAGTCTTAAAAATGACACCTATAAAAAGAGTTAAAGAATAGGTGAGTATGGAAAAAGGTTCCCACTCACTGAGGTATTAATGAAAGTGCTTTTAGTGCTTTTTTTCTAGAAAAGCACTAGAAAAGCAAAAAGTTCTGGGGTTGAACCAGGAAAGGAAGATTTACCAGCTCTGTGGAAATCTTACCTAACAAAGTCCAGTGGCCAGGACATCAGGCGCTGGTATATTTGTTAATCCCCATTCCCATAGAGTCCTATCAGACTCCATGGGAGTGGGGACACAGGAGCACGGGCACTGTTAGCAACAGTCAGTAGGGTCAGACCAGTTGGGCACAGAAGCCACGGCAGGCAGACTCGTAGTTTGTGGCACCGGCACCCTTGTTTCTGGACTGGCAAACTTATAATGTGGCCCAGAGTGTACAATTACCAATAAATCTACTCACCTGCTCAGATAGGTTGGGCACAAACTGATCCTCCTGAAGTTCCGCTGCAATTTGTCACAGAGGAGTATGTGCCGGGAGATGCAGTTGCTCCAAAGCCACACGAAGACACTCTACAGGTATCACTACCTTCCCCGTCGGGTCCTGCATCCACAACAAATTTGTGAGCAAGAGCATACACCCCCTCTCCGCCCAAAGCTCCTTTTCCTGCTGTAGTGCTTTTCCCTGAAGTTCAACTATTTGTACCAATGGGACTGCCGTATATACGACCGACAACTGTGCCTGTTGGGACATCATTTCAATTTTGGGCTATCTGGGAATAAGTTGCAGCCTTTGACGCTCGGTCTGTGGTATAATTACCAAGTGTGACAAAATCAGTTTTGCTAGCATTTAACAACCCCTCCCTCCACAGGACATCTTAACATGTCAATTAATTATGAAAGCAGCGCAGCATGCGGGACAGGGGTCCCATCAGATCTTCTAACCCCTCTTCTCTGTCATCTAGATAACCCAGAATGTATTGTTGGGGTAACATACGCAAAGCTCGAGTAGATCATGACTGCCTATCCTTTACTCATTTCTAGAACCTTAATGAGCGCCACCAACCCGGCTGCTTGTACAGAGTAATGTGACAGCAATCACTTCTCCACCTCCACCCGTTACTCACCAGCCACAAGACTTACAACTGCTCCTCCTGTATGTCTATCACCAGTGCACTGATCAATCATTGATAATCCATCAACAAAAAGTGTTCCTCCCTTCTCCAAAGCATCTTCTTTAACACTTGACTTTTACCCTCATCTCTCTCATAGGTTACACAATCATGTACATCATAACCAGGCTGCACTGGGCCAGACAACAAAGTTGCTGGGTTTACTATGTGACACCTCACTGGTCGTACAGAAGCATTTGACAAAATAACATTTTACCCAGTTGATTTTGACTTTTCCAAAATTGCAAAAACTGCATGCTCCACGTACAGTGTTGCTGGAAGCCCATAGCACTGGCTCTGGACCTTTGTATTGCAAAGGCTGCTGCCACAAGAGATTACTCACATGGAAACTGACCCTGTATAACTGAGTCTAACAACCCACTATAATAGGCCAAGGGTTTGTAACCTAATGTTTTTTTCTGTCTTAGGACCGCTGTCATTACCTTCCAATCTGTATGTGAAAAATGAAAAAATTACTTTTGGTAATTTGGAGTCACCAAAACTGGAGCATTACTGATCGTAGTCCTGAGCTCCTGAAAACAAGTTCTCATTTCATCTGATCACTTGATCAGACTTTTCTCGTTCTGTGCTTCCTTGAGAGCTTGCAGCAGGGGCCTTGTGTGACTGGAGTAGTCAAAAATCCAAGACCTACAACAGTTACAGAGCCCTAAAAACGATTGCATCTGTTTTACCGTAGTTGGTTTAAGCCTGTTCTGAACGGTGGTGATGATGATAGGTTATTTATAACGCGCTTAATACCCAGAGGGTTCTAAGCGCGGACCCTGGGATCGAACCAGTGTTGCTCTGTGTCATCTTGCTTCCAAGGCTAGTATGTTGCCCTTGAACTATCCTCTCGAGACGTGGCTCTCTCAGTCATTACCCTCATCCCTGCGAACGTTAGTACCTGTCCCAAATACACTACTTCGGTTTTACAATATTGCAGTTTTTCTTTGTCCACTTTGTACCCCTTCTCCACAAGCAGGGTGAGGATCCTGACTGAGTCTCACCTACACTGTTCCTCTGAAGCACCACAAACAACTAAATTGTCCATGTACTGAATTAACATGCTGGACATGTGTACATTCCCCAAATCCATCTGAATAACTCTGTTAATAACACTGGAAGATTCACAGTACCCTTGGGGTCACCTTGTGTGTTCAAATCTCTGTCCACTATACGTACATGCTGTGAGGTACTGGGAGTCAGGGTGCAAAGGAACTGAGAAAAAGGCATTTTTTCAAATCAATAACTGTGAAGTGGGTTGTCCCAGTAGGGATGTTACAGAGAATGGTAGCAGGATTTGGTACCACTGAAAATTCTGCATCTCAACAATGTTGTTCAGAGGTCAGAGGCTGCAAATCCTGAACCATCCTCCAACTAAACCCCTTTGGTTCTTCACAGGGTAAATGGCCATGTTACATGGGGACACGGAAGGTTGTATAATGCCTTGCTTCAACAACGCCATAATGGTCTCAAAAATCCCTTTGTATGCCTCCTTAGGTAAAATTGCTCCTTGTTTTAATTGTATTTGTACTGCTCGTACACTGTTCAATAACCCTACATCATGGGAATTGCTGGTCCATAAGTGGTTTGGCACTTTCTCCAGATCCTTCTTCCAGCATGGCGATGTTTTCTCACGATGAATATAGTCTGTGGTACCTGCCTTTGCTCCACCATTACCTGACAAGGCAGCCCAATTTCAAAAACCATTTCACCTGGTTCTTCTGTGTCCTGGCACAATTGCTCATCGGACATATCTCTTAACGCTGAGATCGGATCAATACACAACACTGTGCACCATTCGCCTTCAGCCTCACCGATGCCTGAAAGAACCACCCTGTCCTTCTTTGCAACCATGACTTCTAGAGAATGCAAATCATGGTGTTCTCTTGTGACTTGGCAAACCGGAACAAAGATTCTAGGGGTATCCGCCATGTCCGATCTCTTAATCCAGGTACCCAACTTCACACTATCATTAACCCATACAAGATTAATGCACAATGTACTGGCACCCCCTATTTATGCTGTTGCTGCAATAAGCAGTGAAAAGTGATGCTTCTCTTAATGGGTACAATCCTGGAGTTGAGCACACTATGCAGTCCTTTGAAAACGTGATTGACATATTAAGCTTGCTCAGGAGGTCCCTTCCCAAAAGGTTCACCAGAGTATCTTTGCAGTGTAACAAGGGAGCAGATAACGTTTTATTACCTACCTTGATACACAAATATTCAGTGGCCCTCAATATGATACTGGCGCTAAACCATGGCGCTATTAGCACCATGGTTGGTGCTGGTATCGTAACAAGTCCGCCAATGTTCGATGGGGAATTACCACCCCATTCCAAGGTTGGCGGGGCGGTAATTCCCCATTGAACATTGGCCCTTCCCCATTCCCATTTTTGCCCCATACGGCTCAATGGGACTGGGGAAGGCGCTAAGTACGGTACAGCAAATTGCGGGACCGTACTTAGCACCAAGGTCCCTTTGCGGGTCCCTACTTTAACAGCTGGTCTAGACCAGCAGTTCAGGTCGGGTCCCACAAAGGGACCTCGTATTAAGGTGCTAAGTGTTTAACGATGCCGCAGCCATTTACGGCGCCGTTAAACACTTAGCGCCAGGGTCCTAATGAGGGCCAGTGTATGGAACCATTAGGACAGTGCCAGAAAATCCCTGCGTGTCCATTGCTTTGCCTGATAGGGGAAAACCACCTTCTTTAAAAACAGGATTTCGTTGCCCCTGTGTCGATCATGAATGAAAATGTCAATTTACCTATGTTTAGACCTATACAGGGTTCCTCTTCTGGATCTGTAGTAACTGATAGAATTGCACACGTCAGAGATACCTGTGGGCCAGCCTATTCCTGATACCTTTGAGCACCAGTATGCAAAAAAGGGTTTCCTCCGAGTACACTTGCTCCAGTGTAATGGGTAACTGTCCCATTTGGTAGAGGATTATTCTTCCAAGACTGTACTGGCGCCTGGGCTGACATGATCAGGGAATTAGTCTGTGTCATTCCATTTCCCAGATTCTGATCAACCTGTACTTGCTGCAATGGCACAGAGTTTTGGGCATAGGGTGATATTTGGGCATTTGTCGAGAGGGGAACTGTGTTAAGATACTGTGGTTGACTTTGACAACACTGTGACACATGCCCCATTCTTCCACACGCCCAACACTGCACTCCATCCATTCCTCCATACCCCCCACCCATAGACACATTTAACAGGGGCCCCATTCCTCCAAATCCACCGAATGACCTGACACCTCACGTAAATCCTCCCCTACCCTGTGGAAATCCTCTCATTGGTCTTGGTCCAGGTACATACCCATCCGTCCATGCTTGTCCCATTCCAGAATCTATTTGTCCTAGTTGTCCTAACTGTCCCTGCTGTCCCTCTATGGGGCTGTTTATCATTGCCCCCTCTAAACATAACATCGCTATTTTTTTCTGGACCAGCTTGGCTTCAGCCTTTTGTGTCTGGTCCGTACTCTCCTTCTCCTTTTCCTGTCGCTTCTTACAAAAATGCACAATGTGCGCCTGTATCTACTGCCAACTCTTCACCTCCATCCCTACGACCTTGTCTAGGTCATGCTGTACTTCTTTAGGAAGTCCCTTTTTCAACATGTGATAAAAAAGAGTGCATTTTTTGTCCCATCCTTCTCCTGTCTCTACTCTCCACATCTCCTGAATCGACTGAATGTGGGCAGTGGAATCCTCGTCTAATTTCATTGTTTCTGCAAAAATGTAATTTATGTCTGGCGTATCAGGATACATTATCGTCCTTGTTCCCCAAACCTGTGCCCTATAAAATTATTGAAAGCCGCTCCATCGTGGGTATTCCTGTCTACTTGAATTCCTGGATACCCCGCTTTCTTCCACAACTTATCTGCCTGTTCCCTCATCAAGGCTGTGAAAAGGTTTTTCATGTCCTCAATTGCCAACATACCAACGGCAGTTTGTTTTTCTAGAGCATAAATCCACTTCCACGTCCCTCCAGTGAGCAAAGGAAGTGTCTTCATAAAGTTATTCCGGTCCATGTGTGACCACAGGACATAATACGGATAATTCTGGAGTAGTGGGTAATGAGTCACTTTTGCTTTTATCAGGGATTCCACTGGTTGTCCTCGCCCTCTCCCTATGGCTATGGGGACTCCATGGCGTGTCTGAAGACCCCATGGCGTACTTTTCAGAGTCCTAACCAGAGCGGGAGGCATAGCCTCTGCTTCCTGTCCTCCTTGATCATTGTCTGTCTCCCAGTCATCCTCCTCATCCTCGTCTATCCTTCTATCAGATCCCCTGATCCTTTTGTGGGGACAATCACACCCCCAGGGCTACCGTAGCAAGCCGCCTCTCTTCCCCTTTGTTTTAATTCTGCATCTATAGCGGTGCTTTCCTTTTCCATGTCCACACTTTCTCTCTTTATGACAGATTTATCAAGCTGTATGAGAATCTGACCATGTCTCCATCTTTCTTCCACTGCTTCCTGTGTTTCCCTGTTCTTGTCTTCCTGCTTTTTACTCCTATCCTGTTGCACCCATGCCGCTTCGTGCTCTACTAACATTGATGCTTCTTCACGATTCTCCTGTTCTTGCCTTTCCACTACTCCCCGCAATCTATCCTCTATCCTGGAACTGGGGATCAATTCTCCCCTCACTGACTCATCTTCGTGCCTGCTCCTTACCAACCTATCACACTCTGGCTGTTCTCGTCTCAAGGCTAACGCTGATTTATCCTTAAAATAGACTTTTCTTCTTTCCTCTTCTCTTTGTGGCCCGCCAACAACCTATACTAAAGAAGGCATTACCCTTTTGCTTCCCTCATATTCCATTCTCTCGAAAATTGGTGCAGACGGAGGAGTTACCCCTGACCATCTCATAACCCCCGGAGTAGTCACTGGAGAATATGGAGGTTCAAACTCTGGATTTCTATACCCTTCGCAGGCGACAAAGGATAAATCCCATATGGGGTGGTGCAGAAAAAATTCCTACACCTTCCTTCCCCGTCCCTTCTTCCATAGTCATAACCTCCTCAGCCTTCCCGCTCTTCTCATACACCCTCCATACCTCCAATTAATTCAATCTATTGTTCAATGTTGACCCCTTATGTTTGGTCTCTATTTAAGTATACAGGTTTTCCAATATGTCCTTATCATAGAACCCCTCACCATGCCATGGTCTAGACATCTTGCCCTTAGTTTCCCTCAACCATTCCTGATGATATTTAAAAATGTGTATTTTATGTCCGGGGAGCACTTGATATAAATGATTCAATGGAGTTTCAATATTTCAACAAAAATCCTCCAAAATCCTGATATGAAAGAAAACCCTAACCCGTCAATATAAAAATGTTTACCCAAAAATTCCTTTTCACTCTCCGCACTCACTGCTTTATCATAACCACCTCAGTAACTATGTATTCCTCAACCACGCACAAAATACAACATCTTATTAAAACACACGGGCCCAAACTGTTTCCATTTTTTTGCGATTTTACCTTCACTCGAGCACGGTGGGAGCGCAATATTTTCCACGTCAATACCTCTACCGCTGTATCTTTTTCTATTTTCACTACTATGGTCCTTTCCACTACAGAGCTGTCTTTCCTAAAACTACCAGACGAGACCCACACTACATTAGACTAACCAAACAAGTCGAGGTGCTGGATCTGCCTGAGCAATTAGTACAAGTAAGGCCTTACCAAGATATACCTTAGAAAGGTATCTACGGGTGGTCTTACCACAAGATGCCACCTCACTCTAATGTGAGGGCTCCAGCCAACCAGACAAGCAACCTGAAGGATGTCGAGCCTATCTCCACGAGTAACAAACGGCGCTGAAAGACTACACCTCTAAAATAACAAACTTGATTTAAGAAAATATGTTTTACCAACATAAAACAAATCATACACTTCCTAAACAAATTCACTGTAAAACCTGCTTAGTCCCTTCTAATTCCACAAACGCATGTTTTCCCCTACCTAAAAACCCTGTTTCCTTTTTCTCCTATTACACTCCACTTGGTTTACCTGACAAAGATGCACTTACGTGGATGTTGAAACCTCGAAGCACTCCAAACTGGTGTTCCCTCAATCATTTCTGCTTCACAGCCGGGCTGCATTACTTCTGCCTTGGGGACCAGACACACTTCTTGTTGCCCATTACCCAAATTAGGCCCACCTCTAAAATGAGTAAGTATGCCCTTTGTCCATAAAGCAAGTTTATTGTACAATGGCCAGGAGGGGCTTAGTTGACGTTGAACAGTCAAACTAAACCTGATCTCCCTGAACCATATATAGAACACACATTATATACAGTTTGCAACAGTAAATACACTTCCCCAGATATTGTTACAAAGGCATCCCCAAACATGATTGGTTACCCTGTACAGAGAAATCTAAAACCCACACAGTTCATTGGACACAAACATTATAACACAATCCCCTAAAACGTACAATTACAAAGGTTTAAAATTTCAACACACCCCTTCCAAAAACCTATCCATATTTGGTGGCAGTCTTGCATCTTAGTTACAAAATAACAGAAATCCTATTAAAATACATAAGCACATGAGGATGAGAAAAAGACACATAGATTCCGTTTGACCTGTTCGTGTTTGCTAACCGCATGGCACAAACCTGTCCGGTATCCAATTGTTATGGTCATTGACTCATCCTATACACATCGGTTTCACGCAAGCTCTGATAACACAATCGCTCTCCAGAAATGTATTACTACTGATCTCTGTAAGTGTCCTTTAGATAGATTCCTATCCCTTACAACACAGAATTCTCCTGTTTACCAGAGATCATATCTTCCTCTCACCCTCCAACATTTGAGCCATCTGCAAACTGACTGCAACCATCCATTGAACAGCTTACAAAACCTGTTCCCTGACTGCTGACGGGCCTTTGCCATGAATCTGAAAACACCCCTCGATACATAGAGCAACCAAATTAATATATTTAATATATTTTACTAAATTCGAAAAATACTTCCCATACATGTATACCATTGTGTGTGTGTGCATTTTATACCTATTATGATCTCCTCTAATGACCACCATTCATACAGCTAAAATATGTGTGCACATATTGATTGCGTGCTTTACCTGAGTGTGGAGAGGCCCTCTGTGTGACAATGTTTCATTGTTGTGTTTCTGCGCGCATGCAACTCTACAAATGTATTGCCTCTACACAAAATAACAAACAGTAACCTAAATGTAACACTTACCCCATTTACCATAAATATTGTAGTATTAGCAGCAATTTATGAAATTAACAGAAATGATGATGATGATGACGTGTTCACTCCCCAGTCAGTGGTATGGCACGCAAAGTTTGAACTTTTCCAATTTCCCAATACGGTCAGATGCATTTCATAGGCAACAATAAAAAAAAAAACACCCAGACTCTACATAGGCAAGGGGGGAACCTTGTGAATTCTGAGGGAAATGTGCTGACCACTTACCAAACCAGTACTATAGAGGATAATTATCCCTACTTGAGTGTGATGCATAAAGTAGATGTGTATCTACCACCTGAGCTGCTAAAGGTCTGCTGTTTGATCTTTTAGATCCATGGGCATTGAAGATTATCAATTGAGGGAAAAATATATACCACCGACTCTCTGTCTCCAGTCCATCACTATAGTCTTTGGTGTTCACAGTGCATCGGCCAGACAGTGTAGGCAACAAGGCAAAGTACTCCTTGATGATTAAGGAGACAATCTGTCTTTATTTGGGTGGTGGTAGGGTTGTGTCATTTTCTTATGGACTTTTTTCAACCCACAGTTGTCTGCATCAGTACATCTTTGCACATCTAAAAGTAGTCCCACTCAGCTGGGTACTCATGTACCACATGTGTTCAAAAGAAGCCAATTTGATATTGAAATATAGGTCAGGGAATGACACCCGAATGTATGCAGTGTTTTTTCAAGTGTATATGGATCCACACACAAATGAGACACATCCCTCATCAGCTGAGCTTTGTTCATGTTAATAGCCAAACCACGTGCCCTTATCATGTAGGATAGGTTGAGTTATAACTAGTAAACCCATTGTTGTTCGACTCTGAGTGGTGCACTGTGCCAGCTAATACACTTGGGTGCCTCTTAAATACCTCATAGCACACAATCATCATCAGACAGCAGTTGACACTGACTTCGCAAAAATAATGACACATTAAAAGCTCAGCTGTGACTTTTGCAATAATCAGTGATGACATTGTATTTTACACTTAACCACTCAAAAATGCACAATGTTTAACTTCAGTGGAGAGAAACCCTGGGCTTCAGGTGGTACTGTGGCAACCTGTGGAACACCTGCCATTGGGTCAGCTCACTTATTGAACAATAAACCAGCTATTGACACTGAGGTGATTGCAGAGATGGTTGCAGTCTGCACAGAATTTCCATTGCTTGGAGTCTTTTCACCATTTCAACAGATTTGGCAGAAGGTGGAGCTTGTGTTGAAAAGATCACTTCTAACGCAGAGCGATTCGTGGAGGTGATTGCAGAGGTGTTTGCAGTCTGCACAGTCTACAGCAGATGTCCAGCAGAGGACGGGTAGGTGACTGCCCACACTGCACTGATCATCTAAGTTTGTGTTCTCCCCTTACTCCATCAGCACTTAACGGGTGGAGACTCTGGTCCTTGAGCCTTTGAACCTCTTGTACTTGTTATAAGGGAGTGCAAGCATGAACCTGCACTGGGGACATGTGTGCTGTGTGACAGATTGGGCACCAGTAATACAAGTTACGCACCTCAGCCAGTCATACGACATTGGTTATTGCGAACATTATTATTTTCCTGCCTGATAGCCAGCCTTTACTGTTTCCCCTACAAGGCCGCCGCCAGTTCACCCTCTCCTTTCCAGTCATTGTGAAACAACGCAGAGGTGATAAACGTGCGGGGGGAGCATGTGTGAAAGTATTCCCCAGAGCCCTCGGCAGGTGAATGTGACCTGCGGGGAAGGAGCAAGATTGCAGCTGCTGGACGCAACACAGATTATCTGTGGCCATGCCAGGAAAAACCCCTTACAAACAGCACATTTATAATCTGCGCAAATCAAAAAATAAAAAGACAAATAATCCCTACTGGAACAAAAGAGCTTGTTTGATGGGTTCCCCAGCAAATGTAGATAGCCAGCAAGGTAATGCCGACGACCTGGGAAGGGAGAATTATGTGGAGAGGGGCATAATACCACATTGCCCGCCAGAGGTCTAATCACAAAGTACTTTCCCTCAAAAAGTGCCAAAACCATTAGGATTCTGATAGAACTCCCGTAAGAAGCAGCAAGATCAAAAAGATCAGCCAGGGCTGGTCCCCTGGGAGCTTTGATAGAGTCTACCTGTGGAGTGATGGATAATAACTCCCGGCTGCGGCTATGTTATCAGATGTGTTCCAGTGGGGTGATAGGTGGTTCAAGAGAAACAGTACCAGCAAATGTCTGGAATTCTACTGGTGATGGTGAACAGTTTTCCATCCTGCATCCCACCCTATCTCCACGGTGCTGACACCAAGGGTCCTGTTAAAAACACGTACGCTTCACTCTAGGATTGATAGCTCTTCGTTGATGATGCTAATGGAAGAAGAAGTGCAATCCCTGGCCGACAGACTGTTAATGACCCCTACATTGTTTACTTTCCCAACCCCAATCTTATCGGATAAGGTGGAGGATGTTATAGACCCCGGTCAAGATTCGAGGGATGTGGGAAGTACGGGTGGGGATTCAAGGGCAGAGACAACTCAGTATCATGGGATGTTTTAAACTTTGCAGTCAAAATATTACTTTAACTGTGTGGCCGCACCCATAAAGAAGTCCTTAAGCAGACAGAGCAAATGTTGCTGTTACAGGAGAGGGTGGAAAAATGCATGTGGGAGATTTGCAAAATGGCTGAAGCAAGTGAGGCCGACCCCCAAAAGAGGATGGCAGTGGATGTGATTTAGAGCTGGCTCTTGGAAGTCATCAGGGCCCTGCATGAGGGTAACACTGCCCGGATCAGGCTGAGTGATCAGGGGACCTTATCAGCAATAATATGCATTAATCGGGGGGTGAGACAGGGGTGTATGTTGGCCCCATTACTTTTTAACATCTATGTGGCAGATTTACTCGCCAGATTGTTGGCTAAAGCTGGCTGTCCCCCCAAGATAGGAAACATCAGAATTGGCGGCATGCTATATGCGATCACATGCTGACTGGTTTTAAGGCGATGTTGGAGTAATTGGCTATCTATGCCGATGAAATCAAGGTGTCAATTAACCTTGGAAAAACCTAAACAATATAGCAGGGTGAAGCCGTCAACCTCCATAGGGACCATTGAGTATGTGGATAGTTACAAATACTTGTGATTGGAGATTTCAGGGTCCCAGGGTTATGCCAATATTATAGCCATTAAGGTAAGCAGGGCCAGACAAACAACAGGGCTCTGGATGAAATCTGTAAAGGACCACTCAGGCTTCTTACTATCGGGGGTTCTAATGTTTTAGAAGCAATGGTTGTGCCTGACAGTGTTGTATGGGTTCAAATGACTTTTGCAATGAAAGCCATCAAATGGCTGGATTGTGTGGAGGCTAGATTTTGAGAACTATATTATATTTACCCAGGGCAACCTTGGTTGAATATATTCATTTGGAGCTGGGTCTTTCATCTCTTAGAGCCCATTTGTTAACATAAAGAGGCTGCCTGATGTTGAAATCTAGAACCTCCCCCTCTTGACCAGTATTGAATATGTTGGTAGCTAGTTATGCATTAGAACTGGGTAGAAGAAATAATTCCACTCACTCCGAGTTATTGCACAAGTTATGTAACGAGGTAGGGTGGCTTTTAATCGCTGCTCTAACTTTGTCGCCTTAAAAGGCGCCCTCAAGCGCAAGATACAAAAATATGATTGGGTTTGTAATTATAATCACCTCAGTCCCTGTAGAGCTACTTGAGTGTTGCGCCAGTGGTACATCGGCATATTAAGCCTGAAAGTTACCTTGAAATTTGTCCTGATCCGAAAGCCGTGACTTTTACTTACGGCTGCATGTGAACCAACTGCCGGTGCTAACTATTTTTGGCGCAAGGAAAAAGATTCCCGGGACACCAGTTATTGCAGGATTTGTCAAATTGTCACCAACCATGAGACAACAAAATATGTCCAGACTGAATGCCCGAGATTAGGTTCCTGTATATGGTTGCACTGGGTCATCTTGTGCACAATTTAGACACCATCGAAAGTAATGAATTTTGGGTATTTTGGTAAACACTACTTCAATGTCAGCACTATTGGCCCTTTATCAGGTCTGGAATATCTTAACGTACCTGTTGGTTTAAACTGCATTGTGTAAGAAGTTAAAAACTGGGATACTCTGGTTGGTGGCCTGTCCTGGTGAATGAGTATTGTATTCCTACATGTGGGATATTGGGCAACCCCTGAATAAGGATTTGACTCTTTTCTTTTCTTTCTTTTAATGTGAGGTTTTAGTATTTTAAGTTGAACACATATTCCTTTAAATTTTGCAAAATGTTTTATTAGCTGTGCTAATATATGTTGGTGTGTTAGTATCAGTAATTGTAAATATTGAAAAAGTTCAGTTTTTCTGAACTAGTATACAATTAAATAAAAAAGAAAATAAGCCAGCTAAAGTTTGAGCTGATCTTTTATGCACTATCAACTAAGTCCTTAACAGTGTGTAAAATGCAGGTGCTGAAATGTTTTTGATTTTCATGGTGACTCCATACTTGGGAAATTAATAGTGGAATATGATGTAGCCTACTATGCATATCTGACTGTATTGATCTCAGTGGTGGTTGTGGTAAAGCATTTGATGGTTTGACTAGCACACACTGACATTCTAAATTCCATTCTGAATTTCTAAATTCCAGATTGTATAGATTGTGTTTGAATTGTACTGTCAACTGGTATGCAAGTAGTTTTGTCTTTCCCTACCATTCTTATAAATTACATTGCTTTCCTTGTTCTAAGCATTATTGGCTTCAATATCCATCTTTTCCTCTCTCATCATTCTCATTATTCTCAGATCCTGAATTATATATTATTAGATTAACTGTAATGTTATCTGGCAAATAATACAAACTCAGAAACACTTTACATTGAAATATCATGCAATTATTGTTAAATATAATAAGAACAGATATACAGAGAAAACAAGCTATGTTGTGGCTTTACTGATAACGAAATTAGGTAATGCAAAGGTATTTTGTATGTGTGCTGTAATGCGAAAAGGAAAATGCAACATTATACAACTTCAATGCCACTATTGTATACAGAAATGATACATAAATGTATTATCAATCACTCCAGAGTTCTAGTATATTTATAAACAGAACATACATATTGTCAGATTGTCAGCATGAGTAAAAACAATGTAAATAGCACATTTTCATTACATGGGACAACATACGTATATCACATGCAGCTTTTACTTTCTGCGGACCTATGTTGTAAAATTATATTAATTTGAAATAGTTTGCTTGTGCAAGTGTAAGCTTCTTGAAAGCTAGAATTTCCCAATATCAATGTAACGCATTAAAACAGCTAATGGTGTATGTATGTTTCCATGATAAAAAAACATTGGCGCTCAGGTTCTACAACATCATAATGTTACGGAGGAAAACTGGTATTTGCTGAAATACACCTAGGCATCTCCCCTCTGCCAAATCTTCACCATTTTGATTGCAGCTATGCAAAGTGAGAAAACACAGCTGCATACGAAGCAGTGTTTACCTTTAAATGTGAGCACTGATTGCAATGTGTGCATGGCAATCAGCACTCACAATTACAACATATGCCTTGTCTGACATTTGAGCATGTTGGGCAGGGGTAATTTCAATTGTCAACAGTGCTTCACAAGCACACATGGTAAGCATGGTGTCTGGTGGATCAATAAGTGCATTCATAGATGAGGATATCTTGAACAGACCCTAACCTCTAATGTTAGTAGAGCAATAAAGACTGATGAACAATATATTTGTTCAAGTAAAGCAGCGTATTAAAATGGTTCTTTGTTTAAAGGCAGCAAATGGTGCAATGATATTGGGTTTACCCCACACACACACGGAATACAATCAGTTGGAATGGATAACACACTGTAAGTTTAAACATGCAAGAAGATAATTGTTGTAAGAAATAAGATTTTTCACTTGTTACGATCTCCTGGTATCCACGGGGGCACCGCACGATACTGGATGGAGGTCTAAGCGATATCCCGGACCCCTCTCTGCTTGGTTATGTGTCAGACATTGTGTAGCGCCTAAAACTGGAGAATGGTGGGTTAAGATACTGGTTCTGTGATGGGTAGACTCCCACCTCCCTCTGGTCCAAATCCCCTCCCTTGGGGTTATTGCTCACCTTAGGGTTTTGTGCGTTGAACTCTCCTTTGTGCATCTCTGTGCAGAGGCGCGTGGTTGGAGTGGGTGTTCCCTGGACCTAGTTGCTTCACTGGTCCGTGTGCCCTTATGTCAGGTCCAGACCGGCTGTGACTCTGACTCTGCTTGCTGTCTTCCAGGTGAGTTATAATGTCTTTTCCGTCTTTATTCTGTCTCTTTATTTCCCTCTGTTTTCTCTGTCTTCTCAGTGTCTTGTTCCACTACACTGTTCCCTAACAATGTCTCTTTTTTTGTTTTCACAGGGATGGTTGTGATCTCGGAGTTGCCGCGCCGATGGCAAAGACCACAGTGAGTTATTGATGCGCGGAGCGCTGTGCTGTTTATTGGTGTTAATTGCTAACCTGTGTTCTCTTCTCTTCTTTGTACAGGTTGCAGAGATGTTCCGGAGTGATGAGCGATCGAAGCGCTGCTTGCCCAGGTAAGTGTTTTCTTAATGCTGACCTTGTTCCTTCTCCCTTGCACGTTGCGGTGAAACCCGGAGATGGGAGAGGTAAGAGAAGTGCAGGATGCTGCCAGGACTCGCTGCTTGCTCAGGTAAGAATTGTTATTAATGCTGCCCTTGTTTATTTACCTTTGCAAGTTGCGGCCACTCAGGAGATGGGCGAGGTAAGCGAAGTGCAGGATGGATTCAAGGCCGGTTACTTCACAGGTAAGTGTTCTTGCTTGCTAATGCTGTTCTTGCTCTTCCAGGTTATTAATGGAATCCGGATTTAGGGCTTCAGGATCGGTCCGCCAGAGAAGCAGATGAGCAGTTGCTGGACACGGTGAGCGTTATGCTGCAGGAGTGCAGAATAACTCGAAGTGTGTTCTGCTGTTTGGGTGTGGTTTAAATAGCCCTGGTAAAGTAGTTCCAGGCCAAGTAGTTCCAGGCCCAGCCACACCCAAAACACTAGACCGCATGGCTTGGTTCTAAAGAACTGAGTTTTGTAATAGGCCTCCATGTTGAATTAAGGTCCAAAACTGGTACTGCTTTATTCCTGATAATGAGCCTGGCACCAAAGGCGCCAGGACTGACTCCATGTATGTTTCTGATGGAGTTTTTTTTTTTTTTTTTTTTTTTTTTTTTTTTTTTTTTTAATTGAATATAGTTGAAATTATATCAACTTTTTCAATTTACAATTTATAAAAATAGAAAAGATTCATAAACATCAAATGTATGTTTCTGATGGAGTTTTAAGGCCCTTGGGGCCAGTGTGAAGGGCTTTAGCCCCACTGCTGCCAGGGGGCTGTTACACCTGAGGGGGTCAGGGGCATGGATCATGACATGACTATAAATTCTGAACCATTTGTCTGGTTAGAAAAACAAATATAGAACAAATGTTTAGGGGAACACATGTATTTATTTATTATGAATGTATTTATGCACACAAAGCCCTGAGGCATCTAGGTGCTAGTTACAGTAAGTGCTTGTTTACAGTTCTTTGGTACAAGGATTTGGATTGCAGTGTAATGGCGGCTGGTGTGAGCTAACACTGACATGCCTCACCTCGTGGTATGGGGGGCTACATCAGGCATGCCGACATCATGGGACAGAATAGGTATATCTATACAGACTAGCAAAGCCTCACCTCATGTTATTGGGGGCTACATCAGGCATGCAGACATCATGGGACAACAATAAATCATTTCAGCAGAGATGTGAGCTGGTTTAAAAGCATGCCTAAATGTCACTTTTTAGCAGAGTGCAGAGTACAGTAGAACATAATCAGTGCACCAATTTAAAATTCCACCTAAAAGCGAAATTCCACCAGAGCACTAAATACAGCACAACTGGAAACTACATGGGTCAAGTATTACAATAAAGCACATTTTGAATAAGGCACTACCAGGAAACATGGTGTCAGCTATGTGAAAGTTTACAGCCGGTGCACAACACCAAAGGTCAGTTATAGATAGAAGTTAGGCTAGTAGGCAAGGGAGGCAAACAGCGGGCCACCAGTCAGAAGTTATTAGTCCAGGACAGAACGAACCAGGGTCCGTACCGGTATGGTGTAGAAGCAGTTTTCTTTCCTTTTGTAGTCCCTGAGTGTGGGGTTGGAGGTGTGTTTGTTTGTAGAGCAGGGTAGGCAGGTTATAGTGTCAGCATCGTAGAGGAAGGCTCCTCCAGCTCCGGACAGGTCCAGGCAGGAGCCTTTTTGGAAGCCTGTGTGCAGGGGCCGGCTATCGCCTGCCGAAACTCTATAGGTGAGAAAATCCCCTGAAGCAGCCATTCGGGAGCGTGCGATGCGCTGGCCATGGCAACACTCAGAACGAAGAGTGTGGGTGGCTATCTTAGACTGAGGAGGCCTCATAATTCTCTTAGGATGCAGCCTCATGTGCTATTATCAGGTGAAATGCATCCAGCACTGTAGGAAAGCACCTGTTGAGCTTGGCAGTGCCAGTAGAAGTGAAACCTATTTGAGACACAAGTTGCTGCACATGGAGACTCGGAGGGCTTACTTTATAATGCAATCGGCAGCATCCAGAAATTCAGCACAATGTTGTAGGAGGCAAGGGAAGTGAGACCAAGCCAGCCATAACCACCTCAGAGGAGGCAGAATTCATCCATAGATTGATGTCATTAAACTTGCTCTTCTTAACCATGTACTTTTTCTCCAGACTCATCTTTCTATTCTAGAACATGTTACGTTTCTCCTAGCTTATCATGATCTTCTAAACTGTGTGTTGCTTGTCCAGGCTAATTATGCTTCACTCTATTTTATCTTCAGTCTCTAATGTGCTCATCCACACTGTGTTATCTGTTACTGCCACCTTCCCAGACGCACATGACAAACCTTCTCCTCCAAATACAAAAACTGAGAAAATGTAACTGTCTCTGGTGAAGCATAGGTGTCTGAATGTGACAATGATACTTTCAATTAGAGATGGACAAATCTGCATCCCTGGCACAGAATTCTGCTGCAGGGGCTGATGTTAAATGCTTGGTAGCCACGTGCCTTCCATCCTCCTCTCACATGTATGTGTTACGGACATGTTAGCCCTCAAGATTGGCTTTAAATAAACTCCTCTTGCCTCCCAAAAAAGTAAAGGAGCTTCTAGGTAAGCAATATGTATGTAGACCTAGCACATACATATGATAATCTCACCTACAAAAATAACTATGACCTTTCATTTTCAAAACAATTTCAAAGAATTATCATTGACAAACACATGTCTGAAACATTTTATTGGCAAAGAGATTTCTAAGACCTTTCTACTCCTGCATCAAATATGTAGCCTGATCACAAAAATACATTACACCCAGTTAGGACCATTGAATACACTTGCCTACTTCAGCAATGTATACCGGGGGCATACCGGTCAGGTAATGCCCTGGGGCATCAGTTACAAGCCTGAGGGAAGCGAGTGCTTTAAAGTAAGCCCTGGGGTATTAACTGACTGGTAATGGCCACCCTCTGAGTGTTATATTGCTATTAGGATCCCAGCACGTTGTACCAGGGTACTAATAGTGTATTTTTCTCAAGTTGAGAAACAGCATGTTAACCGTTTCTCAGCTCGAGAAAAATGACAAAAACAGATGGCTGCCATGGATTTGGGAGAAGGGAACTACACGTAGTGCCTTCTCCCTTTTGTTTGGGAGAATTCTAATAAGTGTGCTAATTTCCCTTAACTTTTTAGACCCTCAGCAACTTTTCTGGATTTCTAGGACTTTAATTTTTACCTGGAAAGAGTGTGAGCCTTTTTTTCCCACTCTTTCATGTATTTTGATGTGTGTTTTACTTTTGTGTTCTTTGGATATGGAGTTTTAGACAAATCCATAGGCATCATCTTTTTCTTGTGTGTCACACAGCACCTTCAGTGCAGTGGCACAGGGATGTCTTCCAGACATCCCAAGGTTTAAATACCTTATCTGGGTCTGACTACTGTCTCCCAGTGAATGTAAAGTTAAATTGATTTTGCTAGTCTTTTTAAATTGCTAGAACCAGCACACAATGCCTTACAGCAGAGTGCAGGAGGGAATACCTAGTGCTCCCTATGCCTAGAAAACTCATGTAGGCCTCAAAAGCTACTCTTTCCTCTCAGAATGGCTGGAGGCAGTGGTATTACCATGATTTCACCAACCGCAACCCGTTTAAATGCTCCGGTAGCTGAAATCCACCGAAGCCATGTTTTTCAAGATGGTGTCTGAACCCCCTCTGTACAATCAGGTTCCGATTGAGTTTTTTCTCCATTTAATTTTGGAAAGGTCCTTCTAATGTTCATCTCTGTGCGTCAAACCAGGATTGATCCCTTTGTTTGTTTTCCTTTGGCTGGCTTCTGTACTGAAGCCTCCCTCTGGCGCATGAGTGTATGTTGTGGACAGGATGTGAGGGAGGTGTCCAAAACTCCCTGTGCTTAGTCTCCTAGGAGACCTGAATGCACTCTAGCATGATAGGCTGGCTGACTGTCTGGCAAGGACAGCCACCCTGCTGGGTGAGTGACAGCTAGGCTGGAATAAATGGGAGAAAACAGTTTAAAAGCTGGTCTCTGGGACTTTGAAGGCAGAGTCGACCACTGGAACGAAAGAACCTAAGAAGAGCTGAAGGAAGACGACTGCTGCAACTCCTGGACCATTGGTTTGCCCGGTGAAGCCCTGCTGCAGGTCCGAATTGACTGAAACTCCCTCGACAGAGAAGACCTTTCAAGGACGACTTCTTCCCTTGAGCTGGTGGGAACAATAAACTCGCAAGTGTTAAGGATTTCAATCAGGCGATGCACTCCTTAGTCTCAGCCTAGTATGCAGCGTGCAATTGAAATGCTTATGCTTTTATATTAAATTCAATATTGAGATGGTACACCACTCATATCACACCCCCTTTTCAAATACCTCAGGTCACAATGGACCATGAAGCAGGCTGGTTGTTAATGTATTGACTTATTTCAACATTAAAATAAATCATACCATTTTTAATATGGGGCAGCCATCCCAATGGGGTGATAAGGAAAATAGGAAACAACACAATGGACTTAGTTTAACCTTCTATTGACACATCTACAAAACACCAGGAAATAGGAGCACTTTTTGATTTTAGGCAAGATAACACTTGAGTTAGAATTGTACCCTGCAATGTCCCCTCAACCCATAATTAATCAATGTAATGAGTGGATAAACAGAAGCAGCAGGTAATCAGGAATGACAAATGGAAAACAGAATTGAAATCTGACCTTCCCTCCCCAAACAAGAGAGAAAACAGATTTTAAACCCTGGCAATGCTAACAATGACACTCGGAAATGGAGGAATGAATTAATGAATGTGTGAAAAAACCTTGAAACAAATACAATTCTTCACTTAACCATGCAGAAGTACAAACCATCACAGGCAATGTATTAGTAAGAGCATACAGTTAGAAAATGAATGGCAGGTTTAAAAACATGTTGCAGCAAATGACACATTGGAAACTTGCAACTTTGCAATTCCCGCCTGAAATTACCAAAACGGTTTTTAATAAAAACAGGTGAAAGATTGTGAATAGCAATGCAGTGTTTGTTTTGGGGTGTAGCTATAGATCATAGGTACAATATGGAAGTGAAATTAGGTAAATTGAGTTAGTTATGCAAGATCTAGAAAGGTCTATGCAAGATCTACCCTACACTAGAGCATTCAGGCTAGGATACCAAAGAAGGACAAAGTAAGCTCCAGGGTTGATTGGCAAATTCAACCCTACTGCCCGACGCCCTGGTAGAACCAGTTCGATCACTCGGAACAGGATTAATAGCTGAGGATTTACTCAAGACAAAATGACTAAAAGAGCTGGTGCTAGCATTAGAAATCAATGGCAGGGTGGCAAGAATGATTTTGACAATATTACAAGTTTATCAGGATAAGGATAGGATGACTTAGAGAGGGGAACTAAGGACAAGGCAAGGTATACTATGGTTTTCTTTGGTTCCTATTGATACTCACAGTCCACTTTTCAGTTTTTGGATTTTGGACAGTCAGCGTTCTGGTCACCACAAGGTCACCACAAGGATCTGGTCTAACAAAGGACAGCAGGACAAAATCAGTGGGACAGGAGCAGCTGGGCAGGGACTAGATACCGGGTAGCACCACTAGACTGGAAATTCTGGTCACTGGATAATATAGGTCATCAGGGTAGCAGGATGGCAGCAGCATACAGTGAGTGGCAGCAAGCCAATCTGGATCAGGATGCCAATGGTACCACAGTTTTCCCCTTTGGTTATTTGGGACATTTGATGGTTTTCAGAATTTGAGGCCTTGCTGGAGCAGGATCAGCAATGTTTGGGTTTTGAAATGGAACCTGGAGTAGGATCAGCAATGGACTTGTAGTTGGGAGTCTGGATAGATGGAACAGGAATGCAGCACAGGAAAACAGGAAGAGTGTCTGTCTTGGGTCTTGTCAGGGAGCCTTGTTTATAATGCCTAGTGACATCATCCACGTCTATGACTAGGGTAGGCTTAACTAAACAAACCCCTAACAAAGGGATTGGACAAGGTGCTAGTCTCCGCCTTGCTTTCAGTTGGTTGGATTTCTAAGGGAATGATGTCAGGTTAATGAGGTGAGTTTTACAATGTCCAGAAACTCCCACATTTACTTTACTGAAAATCTGATTTTGCCAAAAACATACATTTCTACAATCTCTTAGCAAATTATACACGCAGGTTACATATTATGTGCAGGACAGATCAGTCCAATCCTCAGGTTTGTGCAACCTTGTTTTGCCCTTCTGATGCATTTTTGGTAATTTTAAACATGAAAGATTTAGCCCAAAATTCCACAATTTTATACACAGATGCAAATTGTCCCCAGGGGTGTATGTACAAAACTTTATGTTTGCAACATTAATACTTTTCTTGTCATCTGTCATATTTTGTAACTTCTGTTCCCCATGCGGCAATGAGTTATACCAAGTTTTAACCAATAAAATTAGATTTGAAACTGCAAACGTTTTTTTATTTTTACTAATTCTTGCTGCAGAGATAAAACGTCTTTAAAGTTTCTTTATAAAATAGTCTTTGTCACCAAAGGCAGTCCATTGTTACCAGATCCTTTTTCCTCCAACTGCAAGCAACTGTGATTTCCTTCATGCAATCGGGGTTTCCCATCATAATTGAAGTTTCTGTTGCCCCTTAACCTTGACAGGTTAGTGTCCCAGACTGGAGCCCAGACGAATGTCTGATGAGCGTGTGAACTTTCTTTGTTCTAGCCCATTCAAAGGTTTTCAAACTGGCAATTTTCACTTACGTGTCCTGGATTTATTGTATGTCTCCTTTCCTTGTGGAAGTTTCATGGCTGGCAACTGGTTTTTCTGAGAGCTTGCAAATCCAGCCCATGTGTTTTAAACTCTTTCATTTCATATTTTGGGTCCTGAATTAAAACAAACCTGTGAAAGAAGATTGCCTATGTGTGTATTATCACCACTAACTTTTTTTAATTTTTTTTATTAAGATCAGTTGGTTTGGTCATGAAAAATTCATGACCTTTCAACAATTTACAGAAATGAAAAACAAGTTTACATCACACGTATTTCCAACAATTACAAAAAAAGAAGAAGAAAAGTTAAAAACCATCTTTCAATCTATATAAAAAACAACCACATAAAATAACCATACCAAATCAGGTTTCTTTATATACAAAATCTATTATTTCCTTCTTTATGTAGAGAGACTCAACAAATGTTGGAAATTATAGCTGATTAAAATCAATTTATAACTTCAACGGCGCCTGCAGTTAACCAAAAAAATAAAAACCATTGAGATTGATTTTTGCTATATTTTACAGATCACTTGTGTTTTTCTACTCCTTTGCCGGAATTAGAAATGCTAAATCTATGGTTATTAACTTTCCCTTTTAGGCCCAGTTGATATAACAGATTTAGTGTAACATATCTAACACCTTTTTTTGCAGTGTGGAATAACAGTGACCATACATTTCCACTAGTCATAACACATTGGTCTTCAAACAAATGTTTAAGATGTAAGATTCTTTGTACACTTATCATAGGACATTCTGTACATAGGTGTTTCAGTAATTCAATAGCAATGTGACAGAATCAAAATCGTGCATCTTCTGGATCAATTAGTTTTCTTCTGCTTAATACCTCACGAGTGGCCCGTAGATTAGGTCTGAAGCGCAGATAGTCATCTCGAAGGCATGAATTTGGAGATGTAACCAGATAGCTTCCTACAGTACTTTGGCACTTCAGAGTGAATGGATTTTCCAAGAAGATTTTATTGCCACAACAGGCGGTTCTTGTTTTAATCCAATCACACTCCCATAGTTTGGTTTTTGCTTTGTTGGGATTTTCTATCAACAGTTTTAGAGAAATGTCTGCCCCTTCAAGAACCTTCTGCGCTTGCAGACGCCAACTCTTGGGAAATGGATCCATGGAGGTCTCCAGATAGCCTGAAGCAATCTTCAACGGACCTGAAGTTACTTCACCCATAATACATTTGCGATACAAAGAGCAAAGTTTCCATTTTGCCATAGCATATAGTGATAGCAGTCCTAATTCATGTCTTACCATAGCTATTGGCTAGGACATGGGCAGCCTCAAGACTTGTTTCCAGAAGGCTCCTTCTTTTTGAGTCCAAAAATTATACATGTGTCATTGTTTTGCTTCAGAGCCATATGTTAATATTGGGGTGACTTTTTGTTTGTAATAGGTTATTAAGGGAAGTAAAGAAAACCTATGAACAGTTGTTCGTAGTTTCTGGGCAGTTTAATGATGGTATCTTTCATCGCTCCATTGGTTAGAAATTCAAACGCCTAATAGGTGTACGAGGAAACCGAGGATAGTTTTTCCTTTTGGAGGGGCCATGATGGAATAGCCTTAAACTGATAAATTGACCGAAACTGCATCACGTTTGACTTGGCGATGTTAATCGTTATGCAGTTTCTCTGTACATATTGATCTAGGGCCTGTAATAACAACCGTAGGCCCTTCGTGTTTGGGAGATCAACACATCATATGATCGGCGTATACAACCATTGTATCGGGACTCCCATTAACTTGGGGGAATCTGTAATCAAACCCTTGAAGTGGGAGAATGGAAGACCAGGCTCCCGCCCTTCCCCTCTCGCGCTTGGCCTAGAGGGACCGGACAGCGCAATCCGGATATTGGCCCTCGGGAGCCGGTTGAGAAGTATCCCGCCCGCGGTTGGCGAGTGTCCAGACGTGGTCCAGCCGAGGGGAGGTGGCGAGCCACTTGGAGGGGTGCACGCAGTCGAGCGGCCCCGCATCAAGAGAACTTGGTGAGCATGCCACGCACAACAAGCAATGTGAAATTGTGAGGGAGGGGGGAGGAATTAAATACGGGAGGTGGGAGGTGTTGCACAGGTGCGCGGCGAAGGTTTGGCAATTTAGTGTTGGCAATGGAATGAATGGTAGCCGAACGAGTGCGAGAGCAGTCGGCTACGTTGCGCGAGAGAGGGGGGTGGAGCACGAAAACATCACGTGCGGCCGCTCGTAGACACTGATTGGCCTAGGTCGCGACTACGTGTAAGGGTGTGTGTGTGTGTGGTTTCCTACGATTTGGCATTTATTGATCAATGAGTAGATGAGGATCCCTATTGTTCGAGCAAGAAACTCGATAGGTAGATGACGTTTCCCTGTAGGCGGTAGCTAGTTAGTTGCCCAATACGGAAGATAATTGGCTGGTTAAGCCCTCCTGTCGAGGGGCGTATCACACGCGAGGCGACGCAGCGTGCGCAGTCCGATTATACTATTGATTACCTTGTTCCAGGAGTGACAGGAAGACAGCTGTGAGGTTAACGGGGGTAGATTGCAAGTGTATTTTGAACTTAAAGGATATATGAAGAACTTACCAGTAGCTCGAAGAGATCGGTGACGTCACCAGTAGGGCTTTCATAGGATATCCCGAGCACAAGGCATCTTTCTTTCTGAGAGTGGTGGGGAAGAGAACTGTGGTAAGGGAGTGGAAACGGAGATAAACGGTAATGAGTTGATCGGGGAAAGGCGAAACGGGGGACGTGGCTGCGCACGGAGAACGCCGGCCACGGCAAGTGTAGAAGAAGGCGGAGGAGCAAGTGAAAATAGGACGACTGTATAAGAACGTCATAAGGGGTACGCAGCCGCAGGGGGCTACGTGCGCCTCGGCCGCAGGGGGCCGTAAGGGTGTCGTGTAAAGAAAGAAAGACAGAAGAAAATATACAAATGTAAAATACTATATTTTTATAATTTTCCTTAGCGGACTATCACAAGTCCCCAAACTTACGGGGCCAGGTAACGATATAAGGCTGTATATTGTAAACTGCTAGTGAGATAACCGCTACCAGATAGGGGAAGGGTAACAAGT
The DNA here is from genome assembly GCF_040938575.1 of Ambystoma mexicanum. Classification (NCBI taxonomy): domain Eukaryota; kingdom Metazoa; phylum Chordata; class Amphibia; order Caudata; family Ambystomatidae; genus Ambystoma; species Ambystoma mexicanum. The sequence goes on along the minus strand of NC_090935.1, from coordinate 695,901,103 downwards.
GGAACGCTACTATGTCATATGGGACAGGATCGGGAGGGTGGGGGAACACTCTCACTACCCCACTACAACACATATGTACAACACTGTCGCCCCATAGGGAGAAACTGATTAAGTATAGCATAGAATGGACCCAGGGGACGAATAACAAAATGATAACACCGTGGCCGCCTAATGGTAGCTTCGATCCATATGCCCAACATTCACTATTAAACCATCTGCACAATACATACAAAGGGAAGAAGTTGGCAAACCACGTGGAGGTGTTTAACTTATGGAGGATGTTCCAAGGGTCCCGACCAGGACCAAATGGAATGTTCACGGTGGGGGAAATACCGGAAGAAAAAGAGATTAAGGAGGAAGGAGAGGATGGGAAAAAGGGGAGTGAAGACCCAAAGAACACGGGGAACGGACAAGAGGGAGGAGAAAAGAATAATACATCAGATGAAATAAAAAAGGAACCGAGCAACGATATACCCCTAGCAAAGGGAGTGAAAACAGAGGGAGGGGGATTGTACCCTTTAAGGGAGTTAGGAGAAATAGGAAGAGGTCAGTTAAGGGCGGCTGAGGGGTACTCGAACCCGGCATACAGCCCTCCACCATATGTGGCTCATAGGAAGATACCAGCAGGGGAGGGGAGGACTGGAGAAGAACAAACTGTGGAAGTAGGAAATGATGAGTGGGTAGCTGCACAGATACTATTAAAATTACGAGGTTCATTAACAGGAGAAGAGAAGGAGGTAGTAAGGAAAACAGACGAGGATAATACCAGAGAGAGTGAAATGAGGGGGAAAGAGCTGTTACGACAAAAGGAAGAGATTTTGGAGGAACGACTAGCAGAGTTAAGGGATGAGCAGAATGAATTGATCAAACAGCTCGAGAGGGAGGAAAGAGAGAGAGCGAGGAAAAGGAAAGAAGGTAAGAACGAATTGGAAAAAATAAGGGAACGAACTGAGGAGCAAAGGAGAGAAGCTGAAAGGGTAAAAGCAGCAGCAGAAAGGGTATCAAGAGTAGTGCTGCGTGAAAAGAAAAGGGAAGAAGAAGAGAAAGAAAGAGAAATGGCAATGTGGAAGAGGAGATTACTATCAGAAACGACTAAGAAATACGAAGAAGGGAGGGTGATAGAGAGTATATTAGAAAAGGAAAGGGTGAAACGGGAAAGGAAGAAAGAGGATGAAAGAATACTGGAACAGATGAGTAGTGAAGTAATGGAGGAATTAAAAAGGAAAAGGGAGGAAAATGGTAGGGAGATGGAGGAGAGAAATGAAGGAGAAAGAGAAGATAGGAGAAGGGAGAGTGAAGTATGGGGGGATGTATATAGAGACACAGAAGTAGCAACAACATCAGCGCAAAGGGGAGCGGTTGATAAAGGAGAAAAAGGAGAACTGGACCTAATAGACTTACAAACAGTAACAATCAAGGGGAAAAAGACCGAATGGGGGGTGCCGTTTATGACTGACTTTTGTAGTGAGGAAGAAGAAGGAGTGGAGAAGGAAGGAAGAAACAGTGAAAGGTGAAAGCCTAGATAAACTATACATCACCCGGACCAACACAGACTCACCATGGATCCGTAGGAGAAAGGATGAGCTGGAGAGAAGTGAGGAGGGAGAGCAAGGAATAGCGGAAAGACAAACACATGAGGCCGCACCGTCCCCATCACGCCCTCTCCCATCGCACCCTACATGCTCAACCACCTCACTCTCGTTACGCACAATAAAACTTGCGCCCTTCACAGACGAACTGTGTGGAAGCATACAGACAAAGAAAATATAAAATGCAGGCTCCCATCATTAAGTGGATGTGCGGGTAAGTGGATATATGAAATGGAAAAACACACCGCAGGACAGAAACTGGCAGTAGGAGATGTAAAGGGCCTTCTAATATCGATATTAGGGGATGCAGCGGATGACATTTGGAAGAGAGCGGGATTCCCTGGGGTAACAATAAAAAACACATCGCATGATGAGGCACCATTCGCAAACTGCAGACATGCACTATGGCAGGCACTGAGGGTACAGTACCCAGACACATCAGACATAGGAGCAATTACCTCACGCAAGATGTGTGAGAACGAAGATCCTGTTGATTATATCCAGGAAATCCAAGAGAAGTGGCGCATGGAAACTAGAGAACAATGGGACAAAACACCAGCAATATTTTATCATATACTAGTACAAGGGCTCCCAGAAGGAGTTCAGAAACAACTAAAGAAAGTAGTGGGAATGGAAGCAAAAGCATGGCCAGAAATACAACTGACTATAGTGCATCATTGCAGGACATGGCAAGGAAAAATGAAACAAAAGGAAGAGGACAGGAAAACGGAAGAGGCTAAACTAGTACAGAAAAAGCTTACTAAATACACAATGGAAGGGGCACTAATAACTACGCCTACAACAATGACCCAAAGCCCCACACAAGTAGTGGCTGCACAAGATTCCTCCCAAATACCACCTTCACAGACTATAACACAACAGGTGCCGCCACTCCAACCATACACGACCAACATGGGAGGAGGATACCCAATGCCAGGAGCTGGGTATTATAATTATAACAGGGGGAGAGGAGAAATTATGAGAGGGAGAGGATATGGATATAACACCCAACAGCAGGTGGGAGGACTTAGAAATTCCTACCCCACAGGGCAACCAGTATACCAGGACAACACAGGGAGCTTTCCATGGCAGAGTAGGGAACCACCGGTGTGTTGGAGTTGTGGATTACTAGGGCACATGTCACGCACGTGTAGAGTTAGACCAGGAACACCATCATGGAGTGAACAGGGACAAACAAGGCCCTCACAGGAACAGCAGGGCATACAGCAACAGCAGACGTTGCAACAGGGAAATGAACAGCAACAACTAATAACACAACAACAGCCACAGACATATTCACTGCCACAACAACAGGTAGCGATAACACAACAACCCCAAGCACAACAAACACAACTGTGTAGGGTGACGGTCTTGGGACACAACCCTTACACAGGAAATGGCCAATCGTTGTACCCTCAATAGGACAGCCCACAGACGGCCTTGGTGTGTCCCATCCTGTCAGTAACACCTAATAGTGCGGAGGAACCACGCATAGAGGTAACGATAGGTGACAAAAAATTATCATTCCTTGTTGACACCGGGGCGACCCGGTCTTGCATAAGGGAAGGTAAATTTAGGATGTCAGGCGAAGCCATGAACACCCAAGGATTCTCTGGGGCTAGAGGGTTGGTTCTTTTTACTGATAACATTCCCTTATCTATTGGAGATTATGACCTGTCAGTTCCACTTCTATATTATAGTGCCTCACCAGTAAATATACTGGGAAGAGACATAATGAACAGGTTGAATATGACGATCTCCTTTACTGAGGATGGCATAATTTGCTCTACTCCAGGGATTAACATGCTCACAGCACGACAGATTATGCAAGCATACTGCGGACAGACAGCGATTAGGGCGGAGCCAGTAGATGGCGAACTCTTCCAGTACGGGACAGACATGGCATTTGCATGGATGCCAGGGATAGAAGGGAAAATCTGGAGGAGGCCAGCAGCCTATCTGTTCAGACCAGAAACACCTGTTAATGAACCAGAAGGAAAGGTGGTTCCAGTGGACATTGAGAGCATTATAGCAACAGCTGATTACATTGCTGTACATGCCCAAGACAGAGAAGGAAGAGCATGGAGGGCAGTGATAGCACTAGCAGAAGGATGTAGGCTTACTCAGGTGTCAGATGAGGAGCTGTTCTCAGAAGAAAAGGAGGAAGGTGAAATGGTGTTTATGATGAGTGTGGAAATATGGCTAAGAGTGGCGTACAAACAAGTAGCACAGAAAATTGCAATGGCACTTGAGGCACCCGCATGCACCCCAGTCCCCTTCTTTAAGGAGGATATGTCAAAGGTACCCACATCATTGTGGACTACTAGCCCCTATGACGTGGGGTGCATAAAAAGTATAGGGGGAGTAAGGATAAAATTGAAAAAAGGTGCAATACTCCCCAGAGTGAAACAGTACCCGCTATCAAAAGAGGCAGATGAGGGCATATATGAAACCATAACGGCCCTTATAAATAATGGCATATTGGTCCCCTCAGAATCACCATGTAACACGGCTGTATACCCAGTGCGCAAGGCTAAAGGGGGGTCTTGGCGCTTCATACAGGATCTCAGGCCCTTGAACAACATAGTAGAAGCAGAATATCCCATAGCAGCAAACCCGGCCACAATATTGTGTGGCATTCCAGCAGAAGCATCACGATTTACAGTGATCGACCTTAAAAATGCTTTTTTCTCAATACCATTGCACCCAGACTCACAAGATCTGACGAGCTTCACTTACAGAAACACAAAGTGGAAGCACACCAGATTGCCACAAGGGTATTGCGAATCACCCTCAATTTTCAACAGAGTAATACAGATGGATTTGGGTAACATTGAAGTGGAAAGCACAGTGTTGCAGTATGTGGATGACATAATAATTTGCAGTACAAACGAAAGAACATGCAGAGAGGACTCATTAAAGATGTTGACAATATTGGCTGAGAAAGGTTACAAGGTAGACATGGAAAAGCTACAGTACTGTCAAGAACAGGTACTTTACATTGGTCAGCTCATATCCCAACATGGAAGAAAGATTGCACCACAAAGAGCACAGGCCATTTCAAACACTCCAGTGCCACAAACAGTGAGGGAACTGCAGCAGTTCCTGGGGCTGTGCAACTACTGTAGAGCATGGGTATTTGATTACAGTTCATACATAGGACCCCTGCTTGAGGCGTTAAAGGAAGCTAATAAAGGGGAGAAAAAGATGGGGTGGACGATGGAAATGAAAGAGGCTTTTGATGAATTGAAAGATGCGATATCAACTGCTCCGGTACTGGCATCCCCAGACTATGAGCGACAATTTTTTATATTTTCACATTGCGACTCAACAGTAATGAAAGCAGTGTTGGCTCAAAAAACAAGCATGGGCTACAAACCAGTAGCATTTTACAGTGGCCACTTAGATCCTGTGATGTTGGGTCATTTCCCTTGCGAACAAGGTCTCGCCGCAGCTGCTTTTGCGGTAGAAAAAGCATCAGCAATAACCATGGGGTGCCCAACTACACTGTTTGTGGAACATGCACTATTTGCAATATTGAATAAACCTAAGTCCACCCTAATCACGCAGAGGGCATCAGGTTATGAGATCATCCTACCCAGAGCTGAACTATCAATTGTTAGATGTAGCACGGTCAACCCTGCAAGGTTCCTAGCAGAAGTACTTGAGGAAGGAGATTATGCCCACGATTGTACGCAAATAACTGAAATGTACTCATGTACTAGAAAGGTTGAAGAAAACGCACTAGAGGGAGGTGAGCTCCTGTTCATTGATGGGTCATCAACTATCGACCAAAGGGATGGTATAAGGAGGACTGGGGCAGCAGTGGTAAAAATGATGGAGGTACCAGTGTGTGTGGCCATGAAATGTGTACAATTACCACAGCATTACTCCGCTCAAGCAGCGGAATTAGTTGCACTGATCTTGGCGTTGAAGGAAAGCTTTGACAAACGAGTGACCATATACTCCGACAGCGCGTATGTTACATCCACTGTCCACTCAGGGCTGTCGAAATGGAGAAGAAGAGGGTTTAGGAGAGCTGATGGCACTCCAGTGCTACATGCCCTCCTATTGGCTGAACTAATTGAAGCAATAAATGACCCCCAAGAATTAGCTTTAGTCAAATGCACCGCACACACCAATGGTGAAGACCACATCTCAAAAGGGAATGCAGCAGCAGACGCACATGCGAAGTATGCTGCATACTTTGGTGAGATATGGAACCCCCCAGAGTCACAGAGAGGGAGAGGGAGGGGAATGGCTAAGGAGATGTTGATAAGAGAAGGGTACACCCATCTCCCAGCCACACAGATTATGGAGCTACAAGCGGCTGCACCAATGGCCGAAAAAGAAATATGGGTAAAAAGAGGATGCACAATGTCACCAACCGACGCACTATGGCGCCAGGGTGACACTGGAAAGGTTGTAATACCATTGGCACTTTTGAACACCGCCCTGAGCCAACTACATTACCCAGCCCACACAGGCAAGGAAGTAATTGCAGCACGAATTAGGGAAGACTGGTTCTGCCCCGAGTTAAATTCTCATGTGTCAAATTTTATCAGCAATTGTCTCACATGTCAACAGTTTACGGCCGGTCACACTCTGAAGGTGATAAGAGGTACTATACCCCGGCCAGAGGGACCTTTCCGGCATCTCCATATTGACTATGTTGATATGATCAACGTATGTCAAGGAAATAGGTATATGATTGTAGTAGTATGCCCATTCTCGAGGTGGATTGAAGCAGGGCCCTGTTCACACCCAGATGCATTTAGAGCAGCTAAATTCCTAGTGAGGGAGGTCTTCCTCAGGTGGGGAGTGTGCGAGGTATTGAGGTCAGACAATGGCCCACATTTCGCAAACGAAATGTTCCAGCACATCACATCCTTGCTGAACATCAAGCATAAATTTGCATGTGCATACCACCCACAGGCCAACGGTGTATGTGAACGCCTGAATGGCCTATTAAAGGAGGCAATTGCAAAGATACAGCAAACAACAAAGAAGAGTTGGTTATATTGCCTTCCACTAGCCCTATTTGAGCTAAGGAATAGACCAGGGTCCGACCACCACCTCACCCCTCACGTTACCGGACGTCAAATGCGCCTTCCCCTAACGCCAACATCAAGAGCATTTACCGACCACGAGAGTACTGCGAGTGTTCTTGGTGATGAAATGTACCAATATGTGTCTTCTTTGATTACTAGTGTAGTGTTTGTGTCTCAACAGCTCGAGCGCACGCGGGGCGGGTCTAACAGCAATCAACAAGAAGACGTGGATAAAGAACTGGAAAAGGAAAGACTGTGTAAAGTTGCTAAAGGTGACCACGTACTACTTCGCAATTTCAACAGAAAGTGGAACAGTCCATGATTCACTGGCCCCCATCTGGTAGAAGAGGTATCAACGAGAGCAGTAAAGCTACAGGACAAACGTGCCTGGAACATCCTACACGATGAAAAGATCTACAAACTCCAGACCCACCCCAGCGCCACCGACAGGGCCACTGGAAGAACAATGACAGCGTCACCAACGAAGGAAGAGACTTCCACCACAACTAACGGCCTAAGTGTCCCTATACCCTGCCACCCCCCAGATTCCCCAGAGACAACTATTAGAAAACAAAGGGGTGATCCCCATACCTCCCACCCCATGGTTACACGATCAAAGGGTAAAGAGACTTCCGCCAGCTGAACACCAAACCCCCTGCCCACTGTAGTAACAATTGAACTGAAGGACACTGTTTTTGCACATATACACATGTAAACAGCTGAATGTTCTCTTTCTTTTCTCTCGCACATGCAGGTAAAGCGTATTATTGTACTGTTAAGAAAGTAGATAACTAACTAATTCACTGCCCAGGAGTAGATGGTACCCTCAGACGATAATTACCTGGAAGAATTGTCACACCAATTTGTATATGAAATAAAACGGCCAACGTACCTGAAAGGAAGGAGGGTACGTGTCTACTACACAGCATTCCTCTTGGCCATAGAACATTCAATGCCCCACCTCCAACCATACTTGCCTGCCCTAAGAGATAGATCGCTTAGATTGGCGTGGGAACAGCTCTTCGCCTGGGCACTGAATGACTGTTTGATAGGGAGAGCTTAATAACAACAACTAACCTTAATAACGAGCATATTAAGAACTTTCAGGCGGGCAACTGTAACGTCGCAAGAAAAAGCTGCCGGACTGCAGCAAGGTAAGAGCAAAATGCCGGTGAAATTAGCATTTGTAATAAAATTGATAGGGATTTTAATGATCACCGGGTTCTTGGCTGCCTCTGTATGGCAGTATAGCTATGCTATTGATATTATTGCTGTACCCAAACCTAATATACCCCCACCCCCAGCTGCAACAGGTGTTATGTCAGGTGGTACTAGTAAAATCCCACACCAGGAAAATAGAGTTAAACGCAGCACATACTCAGATAATAAAGGCATTGACAACTATGTACAAGATTCAGCACACGTCTCTAACAACATGTGGTACCAACACATGACCAAAATAGGCAAGCAGACAACAGGAGACAGCTGCTACGTTTGCTCATTGATCCCATACGCCATGAGCGCTTCTCGAACATTTGTTGCTACGGAGATAGATGGAAAAATAGCACGATGTATAATATACCTGCCACTGTTCCAGACGAAAGGAAGATTTCAAGGGACAGTGGTGCATCTGGTGTGGAAAACACGAGATACATATCCATATGAAAACAACTTCCTTAAGACTTATTTGAGTTACCACAAGAGCAGTTTACATGCTGAAGGATTTAGGTACATAACAAGTGGTCCTGAAAAAGGAGAAACAAAAAAGGTAACACTGCAGTACCTACCATGTGATTGGCGCCACTGAAGTCCCTGGTATAAACGGATGTTGGGAAAGACCACTGATGATAATAACAGGGAAGGTGTACATGGACAACAAATGGGACATAGGAGTGGTTGGCAGCAACATGGTAACAAGAGAAAATATTTGAACTATTGATGGACATAACCATAGATGTTGGATGACTTGGATCAAGTACGTACCCATGCTCACGTGGATGGAGAAGGATGAAGACCCGATAACAATACTGCCTTTAACTGCGCCTAAGGTATGCTACCAACATAAAGGAGAGGTGGATGTAGGATACAATACCAACTGTGAAAGCGTGATGGAGTTACCTGAGGGGGGAGCAGGAACAGCAGTAGCAATGGACCATTACTGGGCCTGTGGAGACAAGGCGTATCACACACTGCCCCCTTTGTGGAATGGTGTATGCACTATAGTACACGTTAATGTACCATCACTAGTGGTACCCCAGAAGCATGTGGATATGGCGAATTTCCCCAAGATGGATGAAGGAAACAAAAGGAAGAAGAGATCTGCACAGCCTCGGAAAGGGCCAGAGAACAGACGCAACGGCAACAACACTGTCCTCAACAGAAGGAAAAGACAAGGAGAACCTCTGACAGGAAATTACCTGTGGGGAAGGACGGAAACAGCACTGACCTCAATACCGCCGGAACACAGACTATTCAGCAGAGCAGCTATGTTCTTCTCCTCAATAATACATCCTGGACTGCAGGTTTACGCAAATGCAAAATGGCTCCAGATAACTAGGTGGGAACTAATGATGACAATCAACTCTACGGTAAATGGATTCAATGCAATAAAAGAGGAATTGCGAGCAGTAAGAATGGTTGCACTACAGAACAGATATGTACTGGACCTCCTCACAGCAATGGAAGGAGGGGTTTGCGCGAAGATAGGACAATCATGCTGCACATTCATTCCTGCTAACGATGCTGACAATGGTACACTCACGGAAGCTGTATCACAATTGGCCCAGATGCACTCAAAAATGATGGATGAAAGTAAAGGTGTGAAAAAGGATGAGAGCTGGTTTTCAATGTTATGGTCATGGATGCCATCGTGGCTGTCAGATGGACTGAAGATTATAGTTGGATGCACTATTCTGGCTGGAGCTACACTGATCATAATAAGATTTTGGAAAGCCCGGAAGGCACGCACCACAGACGAGATGATCGAAATGGTTGGTATACATCTCTTGATGCCGACAGATGACGGCCAACACACAGGCACAATAATAAAAGAGAGAGAGAAGTTGCGCAACCAGATCATCACCAACCACCTGGACCCACCATCTGTGAAGCTCGAGAACCCAAGAAACCCCAGGAGCTACATAGGGAAATGGGTATACTGTACTCCTGGAGGAACCTGTGAATATATGTATTGGTCATTTGAAGACCATGTTAACCACTATGGACATTTGGGAGGAATAACTAAGATATGGAGAGTAAGAGGAGATAAAGAAAAGGATATGTTTGTGGTCGACAAGTCGACCAGAGGGGGGACTGAAGTGGGAGAATGGAAGACCAGGCTCCCGCCCTTCCCCTCTCGCGCTTGGCCTAGAGGATCACGGCCCAGACACCCGCCACGAGAGGAGTTTGCCTATCTACCGGACGACCAAATACCCTGGTACAGGAACATACGGATGTGTCCATCTACCTGCCCAGCAGCCTGCCCTGTCCATGCCGACACCTGCGGCACGGATCAGCTCGACTAAACCTACACGTCGTTAGAGATGCCATGACGACCTAGCCAACGGTCAGCACACCTGTGCAAATATACACACCGGACACTCCCGCACCAATCTACACGAAGAATATACTCAGTGCTATGACGTAGGCGACAGACATACTCACGGACGTACATCTTTATTATTTTCCACATAGGCTCCCAAAATGCAGAAACGCAAGACGCATCATGAACTTATATAAAAAGGCTTGCTCACGCTTCTTCTAAGAGCCATGTACCATAATGAAGAATATAACGGGGACACGATACTGAGGATAAAGCAATATGATACCGTAACCTAAAGCGCCCTGCATCAAACGGTTCCACCTATGCACCAGGCCCAAGTACGCCGCAGGCAAAAGCTTCCATGAACATTGAATGAGCAAGAACTGGGTTGCTGACCCTGCAAAATGAGCCCGGCGAAGGCACCCCGCCAAGGGCACGATGTTGCAATCTCGCACGCTGCAAGCCAACGCCAAGGTCGCACCTGCAAGATAAACCAGGCACACAGTAGGAAAAACAATATTAATTGTGTTGAATTTTTCCTCAAACACGGTCCCACCTCACGTGACAAAGCCAAACCTGACAAGATGCCAAGCCCAGAAGGAAGGAGACGCCTGAATCCCACGTTTCAAGACACAGGCAGATACAATTAAAAGACTCATTGGACATCTGCAGCAGTGGGAGTATTCGACCTCCCAACATATGAATAAATCCTCACATTGTTTACACCTATTCATATTAAAACATTGTTGCAAATGACAGGTGCACCGCGAGCTGGGAACAGCGATAGTCCCAGACTGGGAGGCTCGCGAGCGGACCAATTAGAACATGGGGTTCTTATCACTGACGCCATTCACATTGACCAATCCTCAGAGGTCTTCATGTAACAATTTTCATGTATCAAATTGAAGGGACAGCCCAGGTATACCACCTGACTAACCCTCAGCCACTAACACCGTTCTCTATATGTGCGCTATACTAACCCTACCACTCGAGTAACCAATCCAGAGTGGAAATAGGTTTTTTATTAAACTTTGTAAGATGACGCAAGTAGCGCGTCATACTAAGGTAAAAAGGGCCTGCGAGCCCCACGATTGTGTGTGTGTCAGGACGGACGCGTACGCTCCTTGACCCATCCCTGCTGTTTTGTCTAATAAACAGCAGAGTCACCTTGCTTCTTGCGTGTGTCTCATACTCTATCTCTTTTGGGATATACGGGAGGAGTTGGGGCCTCCCTGCCCGGAGGTCTGCGGACAGCCCGGCCGACCCCGGCAGAATTTCCCCCCGACACCCTCAAACGAGCCACCCACATCTGAGATAAAAAAGTTGAACAATGTTGAGGCTAATAAGCATCCTTGTTTTAGGCCTCGTTCTGTTTTTATCATGCCTGTTAGCAGCCCAGCACTGTCCAACCTTATCTGGATTGTGGTATCCGAGTGAAGTTTGATCACCCATTTAAGAATAGCCCAAGGGCACTGGCGAGTAGCAAGTTTCTTATATAGTAATTCTTGAGGGACAGCGTCAAAGGCCATTTTGAAGTCTATGTACGCAATGTATATTGGTTGTTTTTGATGGCGCACATGTTGCATGAGGCTAGTAAGCATGATGATATTTACTGGTATCCCTAGGCCAGGTAATAACCCTGTTTGGAAGGGATCGTGTATGTTTGTGTCATCGAGCCATTGATTTAATGAGCTCAACAATAGTCTGGTAAACATTTTACCCGGGGTGTCCAACAGCGCTATGGGTCTATATGATTTAGGGTCTGAGCGATCACCCTTTTTGAATATCGGTAATATTATGGATTTCTTCCACAAGTCAGGAATGTTACCAGTTGTAAAGACATTTTTGAAAATTCGATATAAAATCTCAGCCCATTCTTGTGGATGTTTTTTGAACATGCCGTTGCGAAGGCCATCTGGAGCCCTGGCACAAGAACGACTTAGTTTACCCATGCAATGCAGTATGTCCTTGATCTGAGCTGGAAGTTCATGACCACCACCTTCTTTAGTAAGATATACCTTCATGTTCGGGAAAGGTGTTGTGTAGATGCTGTGAAAGTAACGCTGCCAATCGTAGCTTGAAATCGAGTTAATTTGAGTCACGGCTTGAGGACCGCTAGTGGTTTGATTCAATAGTGACCAAATGCCAGCTGTTGATTTGCTTGTGACATATTTAACATTTCTTCTGCATCGCGTATGGTGTTATTAATTCACCTCTCCTTTAGCCACACTTTGTAGCTTGCCTTAAATTGTCTTATTTTTGAGCTTTGATCGAGATTATTTAATTGATTTAAGTTTTGGATTTCTCTTCTTAATTGTGCTTTTTGTTTCTGTAGAATATCGTCCAAGCTATGTCGATGCTTCTGTGTTCTACTAAAATCTGCATGGGTTGTTTGCACAAACATTTGCATTGCATGGACATAGTCCCCCTGTGGATTTTGATGTGGCGTGAGATATAAATTGCGCAAATGTAGATTAAGATGTTCTAATTTCGACCTTGTCCCTTTCAGACAATTACCTTGGTTATTTGAAATAAGATTTGTAACATTGACATTCAACTGCATTTGGTTCAATGGTATCCGAAGAAAAAACTCTAGCCATAAACTATTATGATCACTTAAATCAGAATATACCACCTTCAAAGATTTAGTAACATTCATGAAACAACGATTTGTGTAAATGTAATCTAGTGTTCCGTATTGGGACTGTCTGTGCCATGTCGGCTTTGAGGGTATGTCTCCAGGCACACTACCATTAAGCATTATACAATTTTGCTCACTCATAAGAGATGACCATATTTCTTCATTGCGTCTTAGTTCAAAGTACATTCCTGGGAGAAAATGCAAATTTAACTGACCCAGAATTATAGTGTGGGTGATTTGTGGATCTATTATTAACTCATCAAGAATCAATACTAATTGTTCAAAAAAATCATACGTTTTTATCGTCTGAGGACTCCAATAGACATTTATTGTGGCTATGACCACTAGATCTCTGGTTAGTTTAACCACTTGAAAACTGGGAGATGGCACCTTACAAGCATAAGTAAGGAAACCTTTATTTTTTTTGACAGCAAGTAAAAGTCCACCCTTCGGGCGGTCTCAGTGGTTTTGTACTGTTGGAACTATCGTAACTACATGAGAGTCCCAGATTGGTGGTAACACTAACCACGTCTCTTGGAAGGCAATTATGTCATGGACAGCCCACACCCCGGTTGCAGCATTGAGAAAAAGATTATGACCTCTGGTATTCCATGAAATGAGTCTTATATTTTCTGTTTCCAAGGATAGTTATGCTTGTACCCATTTTCTTTCTGTGGAGAGGATGGAACTTGTATTAAATTGAGGACCTTTATTATGTGCTGTAAAATTCCGAGATGTGTATCTTTTGGTGGGTTGCTCTTGCAGGCTCAGTTCTTGTGTTAGTATGAAGCCTATATCGAACAATGCTCTTCTAGATCCCCAGAATGCATCTGCCATTCGTGCTGATTTAATATGCATTCGCACTTCACACAGCACATTTTAATCCGGAAATTCTACCAAGTCAATATCACTTGTTGAGATTTTTGCCAAATCCGGAATTTCAGCACAAATGTTAAGTATGCTCATTCTGTTTAAATCATATGAGCTATAGGGGTGTTCTCTGCATTTTAAAAGTAGCTTATAAGCACTCTTCTGTTTGTAATCCTGCTCTGTTGATCCATGTCCAGACTGCTGTGGCTCAAATCTTTTTGTGGGGGCCCTTACACTTTCTTCTCCTTGACCTTTGTAGTTGGAACTATGGTCTTGAGTCATGCGGTTCACCCTGTCAAGCTGGCTTATAACAGAGGAACACTTCAAGAGGGATCCCAGAGCTGGAGGAATATTTTGAGCTGACCCCAGGGCCTTAACTCCGCCTGTTGAGCCCTGGGACTGGGATGTGTATGCTTCAAGTGCAAATTTTATTTTGACTCGTAAATTTTGCATAGATGGCTGAGTCAATCCTTTAAGACCAATTTGATTAGGGAAAGCTAATTCCATCACCTGTACCAATTGCTGGCTGGTCGTTATAGGCCCTGGTGGTAGAACCTCATGTAATTGATTTTGTGAGGGCGATGGTGTGGCCCTACTAATGAGTTGATGGTTCTGGGCCTTGAGTACAGTGCGCAGTTGTTTGCTAAGATTGCTGGCGTCCTGTAATGGTGTATCCAGGACAAATTTAGAAGACCTGGGTTGAAGCTGAATCATATAGGCTTCAAGTGAAGATTTAATTTCCTGTCGTATATCTTGTAGTAAAGAGGGAGTATTCTGAACTGTGCTTGGTGGAATAATTGTACCCGGGAAAGGGGACGCAATGCTCGAATCCTTTAACCCTAATACATGATAAGGGCTAGGGACCTTTGTGACATGTGGTTCAGCAAATATGGATGTATGTTTCCCTCTTATTGTGTCATTTGATAGGGCTACTAAGTCGTCTAGAGGTTTGTATGATATCTGTGTCATGTGATTTGGCTCCACTAATGTATCTGTTAAACTCTGGGATATCTGTTTGTTCACAGTTTTTTGCGAACTAACTATTATTCTAATTCTCCTTGTTTTTTTTTGTTTTTTTAAATCGTTTAGACTGTTTAGCTGATGATACCCGCACAGTTGTAGTTTCAATCATTTCTATATCATTATGTGTGTCTCCTGGTTTTTTGAAAACATTAAAAATGTTTTGCTCACTAACAGGATGGGTCATGTTGGATTTAGGTGCGGTTGCTCGTTAGAGCCATTTTCGGATGATACACCTTGACCATGACGCGCTGGGCTTTCAATAATATATTTAAGCATGCAAGATGAAAGTGTGGCTCTATTTTGCATATTATTTGTTTCCTGAACCATCACAGTCACATTGGATGACGATGTTTGCAGCACTCTGTCTTGAACAATAGGCTCATCATTAGCTAGAGCTGGTAGGGCAAGATCGCCTCTGTTTTCTGACACTACATAAGCTGGAACAATTCCCCTAATAGAGAGAATGTTTTGTCCAACCGGGTTAGTGAACTGGGCCAACACTTGATCAATTTTAGCTGTCTGTAATTTGAGCTTGATGTCCAAGATTTCATACAGCTTGGTCACTGTTAATAGAGCAGTGTTCATTGCCGCTGAACTGTTGTTCAATGCTGGGGCCTCCGCAAAGGAGCACCGTGCATTCTTAGCTGAGTGTATGAAAAACTCAGAGTCCCGGGCACCTTCATCAAATTGGGATCGCCGGGGAGTCAGAGCTATAAAGGATACTGACTCATCTACAAAGTGAATATGATTACCTTTGGTGGTACTTGGGGTTATATCCATAGGAACGGTCTCAGTTGGAGTATCCAATGGGCCAGAGGTGACCACATTAGCCAGATGTTTTAAATCATGTACAACATCATTGCTTTCTTCTAACTGAATGAGATCACCCGTGTTAGAGCAGATATATAGAATGTACTGAGATGTGTCATTTGTTTTGTGCGAGATATTCATGAAGTCCATAGCTTCCTCAGCTATATCCCCTGCCATTGTGAGATGTTCATATGCTTGCCACAATCTATGTTGCGCAGCCACAGAACAAGGCAGAGGGTTTAAGGTTTCAGGACCCAAGTGCATACACACTAATGAGTGTGCAGTGCTTAGCGACCCTAGGACTTGACTTGAAGAACACAATGATAATTTTCTAATTACATCTTCTGGACAAACTAGTTGCTCTGAGTCGCACACTCCATCAGCGCAAGTAGTTAGCATAGTTAAATCAGTGGGAGCAATCAGAACATTGAGCTCTTGAGCGGGGACAGTTGGGTCGGGATTGGACGTATTTGCCGAAAGAAATTACCCACTATCTAACTTTGAATTGTTAATCCCTGATCTTATTTCATTACTCGTAGCCAATTGATTACTTTCAGCTACGGAAACCCTGCTGTCGGATGTTAGACTACAGACATTTGGTTCCACTGAATTAGTTGTTTGTACCTCGGCACACAAAGCTAATACCTGCTTGAAGAGAACAGTGAACCTTGCAAAAAGTCCTAATGTCGGACGTTATCGAGGTAGATCACACTGAGCCTTTCTGAAACTGCAGAGTCGGCCGTTTGGACAAGTTATTCAATATTTTGCCATGTATAAGTGCATTGACTTTATCAACAACAGTTTTGGGCAAATTCACTCCTGACAATACGGCTAGGGGCATGCCTGTTTTCAAAGTATACCTATTTTTGGACATATATAGGCTGAACAATAAATAAGTATTACTACTATACCTACTAGACCGCTAGACAGCCAGACAGCACAATCCACTTAGACAATGCACTTCCTCAATCCATGCGTGCAATGCGCATGTGTTTATGTTAATATGCTTCCTGTTACAGGAGGCAGGACAACAGCCTAAAACAAACAGGAAACAAAAATAAGTTGTAGTTCTGTCGTATGTTATTAATTTCTCTAACTACAACGGTGCAGTGACTTCCAGTCACTTCCAGTCATTCACAAATCTTAGATATTTGATAATTTTGCAAAGTTCGTACCCGGCGGGCAGTCCAATAGCACAATCACATGTCCACTGGCCACAGGCCATTCAGCAAACAGCAGGGACCGGGTTTTCTGTCGTTGCCAAATGTTGCTAGCAGAGAAGTAACAGAGCAGACAGCCAGACAGCACAATCCACTTACACAATGCACTTCCTCAATGCATTATCACCACTAACATAAACCCTTTACATTGCTAAGTAAGCAGGCTTTCATTAACAATTGGGCCTGTCACTCAGGGATTATGCCTAGTTTTGGTGAAGCACACTGAAATATCCTGGGCATGACAGGGCCTTTAGAATCACAGTGGTTTCAGAATGAACAGATGAAAGAGAAAATGTGTACTCAGAGATTTGAGGAGTTTTGGGCTCCTCCTCTTCTGATTCTGGGCTGCCCCCCCACCGCCCTTTTTGGAGGAAGTCACCAGAATTGCTTTGGGTAGTTTGGGAACCCCTTTTAATATTATGGGCCTCATTATGACTTTGGAGGTAGCCATGCCCTCAATAAGGACATGGCTTCCTCCAAAATCGTGTCTAGGTCTGGGTTCCCTGAATGGGGAAATGCTGGGCCAATCCAAGTATGGAGGGCCCGGTATTTCCTCCTTCAGGGAACCTGGTCCCAGTCCTTCCCCATTCCCATTCGAGCCCTCATAGAGCTCAATGAGAATGGGGAGGGAGCTAACAACGGGCCCATTACGAACGTGCCCGTTATTAGCTCCCTGGTCCCCTCGCGGGACCTGCTATGGACGTCTGGAAAAAACAGACGTCTCGAGCGGGTCCCGCGAGGGGACCTCGTAATAGTGCGGAGTGGGTTTAACGGCACCAGCACCATTACCAGTGCCGTTAAACCCATTCCGCACAGGTTATAATGAAGCCCTATGTCTTCTTGATGCTCATTCTGGGGTTCTAGTATGGGCGATTCAGAATCAGTCCCAACTCCCACCCATTGTTCATTTAAATCCCTTGGGACCCATTTTTCTTTGGGAGGAGTCCCCCCTTCCCTGAAGGAGAAGATCTTTTTCTGAGGATCCTCTAAGGATCCTTCCCATTCAAATTACAGGATACTAACCTCCTCCACAAAATGGGTCTTTTTGGGTTCTTTATTTCTCCTACCCACCCTCTGTTCCTTGGGTGGTAGGTTTTTGGGGGCAGGAGATTTTGGTTCTGGTTCCTTGGTGTCCAGGGGCTTTTCACGAGTGAGGAAGGAAGCTTCCTCTAGGGCTTTACACCCAAATTCCCCCGTGCATCCTCTGCTGGAACCCGAGAGTTGTCAGGGTTCTCTGCCATCATTGTTCTGGGGTGCCAGATCCTTGGTTTGTGGGGTTCTGAGCTGCCATGTTTATCTGAGGGTTCTGTTGAGCCCTCAACATGTGACCCAGATCCTGGGTTAGGTTCTAGACATGGTGCTCCAGTTGGGACGCCCGTTCCGGCAGATACAGAGGTCTCTGGTCAACCCTAGGTGGATCACGGGAAAGGTAACTATCCCTTCTCCCATAGTACCCTGGATATTGTGAATTCTGGTATACATCCACCCTTGGCCTCCCCTCTCCTGCTTTGGGTTGTCTGGGTTCCTGAAAGCAGGGAATAAAAGGAGGGTTGTCCTGCAGGTCGGGGTTTTGTGGGTATTGGGGAAAGAAGTAAAACCCAGCATTGGGGGAATTCCTGCACTCTTGAGGGAAGTTAGGAGGGAAGTTTTCCGGGGCAGCACTTACCTGTTTGCATCCCCCCCTTGGGCCGGGGGGAGTCCAGACATACCCCAGGATTGGTCTGTTGCCCTTGTATCAGAGGCTGATATAATCAGGGGAGTTATGGGTCTCATTAGTGGGATTACCTCCCTGACTGACACCTGTTTGTGACTGGATAGAAGGCCTTCTGGGTCTGAGCTTCTGCTAAATTTAGCTGCTCAAAGGCCCTTTTTGACAGAAGAGTGGCTTGGGATCGGGTGTCCACCAGTGCTGGAATTGCACATTGGCCTTGTACTTGGACGGAGGTGTAGAATCTACCTTTGTTCTCCTCCAATGGGCAAAGGTAATGGGCATTCTGGGCAAGCTGTGTTGTCAATTTCCTTATTTTTGACTCCGACACAGTGGTAGTTTGGGCATAAGGCTGTGTAGCAGTTTCGGAATCTGAAAGAAAAAATGTGCACTCAGAGATTTGAGGAGTTTTGGGCTCCTCCTCTTCTGATTCTGGGCTGCCCCCCTCTTTTTGGAGGCAGTCACCAGAATTGCTTTGGGGAGTTTGGGAACCCCCTTTTAAGATTATGTCTTCTTGATGCTCATTCTGGGGTTCTAGCATGGGCGATTCAGAATCAGTCCCAACTCCTGGGGCAGCACTTACCTGGTTGGATCTCCCCCTTGGGCCGGGGGAGTCCAGACATACCCCAGGATAGGTCTGTTGACCTTGTATCGGGGGCTGATATAATCAGGGGAGTTAGGGGCATCATTAGTTGGATTACCTCCCTGACTTCCACCTGTTTGTGTCTGGCCAGAAGACCTTCTGGGTCTGGGATGATTCTGCTGACTTTGTGCAGGTGTATTTTTAGGCTCCCCCATCTCTAATTCTAAAAGGGGGGCAACCCTCACCTCCGCCACCTTAGCAGCAGCAGGGGTGTTGGCTGGTTTGGGGGTTTAATTTAGATTTTTATTTTCTGCAGGTTTTTGGACCTCATAAATGCAGGTCGCCTGCTCTATGACCCAGTCCAGCGTTCTTTTCTCATGGAAGTCCCTCACCAGCTGGATCATATTATACTTGTGGACTGCATGAAAGAAGGTGGTTACAAACTCCCGGCTATCTTTGCGCACCCTCCTTGTTGTCTGTGCAAAGGTGCGTTTGAGCTCCTGCACAAACTCTTGTGGGACCTGATTTTCCCCGCACTGCTAATTGTAGGCCGCTTTGCGAGCCTGCTAGGGGTTCCTGTGGTTGGAGAAGTGTTTCAAGATGGCCATAGGTGAACCATGTTGAATGGTTCTGGTCCTCCAGTCACGCAAAGAAACTGGAATATTCATGGAAAAATGTCCACTTTACATACTCAATACAGTTTTGGTTGTCTTTCATATGAAAAGTGTCCATCAGGGGGTTATGACATTTCCAAGCTCCTTAATATGCCTAATGGGGTCTTTGGTTATAACTCGCCAACTTGCTTAAGTTTGTTTTCCTTCTTTGGCTTAGTCATCGAGTCCACTCGCTCTCAGACTCAGAGGCACTACTTGTTGAGGTCCCCTCTTGATCATCTAGGTCCTCCCGTATTCTGTGATCTTGAGAAGGGCTTGCAGAATTGTGGGGCCTAGTTTCTCCACTCCTGTGGGACACAGGAGAGTAGTCTTCTGACTCCTCCTTACTCCCAGGGTTGGCAGAGTATTCCCTCAACTGCCCTAATTGGGTAGAGGTCGTCAGGATATTCTTTTTGGGACTCATTTCATTGGGTTTTTCATGAAATGGACCAACTGGTCCCTTGGAAAATCATATTTCGGTGGATCAATTCTCTGACGCTCCCCTCATAGGAGACTCCCTGTCAGAGACATCAGCCTGAATGTTTGAGTATCTATACAGGGATGCCCTTCCATCAATTTCTGTGGGGTGCTGACCTGTCAGTTCCATCATGCTGGGTCTATTGAATTCTCCCGGCCTCATGGTTTCTGGCTCATGTGAACTGGTAGACATGAAGCTGGCAGTGTTCACAGTATTAAATGGGTTGGAGTGCCTTATCATAGAGGTCCTTATACTATCATCTGGGGTTACCTTGTCCCTCTTTACCTGTTTGGGGTCTCTCCAGTTAAGATTCAATCTAGCACCCTCTTGCTCCATCCTTGCTAGTTTCTCCTTTTCAGCCTCTGCTTCCAGATTAGAAGCAAAGATCGGAGCTTTTTGTTCAGCTATCAAGGCTTTACTGGCCTCTATGACCGCTCTTGCACTGCCAGTTGTTTGTTGAGCCCATCATTCTTTTCACAGAGAGCATCATTGTCTCTCTGCGCTTCCTGTATGTTCTGGGAATACTGGGACAATGTCTGCTGCAGGAGACTCACCTCCTGAGTTTTAGTATCTTTGTTCTGGGTGTTCTCTTCCAGAGCACCCTCTACCTGTCTGACATGCTGCAGTAGCTTCCCATACTCTGTTTTCAGTTCATTTAGCTCCTGGAGGACTAATTCACTCCCCTGTAACTTGGTTTCTAACTTGCTTATTTCCTGGCCTAGGGCGTCTTTCTCTTGATTTAGGGTGCCCTTCTGTTAAGCCAGGTCATCGCTTTGTTGCCTGATGATATTGAATTTCGGGCGCTCTTCATCAAATTCTGTTTGAGAGTGGAGGTTTCTCAAGATTAACTTATCATTTTCCTCTTTCAATTCAACTATCTGATTTTGCAACATGGGGGGTCATTCCGAGTCGGGCGGTAAGGGTTAACGGTCACCGTTAACGAGACCGGTGCCGTTAAACCCTTACCGCCCTACTCCGAGTTCCCTTTGCGGGTTGGTACTTAACGCCTGCTTTTTGCAGGCGTTAAAAAACCAACCCGCAAAGGGACCTACGAGCTAATTACGGCATCGTAATTTACGGTGCCGTAATTAGCGCCTTCCCCATTCCCATTGAGCCCTATGTGGCAAAAATGGGAATGGGGAAGTGCCCTTGGTGAATGGGGAATTACCGACCCCGCCAACCTTGGAATGGGGCGGTAATTCCGCCATTCACCATGGCGGAGTCAGAAAGATAACGGCGTCAACCAAGGCGCTAATAGCGCCTTGGTTAACGCCAGGGTTGGAATGAGGCCCATGGTTATTTGTCCTGAGCAGACCCTGTTATAGGTTAATTGTTGAGTCAGCTTCTGTTGACTTAATTTTCTCCTGACACTCTATTTTTGCTGCTTCTAGTTGGGCCTCTTGATCTGCATTATTTTGCTGTCGGAGAGCCAAATCCTCTTTTAATTTTATGATGTAGTTTGCAGATTCTTCTTGGCTCTTTTGGAATGTGTGTTCCGCTAAACTTAACTCAATCTGGAT
Source organism: Ambystoma mexicanum (assembly GCF_040938575.1). Taxonomy (NCBI): domain Eukaryota; kingdom Metazoa; phylum Chordata; class Amphibia; order Caudata; family Ambystomatidae; genus Ambystoma; species Ambystoma mexicanum. The sequence continues at coordinate 695,879,416 of NC_090935.1, read as the reverse complement.
TTTATTTAACAGTTCAGATTGATACTGCGCTAAAATTACATTTTCCTCCTGCTTTTCCCGCATCACTCCAGTGTGAAGATACAGGTAGGCAGTGATTCTGGCAATTTTGCTTTGCTCCTCTTTAATTTTTGGGGTCATATATAGCTCACTCAGAGCTTGGTGTAACAGGCCACCGTCCTGCAATGTATCCAGGTCTACGGCAGTGACCTGTTGGGTTATTTCTTGTAGGCAGACTTTTTCATCCTGTTCTGGCCACTCACCTCTGACAAATAGCTTGTGCCAGAGGTGCTCCCTAGCCATATTGATCTCTACTGGAACAGCCATTTTGGAAATGTTCTTTCTTTATTAATTATTTTGAGGTTGATTTAATTTTACTTTTATAGACAGGCCTGGTGCCTAGAGTATTTGTTTAAGGAGACGCTTGTACAGTGTAACACAGTATTCACGCCACACAAAATATTGCTACCCTGCAGGTTAGTGTGCTGTGTTAGACTGTCACGGATGGCAACCAAAGCAATCCCGGACGAGCCCACAAATTTGTTAAGAATTTCAATCAGGCGACACAGACCTTAGTCTCGACCTATTATGCAGCGCACAACTGAAATGCTTATGTTTTTATGTTAGATTCAATATTGAGATGGTACAACACTCATATCACACCCCCTTTTCAAATACCCGGGTCACAATGGACCATGAACCAGGCTGGTTGGTAAAATATAATATTTATTTATTTATTTGAAAATTAAAAGAAACCATACCATTTTTAATATGGGGCAGCAATCCCCAATGGGGCGATAAGAACAATCGGAAAGTAAGCAATGCACTTAGTTTAACCTTCTAATGACACATCTACAAAACACCAGGGAATAGAAGCACTTTTTGATTTTAGGCAAGATTGCACTTGAGTTAGAATTTCCCCCTGCAATGTCCCCTCAACCCACAATTAATCATTATTGAGTGGATAAACAGAAGCAGCAGGTAATCAGGAATGACAAATGGAAAACAGAATTGAAATCTGACCTTCCCTCCGCAAACAACAGAGAAAAACTGATTTTAAACCCTGGTAATGCTAAAAATGACACTTGGAAATGGATGAATAAATTAATGAACATGTGCAAAAACCTTGAAATAAATACAATTCTTCACTAAAACAACCATGTAGAAGTACAAATCATCACAAGCAATGCATTAGCAAGAGCATACAGTTTGAAAATGAATGGCAGGTTTTAAAACACATTGCAGCAAGTGACACGTTGGAAACTTGTAACTTTACAATTCCCGCCTGAAATTACCAAAATTATTTTTTAATAAAAACCGGTGAAAGATTGTGAATGTGGGGTGTAGCTATAGGTGATAGGTACAATATGGAAGTGAAATTAGGTCTCTAACTGGTAAATTGAGTGAGTTATGCAAGATCTATAAAGGTGCGTTTTGAGTAAAATGGAGCGGTGAAAAAGGAAAGGAAATCAGTTTTGACAAGAACAGTTTTACTCTACTCTAGAGCATTCTGGCTAGGATACCAAAGAAGGACACAGTAAGCTCCAGGGTTGATTTACGAATTCAACCCTTGTTACCCAATGCCCGCCCTGGAGGAACCAGTCCTATCACTCAAAATAGGAAAAATAGCTTAGGATTTACACAAGACAAAATTACTAAAAGAGCTGGTGCTAGCACTAGAAATCAACGGACAACATCAGCCGGACAGGAGCAGCTGGGCAGGGACTGGATACTGGGTAGCACTTCTGGACTAGCAATTCTGTCACTAGATAATCATCAGGGTAGCAGAAAGGCAGAAGCATGCAGTGAGTGGCAGCAAGCCAATCTGGATCAGGATGCCAATGGTACCACCATTTTCCCCTTTGGTTATTTTGTACCACTGTACCACAGTTTTAACGCTTTGGGTTTTGCAATGGACCCTGGAGCAGGATCAGCAATGCTTGGCCTTGTAGTTGGGATCTGGAGTCTGGATTGATGGAACAAGAACGCAGCGCAGGAAAACAGGAAGAGTGTCTGTCTAGGGTCTTGTCAGGGACCGTTGTTTATAATGCCTGGTGACATCATCCAAGTATATGACTGAGGCAGGCTTAACTAAACACACCCCTAACAAAGGGATTGAATGAGGGTGCTAGTCTCCACCTCACTCTCAATTGGTTAGATTTCAAAGGGAATGATGTCAGGTTTATGAGGTGAGTTTTACAATGTCCAGAAACTCCCACATTTACTTTACTGAAAATCTGATTCTGCCAAAAACATACATTTCTACAATTACAATCTCTTGGCAAATTATACACACAGATTACATATTATGTGCAGCACTTATCAGTCCAATTCTCAGGTCTGTGCGACCTTGTTTCGCTTTTCTGATACATTTTGTTAATTTTAAACATGAAAGATTCGGCCCAAAATGCCACAATTTTATACACAGATGAGAATTTTCTCCAGGGGTGTGTGTACAACATTTTATGTTTGCATCATTAATACTTTGCTTGTCATTTGTCATATTTTGTAACTGCTATTCCCCATGCAGCAATAAGCTCTACCAAGTTTGAAAAGAAAGTCGATAACATTAGATTCAAAATTGCAAACTTTTTAAATTTTTACTAATTCTTGCTGCAGAGATAAAAAAAAAGTCTTTAAAGTTTCTTTATAAAATAGTCTTTGGCACCAAAAGGCAGTCCATTGTTACTAGATCCTTTTTTTCTCTTCCTCCAACTGCAAGCAACTGTCGTTTCCTTCAAGGCAAGGCAGGTTTCCCAGTTTAATTGAAGGTTTTATTGCTCCTTACACTTGACATGTCCCAGGACTTCTATTGTCCTAGCCTGGAGCACAGACAAATGTCTGATGAGCGTGTGAACTTTCTTTGTCCTAGCTCATTCAAAGTTTTTCAAGCTGGCAATTTTCACTTATGTGTCCTGGATTTACGGTGTGTCTCCCTTCCTTGTGGAAGTTTCATGGCTGTCATCTGGAATGACTAGCTTTTCTGAGAGCTTGCAAATCCAGCCCATGGGTTTTAAACTCTTTAATTTCTTGTTTTAGGTCCTGAATTAAAACAAACCTGTGAAAGAAGATAGCCTATGTGTGTATTATCACCATTAACATAACCCCTTTACATTGCTAAGTAAGCAGGCTTTCATTAACAATTTATTTTTAAACCGGACAATTATTTCTTAAGTCAGCAAATCCCATTTTTTCACATGTGTTAGAACTGCTAGCATTTCTTTCTTTAAATTTGGTTTGGCAGCTCCCTCAGATGCCCACACTGTCTTTGCAGCTGCAGTCATTTCCTTAAATACAGGAGTGTTATCTAAAGGATAGATACATTTATACTTGACCTGGCTCAGAGAGTTAAAGTCTCTTTGAACTGCTGCACCTGGGTACATTTGGAAAGAAAAAAGCGCGTGTTCCCGTCCGAGTGAACATGAAGTTGCTTATAGATTTCTCTCAGATCTGGTTTGACTGGGCCTGTCACTCAGGAATTATGCCTGGTTTTGGTGAAGCACATTGAAATATCCTGAGCATGACAGGCCCTTTTGAATCACAGTGGTTTCAGAATGAACAGATGGAATTAGCGTAAAATCAGCATTTTCAAAGAGTGAAAAGGTTTAATTTTGAAGTGGAATTTTGGGTTTTCCACCGAGCTGTGCTGCCTGTTCACTTGATTCCATATATGTTTCAGAACACACTGGTTTTTTGTGTCAGTGTGTCCACTTGTTCCATCTTGCCTGAAGTGTGCTAGGCAGGATGGTGCAGCCATTTTTTTTTGTTGCTGCCAAAACACAGTTTTGAGGTCCTGGTGCACACAGGAGCCAGTGCAGCCAGGTTGCTGTTTCTTGCGCAAATGTAGCTTAGTGATGTGGGGCCATTCCATTGAGTGGGTCAATATGTCCCACACAAATCCCACACAAGCCACCTGGAAACCATCTCCATACTGATCGAATAATCTTCAGAGTGCTGTTGAACACCGGATAGCCAGTGAGAAGGATACCAGTTTGTGGACTTTAAGGCACTCACACCTTAAACCAACGTTTTGCAAAGCTTGTGGATCCTTCCCCGTGCAGTGCAGGGACCTCCCAACGTCCTCCCTCTTGTCCCCATGACTGAGGTTCAGGAACAGCGAGATCTGCAGGAAATGTCAGGAACAACTGCCTCAGCTACAGCTTTTATTCATTCAAAAGGTACTGTGCAAATAAGGTAGAGAAATCCTCTTTGCCACAGTGAAAGTTTGTGAAACTTTCCCAACTTTGGAGTCTTGTTCACTTCCACTCCGACATATAACTCTTTTTCATGCAAACTACTTCTGAGAACACTGGCAAAGACTTAACTGTTTACTACCAGAACTGTGGTATCTTATAAAAGACACTGATCCATTGACTTTGGCCCAGGCCTATTGAATTGAACTGCCTCTTGTAGTGAACTGAAACTATTTGCCCTACCTATGAAAAGTAATTGTGTTTGATTCTTATAACCCTTGTCTTTTACCCCTTTTGAAAGTTACTGAAATGCAATTTTGCACCGACTTCAGGGGAGCCTAACTTGTTCAGAAACGTTTTGGTTTAGTACTGTGGTGTATTATAGTGTGATATTGAGCTGCTTATTCTAGTAGAATGTTTTCTAATTAAATGTGTAAATAAATGAATATTGTTTTACCAAGAAAGCTTGAGTAAGTGTTTGTTTGAACCAGTGTGATTGCAAGTCCTTTGTGTAACACCTTATACTGCTCACATCCCTCTTGAGATAAGCCTGGCTGCTCAGCCCTGCTACCACAAAACTGTGTAGTACAGACTTATACCAAAGGTGAGATTGTGCTTACACATGTAGTCTTAATTGTGTGTAGTGTTCCCAAAGGGTACTGCATGTAATTCTGCCTAACACCTTTCAAGGGAAGAAGCACAAGATGAGTGGGGAGGGATGGGGGCCTAAATATGTGCAAATGGGTTCAGAAGTGGGGTGACATGGGAGCACACGTACCTAATTTTCGGCAAGGGAAGATGGCAGCCTCCCACTCGGAGGAGACTCACGGCGACTATACCGTGTGGTAAAGAACTCGTTCTGAGCCTCCTCATTGGCTGTATATGGACTGCCCAAAAATAGATGACACTTATAGTTACCACATTTCATCTCCTACCTACTGCTGCCTTAACACAGTTCTGCCAATCCATTCACCTTGATCAGAGGTGCAATGGCACGTGTTCAAGCCAAGCAACGTGGGCGATGGGTTTCTCGTCTTCCTGGTACTGAAAGAATACACTCAGTTACATTTGCAGAATATGTTCTCCTGCTTTTTGCCAACAATTCTTTGACTTTTCTAAGCAAGCAACAATTACATCTAT